>NC_142203.1:73685528-73989278 GCF_049639895.1 Pseudopodoces humilis | reverse complement strand
TATATGTTGAGCTTCTGGCTTGTGCTATGAGTTTTATGGCTTTTACAGCTGATGTGGAGTCCTGTGTGGTCAGCAGATGAGTGAGAGTGTTGAAGGAAATAGATACGGTATCATGCAGTTTTATTTTCTCTTTTTAAATGCTGTTAATTGTGCTGTGAAAATGCCAGTTTGGGGGTGTTTCTTCAGTTTGTTGGGAAACCTTTCTGTTTCTACCCTCATGTGGAAGTAAATAGATTTTTCCACTTCCAACAGAATAAAGTACAATGTTGTGATTCCCACTGAAATGGTTCCTCTAGAGCCTATGTTTTATTTATTTTTTATTCAAAACAACATCTGTTTGTTTGTTTGTTTTAATGCTTGTGAAATGCCATAACAATTCATCTATTTATTTTGCAAAGGCCAAATTAAATTCAGACTTGAGAGCTTGACTTTCAGAAGTGCAGGTCACTTACTGCTCTGGCTAAAGTTAAAATCACATTCATGAACTCAACACCTCTGACTCATGAAAATGTTACTTAGAAATGTTTGGCTTTGCTTTAATACATCCACTAAAATATTTGCATCCTGGGACTGAGAAAAAGTAAAAAAATACCACTTTGTAGAGAATGAGTTAGAATTCTGGTCTGTTATGTATTTCTAAATTTGAACATCAATCCTTTACAGCAAGTGTCATTTTCATTCAAAATCAATAAAAATTAAAACCAACAGATAGCAGATGTCAAAGAATGTTTTTTGGCAAGAAATTGCTTTTTTGGCTGAATAGAAAATTTGGGAATCTTATTTATTTTACTTTTAACTTGGACCTGCTCTTAACTTCTTTTGCAACTACCTTTTCTGTTGTCCTATTATTCATGTGTGTGAGAACAAAAGATCACTGCTGTATTATTAAAATGGGGTAAAACACTGAATTAGTAATAGTATTTCCAATACAAATTGGGATTTTTTTTTTTCTACTCAATATTTTATGCTTATCCTTGCAGTGGTAGCACCACATAAAAAATACAGAGAATAAATTAGATATTAGGTTTTTAAAGAGAAGTTGTTTCATTCTGAGCAAGGTGTCAAGGGATTAAACACACACAGATTGAGTATGCTACATTGACTTGTGATGTCTAATAAAGTCAGTAGGGAGAAGTGGGCATTTGAAAAGAATGATTAATTTGATCCATCTTCAGTGTGCTGAGACCATGAGGTGAACTGTGCCCTATTCTGACTGTTCCCAAACTGACAGCAAAGGGAGTCTGAGCTGTCTAACACAGCCATATGATCTGGAGTTTAATATTTTTCCTTTTCATATACTAAATGCCAGAAAGAAAGATGTTTCATGTCTTTGATGATTCTCCCAATAGCTATAAGTAACAGGAGCATCCAGGGGAACAATGAAAAAAACCAGACTTCCTTTATAACAATAAAAATCCATGAAATCTCAGTCACAGGATCACAGAAAGGTTTGGGTTGGAAAGGATTTTAAAGATCATTTCATTCCAATCCTCTGCCTTGGGCAGGGATACCTTCCCAGGTTTCTCTAAGCCTAGGTCTGAACACTTCTGGGGATGGAACATTCAGTTTCTCTGGACAACCTATTCCAGTGTCTTACCACTTTCACAGTAAAGAATCTGACCTTAAAATTACTAAAAAGACCCAAATAAATAATGAAATCATAATAACAACAAAAAGGAAGATAAAATGACATGAGTGGAATGTGTCAGTGAGTTTTTCTTGAAATATTGCTCCTCAAGGAAATTATCTAACTGTTTTGTAGATAGGTACAAGCTTCAGGGCATCTGTTGTGGTAGAGCCATTCACAAAACTGGAAATAGTACCGTCAGCTCAGAAAAGAGAAGCCCACTCAAACCTCAAACTGTGTTGTAACAGCTTCTGAATTCTATTGCCAACTCCACAGGGAACCTCTGAGTTGTTGACAAATTTTAGGGTATACACACAGGCTTCTAAAGATGGATTTATAAGTTTAATTTTAGGGATTTTTTTCATCCTGTGTTTTGGATCCCAGCAGGATGATGATATAGTATTGATTTTCTTTCCACAACCAACAGAATTAAGCCTTTTTTTATCCTTTATGTAAAGAATTGACTAAAGAGTAATCTGTAAATATTTTCCGTTATTAATGCTAATTTCCCAATATGATTATTCACTATAATAATCTTAATGAATGGCAAGAAAATGTGGCAGCCAGAAAATGAAGGAGAACACATTGTTATATCTTTTCAAGAAAATATTTCTCACTCTTGTCTAATATTGGAATGACTGAAATTATCAATTTTCAAAAGCTGTGGCTGTGTTCCAAGGTGACACTAAATCTCAAGAGCATTGAGGCAAAGATCTGTCCCACATCAATTTGTCTCTGGGGCAAATAATGGCTTTTCAGAAGCTTTTTGCATTCTCTTTGAAGCACCCCTTACTAGTGGTATGAAAATCATTCTACTCCATTTGGCCATTGTCACCAACAGTAACTGGAAACCCAGGGATGGGCTACAAGACGAGGTAGAGCTTTTCCTCAATTAATCAAACTCTGTAATAAACTTAGAAATTTCAGTGCCTGAAATTCTTTGAACTAGATATTTTTATTTAATAAAGAGGTATATTCTGCAGGACTTTGTGAAACCTAGTCTCTCCTTGAGCTGATATCAACCTGTAGCACCCACAGCATTCCATGGCACCTTAAATATGTGTTGTGCAGAGCTGAAATTGCTCTTGTTCCTCCAAAACTCACCCTCTGACAGGCTCTTTTGACACCCATAATTCTTGCATTATAAGATACAATCTTCCCATTCTTGCTTCTCCATGTCACAACCTTACAAACCTAGTAAGTCTGTCCTAGTTTCCCTCAACTTGAATTTTTCAGGCTGGAGATTCCAAAGTATCTCAATAACTTCACATGTAAAATTAATTTTCCTCCTTCCACAGTGTCTGACCACTGTTCTTTGACCACGCTTGATTGACACACTTGAAAAAAATGAGATTTTGGGACATAGACTCAATGCTGATAGTCCAGCCCAATTCCTGGGGGTCATTCTAGCCAAGTCAAGCTGGGCTAATCTATTCCTGTGTCTGACAGGATTTTCATTGCAGATATTTTCAGTTCAGGGATTGTTACTACACTCAATGGAAAACTATTTCACAGATAAGTATGCCCCTGAATCAGAGCTGTCTCCCCAAAAGTTCATTAGTTTAATTTGTCTCATTTCAGTAAGAAAAGCTGAGAAAGGAAAAGGGAAAAAAAAAACAACTTATGAAATAAAATTGAAATCACCATGTTGGTTGTAGCCTTGTCTCTCCATCAATGAGTGAGTGAGAGACTGAATTGATTCTTTCCACACACAAGATGTATGCTCTTTCTTGGAATTTGAGGCCATATCAGATAAAAAATAAATAAAATTGCTTCCTCAAGTCTTTTGGTTCTTTTTTGTTTGGCTAAGGAAAATGGTTCTGTCTCAGCCACGGTGGGATGTTGTTATTTGTAATCTTATTGTGATAGCTTAATTTGACTGCCAGATACAAAAGCTAACAGAGCAGACTGTCATGGTATAGATGCACTGGTGGTATAGTCCTTTACACTGGCAGATGGTTAGAGAGCACATCAATAAATGTAGAGATGAAAGAGTGATTAATTTTGGCTCAGAAAGTACAACAATGGAGAAGGTCATAAAATAGAGAGGTTTACATGTAATTTTCTTTATGGCCTTTTGGCTTTCTTCGTAATTGCAAAGTCCACACAAACTTATGTGGCACAAATTATAGATTCAGAGGTCTTTGGAAGGGACTTTGGAAGTTTTTAGTTCAAACCACCTTCAAAGCACAACCAATTAGGTGAGGTTCCTCAGTGCATTGCATAATCAAGGTTTGAACATTCCCATAGAAGGAGATTTCACCCGGACAATCTGCTAAAGTGCTTCACCACCCTCATCACCATCTAGATTTTTTTTCCCAAATATATAACTAAAATTTTCCACCTCTAACTTTCACCAGTGACTCCAGCTTCCCTACACACAGGTAGCTGCAGACAGCAGTAAGATGCAGTTTATTCTTTGAAAGTGAAACTTCCACCTTCTTATGTCTCACAAGTTCTGCCCCCCTGAACATCTCCTGCTCACACAGCCCTGAATGATGCACAGGAACACTGGTGACTCCTACTCAGCCTCTTGGCCACCAGAATTCCCAGATATTTTTTGGCAAAGCCTTATCCTATTCACTCAGCCCTCCCATCCCAAAAAATAAATAGGTTGCGACAGATTGCTTCCACAAGCAGATACTTATTATTCTTCATAAACTGTAGAGGCAATCTAGAATGATTAGCTCAAGTTATTGATACTGAAAATACCTAAACTTCAAAATTCCTTGATTGACAAGAAGTATGATTCTGTGGAAAAGATGTTCATAATATTAAATTAGAGTTATGGAGAGATATCACAGAGGGACATCAAGGAGCAAGAATACATAAGGAATACATAATACGTAAGGAAAGATTGCCTTCCTTCTTGGGCTCTTGCTTAGATTTATCTGTGAACATTAAATTGCTTCCTAGGAACTTCACACAGGGCTAAGATTCCAAGAAGAATAGATTATCTTGCCTGCTGTTTGACCATTTTATGCCAGGATTGTAAATAAAACAAATTACACTTAGAATACATATAAATTCCCTTACCAGGGATTTCTTTCTTATTCCTCTTAGGAAACAAGCATGTTTATGCGACACTGACATCAAACTAAACAGTGAAATACAGAGGTATAGTGAAACAATATTTTAATTTCCTTTTAACTTCAGTTTGCCCACCCCATTTTCCTGCATTTATTGAAAACTTCTTTCTTTTTTCCCAGTTCTTGGCTCTGAACCAAAGAGGAGTGCACTGAAGAAAGACAGTCCACTTCCTATTGAAAGCAGCTGGTTTAAGAACAGTCAGACAATTTGCTATCATAAACTTCCACCCAACACTTCTGTGAAGTTCATTTTGTTCCATTCAAAATCACTCTGTAATTTCACAGTGGTGTAGTGATAATGGCAGAACAATAACCTTTTTAAATACTCAGCAGGTTCCTACCTAGTGAAAAACATCTTAAACATCAGTTAAAGAAAAGCATATATTTTCTGTAAAAGATTTTTCCTCCATCTGTTCAGATGGTGCATTTTCCAGCTAAACTATCACCAAGCTTGGTATCTTAGGGAAAAAAACAACACTGTATTTAAAAAAAAAACAAACAAAAAAAAACCACAAAAAAACCATCACTTTGTGACTTACTGAACTAGGAAACAGATGATTCTGCTTAACACAGAAGAGCTACGTGGGATGTGTCAGCTTTGCAACACGGTGGTCACTTCGGTTTGGATTAAGGCACTTTTTTCTTACTTAATGTAGAATGAGAACAGAAGTAATTGAGCTCACCCTTAGTCATGACAAAGTTACAGACCATGGAAACTTTTACACAGCTCTGTTAGAGCAGGATGGATAATGGGGCCAGACAGAGAATGGAAACAAGGTCTAAGAGGAGCTGTCATTGTCACAGATGTGTTTGCAACAGCACTAGAGCCAGACCTGGAGTGATGGGTACAAAATAACCCCTTCTAGGATGATGTGGGCCAGTGTGTAGGAATACTGCTCAGAAAACACCCCAGAAACCCACCTGGAAGGGACTGGGTATTTTCCAGGCAGATTTGCCATTAGCTCAGTGGACACAGTAACACCCAGGAAGAGTAAGGGACAGCAGCACAAGTCCCTGACCCACAGTTGTAATTAAACTCTGCATTGAAGGAGTGGTTTAGCAGTACCAGGACCTCAATCTCCAGCAAAAATATTTGGACCTTTGGTGTTCAAAATTAAGGTAGTTGTCCATTACTCTTTTTATGAGCAGAAGAAAATAAAAAAGGGAAAAAAATAATAAAAAGTCTGTGAAAATGTTTTGTCTTGTTTAAAGACACATGTATAGGGTGGGCCAAACAACAAGCCTGTGAGCACATTGAGTCTCCTCAGTTGGATAAAAGGGCTCCAGGACAGTAAATATGTCTAGTTTGAACAACCTGGTCTAATGTAAGGTGTCTCTGTCCATGGTAGGGGGGTTGAAATGAGAAGAAACTTAAGGGCCCTTCCAGCTCAAACCATACTATGGTTCTGTGAAGCTAAGGTGAAACTGACACGTAAACACTCAGCTGATTTACAGCAGATAAAAGCTTGGTTTCCCTGAGTCTCCATGTCCCCAAGGGTTGTGCAGCCCTTCTGGAGGGCCTCAACAGGAGAGATGGGCAGAGAGGAACCTGCTGAAATTCAACAGAGCAGGGGCAGATCCTGTACCTGGGGAGGAACAAGCCCAGGCTCCAGCAGAGCTGGGGGTGACCTGCTGGGGCAGCTCTGAGGAGAAGGACCTCGTGGACAACAGGTTGTCCGTGAGCCAGCAGTGGCCTGGGGGCCCAGAAGGAGTATTGGGATATTAAGAGAGATGGGGCCACTGGGAGATGTCTTAAAGTATGATTTATTACTCTTTTTCTACAGTCTCATGCAAGAGTGAGAATGTCTTCACTGAATACACCAGAAGTTTGTGGTCACTGGTCACAAGACCGCAGGTAACAAAGTCTCTTAAATATTAATTAGCTAATAAACTCCTGGCACAAAAAATGTTTCTACTTTCACACCAATAGTTAATTAATTTGTCTTATACTCTTTGCTGCAGTATAGACTTTCTTAACCTATCATATAATGACACACAAAATTACCTGCTACACCTTAAAACTTCCTATTACCTTAATATCTTCTATACCTATTACCTTAATAAAACTTCTAAATCTTAAATTTAAAAACTTCAAACTTTCCATTACCTGGCTTAATGTCTTTCTATCTAAACTACAAAGCCACATTCATGCTCGTGGTCTCTAAATCTGAAAACATTTTTCAGGCCTCAGGTCAAACCCTGCACTCATCTCCATGCTTGGGCCTGCATGCACAAGATTTTGAGAATTTTCCATGCTTGGAATTCCCACAAAGGACAATGGGATCCTGGGTGCCAGCAGGTCAGGGAGGAGATCCTGTCCCTCTGCTCAGCCCTGATGAGGCACAGGTGGAGTGCTGTGTCCAGGTCTGGGCTCCTTGGGACAAGAGAGACAAGGAGCTCCTGGAGCAGGTCCAGAGGGCTACAAAGATGATGAAGAGCCTGGAGCATCTCCCTGATGAGGAAAGGCTGAGGGAGCTGGGGCTGTGCAGCCTCCAGAGGAGCCCCAGCTGAGAGAGGACCCCATCCCTGTCTGTCCCTGTGTGCAGGGAGGGGCAGAGCAGGGCCCAGGCTCTGCTCTGGGGGCCCAGCAATGGCTCCAGAGCCATGGGCAGGGACTGAGCCCAGGAAGTTCCACCTGGACATGAGGCAGAACTTCTGTCCTGGGCAGTGACTGAGCCCTGAACAGATTGTCCAGAGAGGTGGAGTCTCCCTCACTGGGGATATTCCAGGCCCCTCTGGACACAACCCTGTGCCATGTGCTCTGGGATGGCCCTGCTGGAACAGGGATGTGGGACCAGATCTGTCACTGTGGTCCCTTCCAGCCTGACCCACTCTGGGATTCTGTGATACTGCAGCTGTTGTGAGTGCTTTTGGTCTGTATTTGCTTAGACTTTGAGAGTGAATTGTTTTGTGAGGGATAAATCCTAAGTCTTTTTATAAACTTCAGGTTTCACCCATGGGTTAAATGACTGGATCAGACAAATCTCCACAGGGAGGAAATGGTTCCTCCCTGTCCAGAAAATCAGAGGGGATCCAAGACTTTACCCCTTATGGGGATCTGTACTTTTGTCATCCACTGACTTAAATTAATTTTTAGATCTCTTCATAGTGACTTTTAGTCACCTATAGGAAATTAGTTAAGGTTTGGGGAGGATGTTAATGCTGAGTATTCTGTGCATCTTCAGAGCAGTAAAAATGGCTGCACTAACAAAATAATATTCTTTCTGCACCTCAGCTGGTCCAGGTAGGTGGCTGGATAGGGCTGGCTAAGGTACCATCATGTTATATGCCTCTTTTGCTTTTGTGCCTCTAGGAACATAATCTCATAAGATGTATTCTTAATGATGCCCCTGGCAGTCTATGGCTTGGCATCTGGATTCTTTTGAAGGCTTGGTAGTAATTGTACATCTAAAACACAGCCACTAATTCAAAATAATTTTTTTGTTCTCAAATTTCCATTATTTTGAACAAACTTACTGGATTTTTCTTTTTCCTCTCTGTTGACAAATAAAATAATATATTTTTGTAAGAAGCTCCAAAATAACTATTTTAACTTGTCTTTGTAGTTCATATCACTCTTTGCTGTTCATTTAACCTTTGCATTTCATTTCCCTCCTCAAACCTCTCTTTTTCTTTCAGCCATGGCTCATACATATTACTTTCCTGCCCTTCCCATCAAACCCCATCCTGAAAACCTCAAAGCTGAGCGGACAGCTTTAATTTCAATTTGCATTGATTTCCTTTTATAATAATAAACCACCCACAAACACAGGCAAACTTTTGACTTGATTTAAAGCCAGCTTTCTGATGTGTCTCCAGCTTTGCCTTCTGACTTTCTGCCTGTGCAGATGTAAATTATTCAGTGAAGGGTGTTGTAGACATGCCTCCTTTATTAACATCAGTGGGACTTGTGAGGCTGAAGGAAAATCTACCCTCCCCACAGGCATCTCATGTTGGAAATTTACACTTTATGACTGTGTAGAGGGACCATATATCACCCAACTCTTCATAACTGTTATTCACCCTCTGTAAGGAAGAAAAAAAAAGAAAAAAGACAAGAAGACAAGAAGAAGAGGAAAGCTGTGGCGTTCTTTGTATTATACACATACTTTGCCACATTAAAAAGGAAAAAGAACACAAAAATAAAAGGTACTCTGCTAGTTTGCCACTCAGTACAGTCCCAACATGAAAGGCAAGTAAGTTCCCAAAAGTGGGTGTCATTTGTGATGCTGTAATTAATCACACATAGCTGCTTACGGTCTGTGTAGTACTTACTGAGTGATTTTGTAAAACATGATTCGCCCAGATACGATCCAGTTGGTGCCTTGTAGCCTTTCCTAGATTTCACTGCAGATTGTTAGTGAAGACACTGACAGCCCACCACCAGCATATCGTGTGATCCACGCTGAAGCATTATTTGGCCCATGGGCAGAATAGTATCATCATTGTTGCAAAGCACAGAATAATAAGGCAGAGACATATACTAACAGTTTGGGATAGCCAGATTCATCTGATTCATTTTAATGAGCAGCTAGGCCAGCAAAGCAAACCCAACCATCTGTGCTGCAAAGACACTGAATGCTGGAATTTTCTTCCCCTTCATCGTCATATTGCTATATCAGCACATGTGCTAACTTCAAACCTTTCCCATAACACATGTGCTCCAATTGCAATCATTTGGATGCAATTTGGTTTATGCTTCCATTTCCCCCCTGTTGATATGAGCGGGGCGGTTGCTGTTGCCGTTGGAAATGCTTTGACATCTCTGTCTCCATTTCTTAATGTTCTTCTGTGTGACCTTGTCCAATCAAATCTAACAGGTACTGGCACAAGCTTTTGTGACTTGATCTGAAAATATGCACAATTATGTGCTAGTTGTTTTGTGAATGGTAATTGATGGTGCTTAAAAAAACATGCATAAATTTCCCAGCGAGGTAAACAAACAGGCAGGATCCCTGGTGCAGGATGTGAAAGTGCAGGAAAAGGCATCTTACAGGTTCTTTCATTGAATATTAAACTACTCAGCTTGAATTAAAGCCAGGTGACCTGCAAGAAAATTCAAGCAAATAAAAAGATCCTGGTCATGGAAGAAGCCAACAGCAGCCTGAGAGCTGGAAGCTCTTTCAGTCATTATTGTCTTTTAATGGCAATTAGAAATTAAAAATTCTGCTGATTTCCACCAGTTCAGGTCTTCACTATATACTGCAGTTCATCTCAGGCTTCCTTTGCTGTTGTAATGAGGGAGAAAAAAAGTAATTTCACAATCTCAGGGACAATGTCCTCCATTCAAGACATGAGAGCCTCTGCATACTGCACTGTCCCTCCCTCTCCTGTGGAAAGAACATGGGGTGATGAAGCCCCCTGTCTCATACCTCACTTGAAGCCTTTACTTCTGCAGGAAGTGTGCAGAGGTTTGATCTCTGATTTCCCAATCAGAAATGTAACTGCAGGCATGCAGCATCTAAGGGGGCAGACACTTCACTTGGCAGCTTGGGCAGGGTGACCTCTGGAGCTGGATGCTCTGTGGCCACATCTGTGAGTCCTACCTGATGGAAACCTTTATTAATGAAGCTCCCCTGATTCAGAGGCATAAACAAGTGCTTGTGTGTGGCTTTTCACCCGTCTGAGTGGATCCATCAGCTCAACTGACACTAACTCAGGGATTTCTCCAATTGCTCGAGGCAGCCATAACCCTATTATTAAAATTATTATTGGCTTAAAATGAGGCACGTGGAACAGTGTTTGATGCACTGATTCATGATAATTGTGATAGCACCATTTCTCTCTGCTGAGCCAGAGGCATTTGGGAGCTGATATTTGTTCCATTAACAAGCAAGGATGTTACAGTGCTACCAGGTGAAGCATATTACAGCTGTTAAATGACTTGAGTGAACAGAGAACAGTGTCAATAGTTGAATAATTTTGATTATTAGCTTGTTCAGTTGAAGGTGGCAGGATAAAAAGCCTGTGTGTGGGAATTATATGGCGGGGAAAAGAGGAAACCTAGATAATGGACAAAATGTGGTCATGTTTAAAAATAATGGCAACATTATGTCTTTGTGCTCCTTTTGTGGTGAGAGGATTAGGCTGTTACATTCACATGGATATGGCAATGCTGTGTAAGAAGTTTTAGGGAACATCTATAATTTAATTCATGTTTCCAGAAGTCTCTCTACACTTATTCTGACATGATTTTTTTTGCTAATTTACTAACCTACTGCCTCTGTTTCTGTTAGATAAAGCAGAGCTGTCTTCTGCATTTGTTGAACACCAGTTGTGGTCTTGCATGCCTTCTTCAGAATCTTTTTCTTCACTTCTGTAAGTTATTTTACTCTTGCCCCTCTGAAATTTTAGCTGAAATATAATTGTTACTGTTTTTTTTTTTTTGGTTTTTTTTTTGTTTTGTTTTTTTTTGGCAGAAAAACATTGTTAAAATTATGGTGGTTAATAGATGTTAAGGTACAACAATATTGAGAAAAACTTTATAATCCATTTTCCTCTGTGTCGTCAGCCTGGTAAATTCTGGATACAAATAGAATTTTTAAACAGAGAAGCATGAAATGAGGTGTTCCAGGATAACCCTTTGTTCTCCCATCCAGGCCTGGATGAAACCTCAGCAACAAACTCCCCACCAACCCCTCCAAAACCAGCATGTCTGACTTAGCTGAAAACCGACTTCTGAGCAAAAAAATGACAATTCTCAAAGAAACCCACAATATGTTGTTTCATTGAGAGAATTTAAATGTTTCATTTCAGCACAGCAGACTAGACGCCTGAAGAGAGATGCCTAAATTAATTTTAAAACATTGGAGTTCTGACATCTGCATGAGCCTGAAAGATGCAGCCCAGGAGCCACTGAAGACCAACACCTCTGCAAAGCTGGAGACTGAGAGGCGAAGCCCAGAGCATGCAGGAGGACAGGAGAAACACAAGGGTTTGCAGCATAATATCACCCAGAGAATCAAAGTCTTGGTTTCACAATATCCTTTTTACTTCTTGTTATTATTTTTGTGTTTTTTTTTCCTTTGTCGTGAAACCAATATATAAAGAAAAATACAGAAAATTAAGCACTTCACTGCATTTGAAGTCACTGAGGAATTCTGTCCTATTCAAGAACATTTTGGGTGTTGAGCAGAAAAAACACTCCCATATCTCCCTGCCTTCCAAAATCAAACAGAACCAAATATTTTCATTTCCTCTCCCCTACCCAAATATTTGCGGTTTATTTTTTTACTCTGGGAGACAATTTACTCTTTAGGCAATTTTTTGCCTAAGACTTTAAACATTGTTTAATGGACTTGTGGCAGAAGTGACAAATCCACAGCAGAATAATTCAGTAATTTAGCTGATTATGTGGAGGATAAAAATTAATCCAAATAAGGATTTATATAGCTATAATATTATTAAAAGTTTATAACTGTTTGCAAATTGGCATCATTAATGAAAATTAATGTCGGTACATGCACTTAAGTATTTCACCCCTTAATGAGGAAATGGACAGCGATGTGAAATACTACTAATAATTAATACTAATATTTTCTAAGACAAATAGCACATCCAAGGCTTTGCCAAGAGAAGAAAATACAATTATCCAGCCTGTATGTGGTGGGAATGAGTTAGCATTCTAGCTGGAGTTGTTGAGAATAACCCTTGGTTATACAGATGCATCAAAAAGAGTTCCCACACCACAGAAAAAAGAGTAAGGAGGCTGAATCTGAGGCAGAAGTTTCTAATATGTCATGTTGGACATTTAGTTTGCTATCTGTAACTCACAGTTGCATTTGCAAAGACAGAACATATAATTTCCCTCTCACTGTGTGGTAAAGAAATAGATGTACAGGCATGGGGAAGATGCTTTGGCAGAAGGGCTGCAAAACTGTCAGGGCAAGAGGCATCAAAGGGCCTGCAGGTCTTGTAGGTAGATCCTGTAGCAACAGTAAAAGCTGGAATTCCATGTCAGCTACCCAGGATCCCTGCACAGTGCATTCAGATCTGCTTCGTATCAAAGGCATCTTATTGCTTGGCTGAGAAGCATAGAAGGCAAGAATACATCTTTGGGAACTTATCTTTTTCTGAGTCTTAGACACTTTGCCCACTATTTACAATGTAGCACAACACTTCATGTTTACAGTCCCAAATATTTCTCTGGAACATATTTATTTATAACAACTATTTTCTTTTTTTTTTTTTTTTTTTTTTTTTTTGGCATTAGAAATCTTTCTGTGACATTCATATCAAATTTTGGTGGTTTAAGAAAGCCTTAAAAAAATGAGTGGCCCAATTTTAATTTCCTTTTTTTTCCTTATAATATTTCAAAAATCATCTTCCTGGGAAAGCATAAGAAAATAAGAGGGGAGATTTTATATGTTGGATGAAATAAAGAATCAAGAGTAAGAACTAGGGTCTATTTCTATCTGGACATTCAAGGACATACCCATTCACTCAGGTTTTATTCTTTTTCCTTGAGTCCAATTAATTGAACTTTAATTAATGCCTATAAAACTTAAATTATTTCAGAGCAGAGAACCTGCTCTAGGCTTTGTACCCCTTTTATAAAATAATATATAGGATACTTCCTTACTCTGAATTAAGGAGGGCAGTTGCACATTCCTGGTACCCTGTTAAAGCTTTGTCATTTAACACGAAAAATTTTCAAGATTCCTTAGATATAAGGAGGGAAAATAGATTAAATTCCTGCAGGGAAGAATTGAACACAGCTTTCCCAGTCCTGGAGGGCTTCTATAACCATTGTGTTACTGTTATAAAGACAGTGTCTATCATTACATTTTCAATCTCACTCTCTGGAGGGAAGCTAGATGAAAGACTTACAGAATGTAACTTGGATTCACTGTATGTACTCTTCTGAAATACAGCCATGAGATCCAGGGATTTTATTTTGTTCTTATTTATTTTGTTCTGGGCTACAAGTTCACCCACAGATTAAATTGCTTTTATCAATTATGTCTGGGGGTGACATAACGAGAATTAATTGCTATTTGTAAATTGCAGTGATCTTTGGTACAAATTCCACTGAATATGCGAGGTCTTTTATTGATGTAACTTGTTTGACCATTTTCAGGCATTACATGAAGTAACTGAAGTTAACTCCCTAGGAAGTTAATTTACCTTTCCACTACCTGGTGTACCTTGCATTCAGAAAAATATCTAACCAGGCACCACTTTTTCCTATGGGTTCTGCTCTTAAAATTGATTGAGAATTTATACATAGGATTGCTCAAGTTTCCTTACAAGCTGGAGACAAATCTTCCAGTAAAGAGTATCCTAGTGAAACATCACATTTTTCATCGACTCTCCACTATTTCTTCTTTTACACCCAAAGCATTTTTAAAGAGCAAGTTTAAAGCATGATTGTAGAGATGTATGACACCTTTTGTCTTGCCCTTGTTGTATGTGATTAAATTAATGCAATGAAAGGAATTAATTTGCCCTGACTATTAAATGCCATCAAAGGGCTAACTTTTTCTATCTGTCTTCCTCTGCCTTTGTGTTCTGAGTTTTGCCCTTCTTCATGGTGACTCACCCTGGTAGAATGTTTTCCCAAGGGATGTTTGTCTAGTAGGTAAGTGATTTTACTTCAGATCTTGGTTAGAAGGTCACCTTTTGTCTGTTTACTTTGTTTTGCAGAGGTGTATTCATCTTTGTGCTCAAAAACCCTTTCCAGCATCCCTCATGTTATCTGTTATATACTGTTTTATTATTACCAAAATAAGATGACTTGGAATATTGTATTAATTACACCTACTTTTGAACATCCAACTTGTAGATGTTTTTATCTGGGCTCTTATAATAGGTTGCTTTGTTTTTTTTAGAAGCCCCAATGAAAAAAAAATACCCAAAACAAACAAACAAACAAAAAAAAACCTGTAAAAACTATAGGGAGAAATTTTTAGAAGGAAAATGTATATTTAGGTTAAACATACATTTTTTACTATGGAGGTAGTGATACACTATGAGTTACTCAATGAAGCTGTGGCTGCCCCATCCCTGGAAGTGTCCAAGGCCAGGGTGGACAGGACTTGTAGCGACCTGGGATAGTGGAAGGTGCCCCTGCCCATGGCAGTGGATGAGCTTTAAGGTCCTTTCCAACTCAATCCATCCCATGATGCTATGAAATAGGCAGTTTTAGGGTGAAGTTTATCTCATCTTGAATAAAAGTGTTTAATGTGGGACAGAATATTCTCCTTTTAAAGCACATTTTTCTTTTTTTCTTTTTTTTTTTTTTCCCCACAGAGATCCAGTGATGAGTATCTCAGACAGAGACATCTGTATCGTAACAGTCTAAAGCTAAGGAAGATGAATTCCATCCAGAAAACAGAACTAATAGCACTGTATCAAAGACCACAAGAATATATTTCCTCTCTCTTCTCTTCTAGGCAAAGGGGAATGCAGTGGAGCTGGCCACACATCACAAATAAGATGAAAGGCACAGCCAAAGTGAACAGATTAGCACAAAGCCATATGTACAACCTCCCAAAGCTGCTGACAAATAATGTTGAACTTCTAACAAAATGCTTAAATTCAAAGCCTATTAAAAAAAAATAAAATAAATGGTGGGGGTGGGTACATGAAGGAAAAGCAACTGGGGGGAAGACAAGTGATATTCATTTAGTAAAGTGTTCAGTGAGAAGGCCTGTAGCTTGTCCCTCGAGGATGTTAAGTATTCTCCTGTATTCAGCAGAACAGGAAAGGTTTACATCACCCTTCCTATCAAAGAGATATTTGGGCTGCCTTCTCTCTAACCTACTTAACATCCTCATTTACATCCAGATTTCTGACTTCTATTAAAACTGGGCTCCTACTCTACTGACCTGCTACATGCTGCCATTCTCCTGTCCATCACTAAATTATTGCCTTTTCGTCTTCTCTTCCTCCTCCCTTCTTTTCTCTTCTTCTCCACCCTGCATCTCCCAGAGGTATTTGCATTTGTGTGGCAAATACACTGATTCTTTTCACATGGTTTGCTCCAGCATGACATGAACTATTTAATTGTAAATTATTAAGTCATCTGTACTTTCCTGAAATGATTCACAGTGGAATGACAGGAAATTATTCCTAGTGGAGTGACAGGATATGATATGATGAAATCACGATTCACATGTAAATTGGATGTCTGCTGATAGAAATCTGAAGTCCACTGAGAATTCACAAAAAGAAAATGCTGCAAGGCTTATCCATTGGCTAGATAATTTATTAATGGGCAGCCCTTGTTTTAATACTATCTACTCTTAGTTGTTAAAACCCCAGGGGGGTATTTTTTTCCTTTCCTTAGTTGTAGTTTGATGTGAAAATTCTAGATAAACAACACCATTTCTAGTTTTTTTATATACATTCTTTTATATATATATATGTAAATATATACTTTTATATATATATATATTCCCCCTTAAGTATCTCAATTGTCAGTCAAAGTGAAACACATTATGCATATAGAGATATAAAATAAATAATAAATATATGCATATTTAAAAAATATATATCTAAAAGGATTGACCACTAGCTGGCATAATTCACTGTAGTTTTATTACTTGAATGGAATAGAGCCAGTTTTATCCATGCTGATGTTCTGTAGACCAGAGATTAAAGTGCACACAGTCACTGTCATGCATCTTTATTTTTGTTCCTCCTACAAAGCTGTCTGCACAAATAATTTCTTTGCCTTCCTCTGATTCACTTTAAAAGTGTTAGGTTAATTTTAAATGTAAATTGCAATAATTAAATTTGACCTTATAAACTATCAGATGTGATGGGAATTTCCCTTCCTGATTTTTTTTTTTTTTTTTATATTAAATTGGAAAGGAACCAGATCAAACAAGCAGGGAATTTCAAAGTCAAAACAAATACCATCCATGGCTAGGGACTCTGCTACAATAACAAAAAAGAAAACATATGTATGTATGTGTGTGTGTGTGTTGTGTGGGTATAATATAGATGTTAACCACAAAGTATCCAACATTTTTAAATTTGTTTGTAAGACTGGCAGTAGCTCATCTTTTGTTGTTAAGGTGAAAAAAAACCAAAAAACCCTCACAATCAAAGTGACCCACATAGATATATGTATTTTTTTCTTTCTTTAATAATGGATACTTTCAGATACCTCCTAAGGTCCTATTCCTCCTGTCATGTTTAAAGGGTTTATTGTTTCCAGAAAAGCTTTTGCTGCTCCCTCTGGAGACTGAGCTGATCTAAGGTAATATTAATTCTGTGCCTCTCGCTTGTCGGAACTCGACTTCAAACGGAATAAATGAGATGAGAGCTGAAAGAGAGGTTATGCAAGCTGTCATCCTCCATTGTGTTGGAGGCATCAATGACTCTCAGAACAAATTAGGTGTCACTCTACTAAATCGCAGTCAGAAAGGCAAATCAGTTTATAGAAGACTTATTTGGTCTCCTGGAAAGCTCTTGCATTCAGAGCACGGTTAATCTTCCTTTTCTTTTGGTAAATTCAAAAATCCTCATTTTTTTATTTCTTTTTAAATCGAGATGAAGCAGAATTTCCTCATGATGAGTCATAACGTGCCCCATACAATTTATGCTGATAAGTTCAGTCTAATTTCTCTTTCTTTAAAAGAAGAAGAAAAAAAATAATCCCACAGAGATTTGTTTCACTCCTAAAAGAGAAGTGACTATGTTTTCTTAGACATCTGTTTTATTAGATTTTTTAATTTGGGGATTGTGGCTTGGGAAAGAGGTCTGTGGTGAATAGAATGTTTGGAGAAAGAAAGAAATATTTGTGAAGCTTGACACGTATGAATTATTCCAGTTTTGTAAATCCCATTGATTCTATTCATTCTTTATTAAGTGACTCTCAACTTATAGAAAAGGGATAACTACCTGTTTAATAATTTCTCTGGCACTTGATTTAACACATTTTATTTTATTAATTTTTCCCCCCAGTAAAGAGGCTAAAGGGATTTTGCAATCTAGGTAGCACAAGAAACTTTTTTTGTTTTTCAGTCAAGTGATGTGCTATCAGCTTTTCACAGAGAAAGGAATGCTCAGACACTATTGAAGAGAAGAAAATTGCCATGCTTTAACAACTATGGAATACACCTCACATAAATGGAAGTACTTATTCCAGTTCAAAAATTTGTGCAAGGAATGAGTATGGTACAAGAGGAGTAGCTCTGTAGAGTGAAACAGCTGCAGTTGAGGGCCCTACTACCTTTTAATTTTATTTTTTTTTCATATTATCTTTAGTCTAGACTTATGAACTGGGACACAACAGTTTCTGCAGGACATCAAGTATATTTTGCAAGAGCATCTCTTAGTTTTTCTTGATTTAAGAGGTTTTGAGACCCCTGCCTTCTGTTTCTGGGAGAAAACAGATTTCCACAATAGTACACTCTTGACAAAAACTGGTGATGTGACATTAGTTTCTCATAAAGTTCAGGACAAATGAAAAGCAAAGATTCCTGAAACTAAACTGGTTCTCAGGAGTCATTATGCCACTTGGTGATTGAAGTTGCAACTTGGGAACCCAGTGTAAAGTTTCTGATGACAAATGACAATTTCCTGAGTTTTAGAGAAATCTTTAAACTTTGTAAGAGCTACAGTTACTAGGCTTTCTATGGAAGACATAGATCCAAGCAAATAAAACTGGGTTTAGGGAAATAGTTCCCTGAACTTTCTAGTGGAAAATAGGGAAGAAAACCCAGAAACTTACTCCCCTTATCAATAATTATCTAAATAGCTAACCTTCTCCTCGAGCAGAACAGTGAAAAAAGACAACCCAAACAGAGAGGAGCCAGAGATGTTCCTTCTCCATTGCAAATGACATAAAAACCATCTATGCACTTGATATGCACTTTACAGGAGTTCTGTAAATGAAGGATCATCCTGCTTACTTTGAAACAGAGACTTAAAATCAGTTCTCTTACCTTTTTAGCAAAGTGATGAGACCATACACAAATTGGATATTTGAAAATTAGGTTTTGTGAATCACTTTTGTTGAAATGTTTCTGCATCAGGAGATAAACAGTGTGTTTTCCAATCTCCTCAGGCACAGGGGGGATCTGAACCCAGATCCCCCACATGCTGGAAGGTGGATCTAAGGCTTAAGACATAAAAACGTAGTTAATTCCCTTCATTCCAACTTTAAAAATAATAATAGAAAAGACTTTTGCCTGAGCTTGTTTGTTTGTTTTCATAAAGACGAGACAGAGGGATTATGTTTGAACATCCCAAATGGAAGAAAATTCCTCTTTACTGCCAGTGTTAAGATGGAAAAAATTTGGAGAGCGAGGGATATTTCTCAGCACGTCATAGAATCATAGAAGTTTGGAAAAGACATCTAAGATCAAGTCCAACCTTTCACCCAGTACTACCAGGACTGCCACTAACCCATATCCCCTGAACCACATTTACATACTTTTTGAATACTTCCAAGCATGAAGTTACCACCAATTCCCGGCAGATTGCCCCAAAAATCTTAATAATTCTCTACTTTCCAAACCCAGAATCTATTCTGTGGGTCTTGTCACATTGACTGGGAACCTGAAATATTAAGCTATGTGTTAATAGATGAATCAGAATCAAGATGTCATCATATGAGAAGCTACATTTCCAGGGAACATCAGAAGAACTCAATGCCTAGATGCTTTTCCAGCAATTGTAAATTGCTGTTGTAAAGTAAGATTTCCAAGATAAAAGGAGGAAGTAGGATCAATATCAGTGTTAGCTCTCTAATACTCGAATGATGATATCTCCCTTTTTTCTCAGCACATTGTGAGGGCTCCTGAGCAGAGGTACTAAACAGGTAACTAAACATTTTCTGTAAGCATTTCTTCCAAATAACAAACATGTTTGGTTTGGCTGAACTCATACTTCATTTATACTCCCTTTGTCTTGATGTGTTGGCTATTTAGCCAGCTGGAAAGATTCTTTGCAGAACTAGCTCAATTTTAAGCTCATATTGCAAACTGTATGGGAAAGGAAAAAAAAAAAAAAAAAAAAAGTTTCATATTAATTTTGGGGAGTACCCATGGTGTAGGAGTCACTTTGATGAGTTTGATGTACACAATAAAGTAGAGGAAGGAGCTTTCAGATGCTGAAGGAGCACAGGCCTGATCATCCAGAAGATAGTGAAGAGAGGAACATCTTTTCTAGCTGAAAGCTGCCTTGTCTTATATTCTCCTCCTAAGACAGGGGGCAAAATCAAGGTTAACCTTTTATGCAAAAAAGATGTGCTCTCACATCTGCTGATGTTTCTGGAGATAGGAGTAAAGTTCTCACAAAGGCAAGTGATGAAATTTTGTGTGTAGTTCTTTAACTCTTAACTACTCAGAGATAAAAATGAAAATGTCCTCCCATAGGTGGAAATTTGAAAATTCCTGAAAATGTTGAACTGTGTACCTAACTACAAACATGATTTTTGTTTGTTTTGTTTGTTGTTTTTTTTTTTTTTGTCTCAGACAGTGGCAAAGTTCAGGTTTACCAAATGGAATTTCTAGAGATGCTTGAAAGTTAACAAATAAATAAATCCCCCAAGAAAAGGGGATTTCTTGGACAAAGGGAAAAACACGCTGTGTTTACCACACAAATTGTATTCAAAGCAGTGAGAAAAGCTAGGCATGATGATGCTAAACCACTCTTATGGTTTCACTTATTTGATGTGTACATGGAGTGCATCAAACATGGGCTGAAAATCGGTGAAAGATGGGAAACAAAGGGAAGGAATAAATAGTCAGTGGCACAAGGTGAACAGTGGGATGCCTCGCCTCATTGTTCTGCATTAGATCTTGTGTTTGAAATCTGTATTAATGATCTTGAAAGAGGGTAATACTGAGGTTAGCAAAACTTGCAGATGACACAAAGTTATTTAGCAAGCACAGACCAGAGAGATCCGTGAGGAACTTCAAAGAGACTTAGCTAAACCATGTGGGGGCAAATGAAGTTCAATGCCAGTAAATGCAAAGTAAGGCATACTGAAGGGAAAAAAATAAATTAAAATCCTTGTACATCTGACAGGGGTATACATTCACTGTCTCAACCCAGGAAAGAAATCTGGGTATCAATGAAGACAGATTTCTCTACCATATGCAGCTGTAGTTTTAAGGAAAAAAAAAATTCAAACAAGATGTGAGGCTTCATAAGATCTGGGGATTGATGCAGTAAATACTACACAGCCAAGCTATAAATCAAAATGTGGTCTCATCTGGAAAAATTTGTGAAGTATCGTTTCACTACTGTAAAAACAAAATAATAAAAAAATAAGGAAAAAATTGACAAGTGAAAATGATCTTTTGAGGAACCAAAAAAAAAAAAAGAGGAAAAAAATCTGTCACATAGAATGATTGAAAAGATTGGGAAGAGTTACCTTAGAAATGAGAGGGACAAAAGGACATAATGAAAGGATAAAATTAAATGACTGAGAGAAGATGAATTAGGTGCTTCTCTTCTCAGCTAGTGGCAGGACAAGAGAATGTGCAATAAAATTAAGGAGGCTGGTAAGTTCAAAACAGATAAAAGGCAACAGTGTTCTTTTTTTTCCTACAATGAGTGATTAAGCCAGGGAACCTTCTGAAACACGAGAACTGATAACTGAAGGACACTTCAAATAAATATTTAAACAGATAACAAGAATTTCTGAAGTAGAAATAAAAAGGATATTTTTTGGGAAGTATTTGAAAGCTTTATTTTTTAAAGCCAGATTTCTTGAACTTTCCTTTGAAGAGCTCTTCTAGTCTTGTGCCCAAATCCCACAAACTTTGGAGAAAAGAGACCCTAAGGACTTAGTGGCTCATACTGGGGTTAGTTAACATAATGTGATTTCTATATTTGAGCATGCTGAGCATCAGTTCTCATGCTCTGCACACAGAATGCTACTTCAGATTTGCACCAAATATTTGCTTCCAGACATTCATCCAGGAAAAGTTCCTTGGCACCAGAATGACCATTTAGGAGGGGCACTAAGGATCTGTGAGATGGCCCATGTTTACTGTCCCAAATCCTTTTAGACACAGAGCTCAGAAACCATGGAGGTGAGACACTGGGTTACAGGGGTTCAGGATCAGTCCCATCAGAGCAACACGTGCCTTGCTTTAAGTTGTGTATAAAGCCAGGCTGCCTACTCTGGCACAACCTGTTACTATTTGTCCTCCCCCTCTCCTGGAGTGCTTGCCTCATCACATCATCAGTATTTATCTTTCAGACCGCAGGTTAGCCCACTGAAGGTGTGATGAATGCCCTTGTGTTTGTAGGCAGTCAAACACAACAGGTTCCCACCTCACTGAAGCCTTCGGTTGTGGAACATGGGAAACCTGAAGGGATATCGGCCCATCCCAGGGAAGGAGCAAAGGAGACACGTTCCTCCCTTCAGTTGTGAATGCCAGCTTGGAGTACCCCAACATCTGACACTATGAGTGGTGACCCAAACCTCTGCTGTCTGGCAGCTCTCTGACACTCCTCTTTACAGTCATTAAAATGGAAATGGCATCTGACAGACATGAACATCATTTCACTTCCAGCTCCCTCAATTATCTCCTCCTTTCCACTGCCCTCCCACTCTCTGTGTGGCGACAGAAATATGTTTTCAGAACTGTCATTTTAAAGAGTAAATACTTGAACCATCAATAACTGTGTGCACTTTGCCCCAGCTGAATGAAAACCTCCTTTGTGAACATAGAAGTAAATGATGCACAGTTAAATAGAAAGAAGCTACCTGAATGTACTTATTTCAGCTAACTATTTCTGTATTATGATAGCCTGTTTCCAGTAGATCAAAGAAACCTGGCAGTGTTGTTTTTTTCACACTGTGAGAAGCACAAACATCATTTAAATGCCCCCGCAAAATATTCATGCATCAAAAATCCGTTGAAGGCTCAGTCTATTCCCAAGCTGGCTTTCAGCCAACATTGTTATGTTGTTGCTGCATCATGATGGAAATAGCAGACAGTAACAAACAACAAACAGCAGAGAAGACAAGTCTTTTAAAACAAATCCAAACAATTAAAAACAAAAATTAAAAAAAAAAAAAATTAGCATTATTTAAAATTTCAGTGATAGCAAAACTCATTATTGATAATTGTTCAGTTATTGATTTAGTTTTACAAAATGAGGTTTTAAATTAATTGTAGGATCCTGTATTCAGAGTTGTACTAACCCTCAGCCTGATGGTTTTTATTTTGTTCTGTAAAATATATATAGCACATGGATGCATTTCTCGCTTGATGGAAGTGCTGTATCTTCACTGAAGCTGACAATTACCTCTTTCATAATGAAGGTCAAGTAAGTAAGGAGATTAAAAGTAAATGGAATTTCTCAGTATCTGGTGAGCTTTTTCCAAGACAAAGGGTGAATAATCTTGCATCAAACCAATAATGTCTTCATGACCTCATCTCTGAGAATGCTGTGGAGTTTCTACTTGGATTCTCAAGTAGATTGAGAATCTAAATTATTCCAATGTTTATTTGTCCCTAACTAATCTTATCATTAAAAAAAAAAAAGAAAAATTAAGAAACCCAACCTCTCATGGTAAACAGAGAAGAACACAAAGAGGAAATCTGTGTCCCTGAATGGCAAAAACACCCCTTAGTTAAAATGTTAGCATGTCCTTTGTTCTGCCTACCTGGTCCTGTATGATCAGGCTTTATCCACCTAACAGGGCTCCCATAGGCAGCTGGTGCAACACACTGAGATCTCTCATGATAAGCAAACTCTGCATCTCTCTTTCTCATCATTCTGTGAAATCCATCAAAATTAACCGTGTCATCATCCCAGGAAGAAGCTGGGGAAAATACTGGGGTCTACTGAACCTGGACTGGCTCAAAGTTTACTTGACAAAGGTATTGGCAATCACTTTTCTCTGTGTTGAAACTGAGGCACTGTGTATTCAGAACTGGAAAAGTACAGAGACCCTCAGAAGAGCAGCCTGATTCAATTTCAACTGCATGAATGTAATATCTGCATTGACTTTTCAACCCTCATTTAATAATAAATAGATATGTATCTTTGTGTATATATATATATATATATGTATGTATATAGATATAATGTATACTTGTATATATATGTAGATACATTTTTTCTAGATATACATACATATGTAGATGTAGATGTAGACAGATACATGTATATGTATATGTATATGTATATGTATATGTATATGTAAACATAATTATTTATAATATATATACATATTTTCTATTTCTAAGGGGCAGGTCTATGCACATGTACAATCCTAACTCTGGAGCTATAAATAACATTCAGAATTACAATCATAGAATCATCAGGGTTGGAAAATACCTCCAAGATCATCAAGTCCAGCCAACTCAGTCTCAGACTACCTGTCCCAGATCAAGTCCAATGTGAATGTCAGCATTCCCAGAACTCCTCCAGAAAACTGCAGGTGGGAGGCTTTGATTTCAGAGAATCACAGAATGGTTTGGGTTGGAAGGGACTTAAGGCTCATCTCATTCCACCCTTGCCATAGGCAGGGACACCTTCAACCATCCCAGGCTGCTCAGAGTCACTTCCAACCTGGCCTTGGAAACTTCCAGGGATGGGGAATCTCCAGCTTCTCTGGGCACCCTGTGCCAGGGCATCACCACCCTCACAGTCATTAATTTCTTCTTAACACCGTATCTAAACCTACTCTCATTTTGAAACCATTGTCTCCTGTCATTATGTCTTTATGATCATTAATAGAGATGTTCACATAGAAATGTATCTTTAGACTGAGTAGAAAAATGCCTCATAAATTTAGATGCCCATAGGTTTTGGTGGTTGTAAAAAATTTGAAACAATTTAGATTTATGCAGGTAACATTTCATCTAGTCTTTGAGAGATCTCCTTAGAAATCTTGGTTTCTCAACCTAAGTTCTCCAGCTCATGTTCTTCTCTGGTGACTTCCAACACCATTCTCCATCTTTTCTCCTTTCTGTGCAGCCATGGTGCCCTGGAAATCTCTGTGATTCTTGGAGCACAGCACATGGGAAATGTGCAAACAAAGGCCATTTGACGAATCCTTGCTGTGAGCAGGGCAGCCTGGACCGCTTCACTCTCTGCCCTTCAGCACTTTCACCCTCAGTTCTTTGGCTCCCTTGCAAATTCATGTGGAATTCATTGTTGGAGACCATCTCTCTGGTCTTGATGCCTTTTAGGCAAGACAGGGCTGTCATTTTAGGCCTATGAGCTATATTTGCTGGTTGATGGATGCCTCCACATTGCCAACTGAAAATCATCCAGAAGTCAGCTATAGCAGATGTGCCATGTAATTACACTGTCAAGGAAGAATTCCAGACATTGGCCTGGTAATTTTAAGAATCCATTTCTGTCCATCAGAATATTTCCAGTTATTTTTTCTTAGATATTAAGCATTTCAGCCATTTTTCTTTTTCTTTCTACTGTGATGAAATATGTATTTCAGCAGAATTTTAAGACAGAAAAGCCAAGACAGATCTCGTGATATTATGCCTATGGCTGACACATCTTGAGCTAGGAGCCTAATCACCTTAATCACCATTCTTACCCTCCTTAAGGCATGTGAGACAGAGACCTGCTTGCAATCCTTCGGAGCCAAGGTGGCACCACTCACACTGGAGTGATGATGTTTTACATCTGCTGGTAAGGAAATTTACAGTTCAGCTGGCCCTCTAATTTGGGGACTTCATATAAAAGAGTAAATGCAGGCTAGCTAAAGCCACAGAGAGACAAGGAGGCCCATTTATTTTTCTTTATTAGACCTCAGATAGAGCGTGAATCAAAGCACGAGGTGTCAGAGTGCCAATGTTATAGCATCTGATACACTGTGCTTTGGGCACCCTCACATTCAGGACAGTTGCTTAGCAACTGGGATACAGGCTGAGGATGTAGAGAGTCTGGGATCTTTTCTCTGCCCAATGCGATTAGCATGACTTGGATAAATTACTTCACCTTTCTGTATTCCACTTTCCCTTTATACATTTATTTATTCTGTCTCTTACCGAACGCTTCAGCAACTCCTTTGAAGATATCACAGCCTTCATGTAATGAAATTATTCATCTCCTATGAAGCTGCAGATCCTGGACAATGACTCAGGTGTCACCTCCTTTTGCTACCTGTCTTTCACAGGTGATCACCTTCTCCTTAACTGTGTACATCCCCAACACAAAAGAGCTGCCCTAGTCACTAGCTAGTACTGAGAGCATTTTGGTAAGGAAGTGATTTTAGACCGTGTATGAAAATTTCTGAGCGGAAACCATTTCCAAAAATCGAAGCTGGCATTTGGCAGAATGTCAGTAGACTTTATACAATAACACTATTCAACTAGACATATTAGGAGAACAGAATCTGCAAGACAGCATACTTTTGGCTCTGTTACATATTCATGCTACTGCCACAACCACCAGCACCAGAAAATAAAGACAGGTGGAAGGACAGTAGGGCTAACATTAGACCTTTGTGAAGGCATTCTTTGCTTGACTGATGGTTTGTAACTGCTCATCATGGACAGTGAGCTGTGAGGTTTTGTCATCCAAGTTAGGAGCTCTGGCTGATCGGCAGATGAATGAAGAGTTGGCTCCAAAGTCTGTAACCCTTTGATTCCATGGTTGTTTTCTACATCCTGATCTCTCTGCAGCTGCCACCTCAAAGAACAGGGTGAGAGTAATTGTGTTGGCTTGCCTCCAAAGCCCGGAGGAGTAGTCACTTGCTACTCTCCCAGATTATCTGCCAGGCAAACAGAAAGGTTAATGATGTAGAGCTTGATTACTCTGGTAGAAAGAAAGCAGTCAGCTTGATCCAAAAATCTTTATTGTGTGTGTAAGGGAGAGGCATTAAAAGGACTCAGAACTGGAATATGTTGTCTCCTCCGTTCTGTCTTTGAACATGGGAGTATTTGCCTTCTGGCACATATGGTCTTGTAAGTAATAGCTTTTTTTGCTGCGCATACATCTTTTTGCCCGAAGCTTGTTGTTTAATTTTGAGACATTTACAATAGTTTTGTTGTTAAGAAAGACAGTCTTCTTCAATATCAGCAGAATAAACATTTGAATGTATGCGTCCCTGGAACAGATTGAACACCATTAGTTGAAGTATGTACATATAAATACATGTTTTTTATATAAAAATACATACATAAGCGTGTGTGTGTGTGAGACTCTGTGTCTGTGTGTATACATGTATGTGTATACCATAACCACATGATTTTTGGTGTTCATCTCTGAGATAAATGTAAACAAGGTGTATCAAGTGAAATGCATCAACAACTCCCACAATCCCCCCCAGGAAAGAAAAAAAAATAAAAAAGAAAAAGAAAAGCAAAGTGATGAGAAGCCAAAATAAAAGCAACCAGAACCTGCCAACTGAAAAATGAACAACAGAACTACAGGATTTGGAAGATAAAGGAGACCTTACTATGGCTGGATACAGTAAAGTTTGGTTAGAGTTAGATGTTTATAAAGGTTGGCTTCCTTTTGTAAGAAGACTGTGCTTTGTGGAAATGTTTGATATTAAAAAAGTAACAAAAAAGAAACTTTATGAACCCACATAAACTGAAATCTTTCAGCCTTTGGTTGAAAACCAGAATATTCTGGTCCAAAACTGAAATACTGACTCCAAAATCCAATATATTTTCTTCCAGAGTCATTTATGGACTTTATAATTCAGAAGAATTTTTTTTACATTATTCCACGAAGATTTGATTCTTTGGCAGAATCACATCTTGCATGATACTTAGAGAGGAAAAATTCTTTTGTCCCCCACACTTTACCCTACTGTGGCTTCTGAAAAATTTAAATTTTACATCTGAAAAAAAATTGTCTTTGAGATTGGCCCTTCATTTTACCTACCTTATGGTGAAGGACCTGGAGGAAAAGGAGTGCAAGATAATTTGTTATCTCTCTTCTCCTGCCGATTCCTGATTACTCTAGCACAGATTGTGATTTGCAGCTATTTTAAATGACTTTATCTAAGAAGTTTTCCACTTTGCCTTTTTACATTATGCATATTCTAAATAGAGTTTAATGTAGTTATCTTTAAAATACAAACTCCAACAAAGATGCTTTTATTGAGTTCTGGATGGGTTTCTCACTTCTATTAAACCCATTATTTTTTACTGGATTCTAATTAAATAATGGCATTTATTAATTTCTCTTTGAGTTTATACATCTGATTTTGACGTCAGTTAAGGCCAGGCCAGGGGTGGCTGTTCCTGGAGACAGCTGCAGTTCTAAGACCTGGGGACAATGTCTCAGGGCAGGTGTGGTCTTTGTCCTGCTGTGTTGGCTGCTCATCTTTTTCACCTTGTGTCTTAAGATAAAATGCAATGAACATCTACGCGAGTGTTTTGAGCACTCTAGGGGAAGAAAACCTCATTTAGAAGGAGCAAAACATAGGAAAAATCAATGGAGCCTTAATGGGGAAAAATATGGTGAACTCACAGCCACTGATAAAAGAGGAAGGCCTAAAAACCAAGATGAAAAGAGCTCTATTCATAAGCAAGAGGGATACAAGTGGGAAAGGAGTGAGTGAAGAAAGAATTCAGGACAAATATCTCAAAGCAGCTATGGAAAAAGCTCTTCAAAAACACAGAGAACGTTTGGAAAAGCAGAAGGGAGAGGAAGGATGCCACCAAAGTTGCCTGGAAGTCACAAGCTGCCAAGTCAAGGCAGGCTTTCAAAAACTAAAAAGTCAGGAAACGTCATTTTTCCTAAACATCCACTGAGGCCCTGGGGCACAACAAAGGAAATCCACTACAGCTGCATGGCAATTGGTAAATTCTTGTTATCATGCTATGTGCCAAACTCCTTTCTCTTTGCCTCTCTAATTCATCTGTCAGTGCATGGTGGTAATCCAGACACTGAAGGGACTTGTGTCCTAAAATGTCGATTGGGAGACAACCGTCAGCCCTGGATGGGGAGAAGAATTTATAAGAAAATCTCAAAATACAGAGTAGAAGAGCAGGGAGATTGGTTCTGGGAGGAAAAGGTGGCAGAGAGTGGGCAAAAAATGAGGCCAGTTTTCCAAAACACACGAGTTTAGTAATTAGCCCTAGAGCCATGGCTTTAAAGCAGACAGAAAAGATTAATATCATGCCATCTGAAATGAATTTAGTCCTATCATTTTGAGTAAATAATGTTTCAAGTTTCTACAAAACAGTGGCTCTACAGGAAAACATTCATGACTCTAATTTTTGAAATATAAATGATGCAGTATGATGTGTGCTGAGGGAGGAGGAGGAGTGCGTATGTGTGTGTGTGTGTGTGTGTGCATGAAAGCACGAAAACTTTATCTTTTTATTTAACTGACAACAAATAGAGTTCTTCTCGATCTCAAGAAGCCACAGAAGAGGATGTGTGGGCTTTCTGAGCTGGCTTACAGGCCACTGAAGAAACACAGAGGAAAGGGAAACAAAAAAAGCCATCACTTTGCTTAGCCCATGACAGCAAAACTCTTTCTGCTCCATTACCTGCACGTCTTCCTTTGCATAGCAACCATCATATCTCTGGAATAAGACATAACTCTTTTCAAGACACTGTGGCTTGCTCCAGGCTGCTGCAAGCCTTCCTGGTGGTCCAGGTAGGCCAGGATTGAGGAAAACCCAGGCTTGGAGCCGGTGCTGATGGGTGTGGATGGGGGAGCTGGGAACAGCTGGCACAGAGACCCCTGAGAGTGCGTGATGCTGCTCAGGGACCCTCCTCTGCAGGAGTCCTCCAGGGGCTGAACCCAGCAGTTTTACAGGTGTTTTGTGCCTCTGAAGTGTTTTCCTTGTGCTTTCATGTGAGGCATACCTGCCTCTAGGGAGTAAAAAGAGGGGGAGGAATTTGGTCTTTCTATTCCTTCACTGTCTTTGTTATATCCCTGCTAATTACACCACTGGAACAAAACTGAACAGAATATTAAACCACTTGTCCTTACAGGATAAGGGATTTTGGTGGATTAACCTGCCCAAAAGATGTCTGTGAGGTACATTTAGGTACATTTCATTCTGGGGAACATCCACTCTACTCCCTTGACTGAAGGCAAATACAGATGATCACCAAAGTGAATGGTTTTTAAATATCAGCTTCCATTTTCAGCACTTGACAAGACTAGGGCAGGTTAATTTAGGTCTTAAAATAAGATGATAAAACAGTTACCTTTTCAAAGACTGACATTACTGTGAATCTCCTTTTTTTTTCTCATTTTCATTCCCTCATTTTTAAACATGACAAACTTGATGAAGTATTTATTACTCCAAATGGCAATATGACATGCCTGAGAACAACCTATGAAAACAGGGAAAAGGAAGGAAAATATGTGGTTTTGTGCATAAAAATTGGTTTTGGATCGAGTATTTCAGGATATCTCTTCCACTGAGCCTGTTTCTTCTCTTATTTGTCTTTCCTCCATAATTTTACCACAGTGTCACTAAGTAGATGTATCAATGTGCCTCCAGGCATTAATCTCCACCTAATAATCCTAAAGTAAATACACTGTGTCTTTGGTACAAAGAAAGAAAGACAGCCTGCTTTTATTTAGAGTGGTATAAAAATCTCATGTAGATTTAAAAGGATAGAGCATTTCACTCCAGATGTCCACAGTTTCAATTATAGCAGTGTTATCAGTAGCAGGTGGAACATTCATGTACTAGAAACTTTAATAAGAAAAAGTTCACAAGATTGTCTTCAGATAACAAGAGCAAAATAAAGATAATAAACCCAGTAACAGACTATAAGGTCTCTCACACACCTCTTCTAACAATAGTTTTCAGCTTCCTGCAAAACAAGTGTCAATTCTTATGTCAGATGTGCCCATTTGGAGATAGAAGATGTTATTTTCACCAGGTATCCCAAACATTGTTTAAAACAAAGGACATTATTGCAATGAAAAGCAAAGATTACTCTCATTTATCAGACTGTAGTGTGTCTTTTGTTCCTCAGGGTGCCAGCAGGTTCACATTGACACTCTTGCTTTTTTAGACTACTGCTTTATTTTCACTAGTAAAATAAGTCATTAAACCCACCTCGTTGTCTTCTCTGCTGCTTGGCGTGAAGTGACACCCAGGACGGCAGAGAGGGCACTCAGTGCAGCTCAAAACAGGGTGGCAGGTGGCCACAAAACCAATTTCCAATCAGAAGCAATCTAGCAGAGAAATCAGGTGAATCAAGGAGTGGTGGGAGGCTCTGGGGCAAAAGTTCTTCGAGGGGCATCTGAGGGTACTGGGAGAAAAAGAGGTTCAAGGAGAACCTTCTCCCTCTCAACCACTGCCAGGAAAGAGGTTGAAGCCAGGTGGGAGCTGGTCTTTTCTCCCAGGGAACAAGTGACAGGAGAAGGGCAATTCTTGAATTGCACAGGAGGTTTAGGTTGGATCTGAGGAAAACTTTTCCACGCTGAAAGAGAAGCAGAGCATTGAAACAGGCTCACGTCAGCTTGGCCATCCCCAGAAGTGTTCAAAAAACATGAGTGGACATGGCACATTATGCTGTGATTTAGTAGTTATTAGGTATGAGTTGGAGGTTGGACTTGATTACTCTTGGGGGTAACTTCCAGCCTTAATGATGGTATAATTCAATGTCTTTTTGCCTTACTTGAGGTAAGGGTAGGTAAGATGATACCTACAGTGAAACAAGTCAGATATTGGTCCAGGAAATCTTTTCACTGCACCATTTCACTACAGATGAGCAATTAGATTTCCAGTAACTTTATGATTTTTTTTTTTCACCTGCAACTGAGTAATTTGTGATGAGCACATTCATAAATCATTCATATTTTTTTAATAAAATGAAAACAATGGTCTGCTGCCTACTAGTCACAGGAGACATCTAGATTTCTAATGAATATTTTCCAGATTAAGGAGCAGAATGTGTTCATTTGTATGTGTGAGTAAAGATGACTGTTTTGCTTATTTTAGAATTTCTGGCTTAGACACTGTAAATTGTACCATTCATACATATTATGATCCTGAAGCACTTAAAGTCAACCACATAACCATATGTGAAAATTTTCCCAAAGCTTCTAGCCCAATAATTCTTCTATCTCATTGTCTGGGGGTTTTCTTATTCTTGATCTGTAAGGTCAGGAATCCCATACTTGATCTCTTGAACTGAAAGTTTCTTTGGAAACCTTCAAAACAAAACAAAAAAACAAAACGAAAAACAAATAAGAAGAAAAAACAAAATGTTGGGCTTTAGCTGATAGACCATTAAAAAAAAAACCCAAAACAAAAAAAACAAAACAAAACAAAACACAAATGTATAATTTTACAGAAAACAGCAAGTTGGGCATGGTTCTCAATCCATAAAGAGAAACCCAGATCCTTCCACAGTAAGGCAATATTCCTGTGCTTGTTCTCCATAATAAGATTAACCAGGCCTATAAAAGAACAATTACATCACTACAAAGCATTTTAGGTTTTAATCCTATGAATTCAACTGCTGGAGTCATAAAGGACCTTTAATTTCTTTTCTCGTGGGGTGTTTTTTTGGAGCTTTTTTTATGACATGTCCAATTCAGGATGATGAGAATGATATGTACCAAGTTTTAGTGCATGGGGCATACATTTCTCTCTGAAGTCTGGGAGCATGTGAGTCATCATAATGGCTTCAGGTTGTAAGAAACATCAATGATGAAAACATTAAGCAACACAAACAAGTTGGCCTTATAATGGTTCATTTACTCTGGAGAAAAATAAATAGCAAGATGAAATCTCTTTTAATAACCAGGAAGATTATCATGGACTATTCATTTCATCTGGCAGACATTTGTAGGCTATCTCCTAGAAGATTATTATTCCTACATCTTTATAAATTACTTTATATATTTATTATTCTTTTATTTGTAAACATGCAGTGATTCACGTTAAGATTCAGGGCAGAGAGATCTGCAGACCAAAATTCTTGATATTTAATCATAGACAGATGGTGGGACAGAAATTAGAGGCAGGTAAATAACAAGAAGTTTTATAACTGTACTCAAATCTATTATAAACACCACAATATCACATTAACATTGTTTCCTTGGGAAATTAGAAATTAGGTCAGTTGATAACTGACCCTTGGAGGTTTGGTGGCTCTGGATGTGACTAATAACAACTCTGAGCCAGTTCAGAGGGCTTTTACTTTTTTGAAGCTAAGATGTTTGCAGGAAATGGATCGATTTACAGACAAGAAAGTGATCAAGAACACGGGGAGGATTGGGGCCCAGCATGTGCCAGGATGTGGATGGTAATTATGAGGGAAGAATTCTTGGATTCAGCATATAATTCATTGATTTGGAACTTACATGTCTAACCTGTAACTGGAAATTCTGTTCCAAGAGGCAGTTTCCTGGCTACAACACTTCTGAGCTCTGTCTCTCAGAAACCCCTTTGGGCACATGCCACTTAGGATCATTTAGGAGAAAGTGCTGAAATAGCAAGAATTTAGGTTTTCTTTCCCCAAGAGGGATGCTGAGCTACAGAAATAGAAATACTTTGCTCTTTTGTCAGCAGTGGATAAAATATAATTTCAAGTGCAATGAGAAATATTGTAAACAAACTGCAATTTTTATGCTATGCCTAAAGATTAAAGTCAGTTTGGCTGCTTAATAACCTCACTCTAAAAAAATCCATCACAAAAAGAAAGACAAGTGACTGCAGGTCTCATTAAGGAAACCTAGCTTTCAAATTTGTTTTGGCAACTTTAGCTACCCTCTTCAGGACTGTCATTCCTTCTGAATAGCAGTACGATATTTGCTATATCCGCAAAAGAATGTAGTGCACATTATTAGGTAAAATCATAAAAAAACTGCTGTTGATGCTGGCCAGCATCATTTCTGCTCATCTTTTCTTTGAGTGGATATTAACTGGTCAGTTTCTTTTATTAATCATCTCAACAAACTTAAGATCATAGAATGTTTTTGGTTGGAAGGGACCTTAAAAATTGTCTCATTCCAAACCCCTGCCATGGGCTGGGACACCTTCCAGTAAACCAGGTTTCTTCGAGCCTCATCCAGCCTGGTGTTGAGCACTTCCAGGGATGGGACATCCACAGCTTCTCTGGATAACCTGTTGAAGAGCATTAACTTCTTCACAGTCCAGAATTTATTGCTAATATCCAGTCTAAAAATGTGTCTCAGAGGGAAAAAGGGAAGAAACAGCCTTTTGAGTCAGTTCAGAGAGAGGGTTCTGCATCTAATATCTCATGGAGGACAAAGGACACCTGTGTGAGTGGGGGATTAGGAGTAGCAAGAATCTGTTAGAAAAAGAAATGATGCAGAGATGAGGGCAATTTTTCAGGGAGACCAAATATACATGGGAGGACTCAGTCAGTGCTCAAAGTCGTTCTTTTTTTTGTTAGCGTGAGATTCAGATATGAATGCAATGACATGATCTACTATCTTAGTTTCTACAACACTTTAGAAACCAGTCAGAACGACCTCTGCAGCAAAAAAGTTATTCCTAATAATTCTTGGAAAAAAGGGAGGTCTAGATAACTTAAAGGAGTAAAACCTAACAAGCACCCTTGAAAGGAGTAAAAAGAGGATTTTGGAGAATATTAACACTGATTTTCCAAAGACATTGCAGAAAAATTTTGAATTTTTTTAAAAAAATGTTTATATTTCTGAGTAGTAAGGAGACTACAATTGTATCAGATTTGGCAAAACATCAAATGATGCTCTTATAGTGCATAGGTAGAGAGGGTGATAGATGTGAGACACATTGATTTTAATATGCCTTTATACTTGGTCTTTGTGACATTCTCTCAAGCAAATAAGAACAATTCAAGCACAGTTTAGCAATCGTTCTTCAACAATTGTATCCTTACATTCATCTCTCAGTAGAAAAGTGACAGACTGTGATGATATTGCATACAGGAGTCTAATTGGAGTCCCTTCCAAGAGAGGATTTAATTTCATTATGAATTGATTCAGTGATGGATGCATGTGTAGGTGGTACAAGGAGCTCTGTGGAGAAATACAAAGCAAGTACTCTACATGATAAGATGAGAATTCAAGCTGATCTTGAGAACCTGTAAAAATTATCTGAATTTAGATAACATTACTGGAGAAAAAACGTAGGGAGAAGGTTCTTATCTCGAAGAAAGGAAGGTTGTTTTTTTCAATAGCAAGAAGAAATCCCACAATTTCATCTGTATAGCCTTTCAAAGAAGAAAATCAGACTGAGAGTAATGAATTAAATTATCGTAATTTCATAACTTTGTGTAGTTTAAATAGGAACAGGGTACAGGCTACTGCTCTGTATGTGGTTTTGGATGTTTTTAAGAAAATGTAAAAGCCCTTGGGAAAGATACATTTGATCTTTTGCTTTGCTGGGGAGAGAACACGTTGGTCTCCTTTGGTCCCTTCAAACTTTGTGTTCTTGTGACATTGCACTTTTAGGGAGAGTTTAGCAGCTCCCCTTGCACAGGCTGAAGAAAATACACAGGGATTTCTGTAAGCAGTGAAATTCATCAAGGGTGAAGAACAAGTCCTGGGTCTTTCAAATAGAGCAGCCTTATTGGAAAGGTGAGAGGTGCAAAGGGAAGTTGAACAGCCATGGAAGATGTACTCTTTTTTTTTTTTTTTTCCTGCACATTTAAAGTGTCATGCAGGTGAGGCCATCTAAATTGGTGTTTTTAATTTTTAAATTTTACAATGAGGTATTTCAAAAGATTACTGAAAATTGTGGAATCAAGAGAAACAAATAAGAAGTAGAGGAGATGACTTAACACTTCTTGATTATAGTGTGTGGGCTGGGTGACTGCTACAATAACCCAGGCAAAGGATAGGAATTAAAAAGAAATAAACCTACAAGGGAGAGCACCTTGAAGAAAGAAAGAGGATAAAGCTCTGTATTCCTTCTAATTCTGTAAAAGAGTGAAGAATTATTTTCCATGTAATGCAAGAAGAGTTGTCATTATGAGCTACACTAGAAAAACTCAAGTGAAATGGAAAGCAACCTGGTATTTTAATTAGTGAAGTAAGGCTGTGAGCAAAGGTGCTGATCAGAGGGAATTCATAAATGTAGAGTGCCAGTGAAGGAAAGATTGAAATTTTGTGCATCAGATGAAGAGAAGGACATTTGGATAGCTAGGAATTGTCTGAGCTTTCAGCAGAGAAGCACAAGGCACCTCCTTATGGTCTGAACAAAACTTAAGCAGATAAGGCTTACAGAAGACTTCATCCCCTGGACTCTATGTGTGGATGGCATGAGGGACTAAGAACACAATGAACTTCACAGAGCAAGTGAAACTACAAAATTAAATCTGAAGCAGCCAGTGGGAGTCTCAAAACCACTGTGGAGAAGGCACAGAAACTTTAGGAGTAGTACCTGGTATAGAAAATCTCTCATTACCTGGGATAATTTAACTGTCATGCAAAATATGCTTTGTTGTCTCATTCTGTCTTGCATGAGGAGCATTAAATCAATTTCCAACGGCTGCATAACCTGTTAATTTAAGGTGAAATTTTGTGTAATGAAAAATATCAGAGAGATTGTTCACATCTTTCTGTTTTTTGGGAAGAGATAGGTCTCTCTGAAGCAAAATCCTATGCTTTGGTAACTGCCCATGGAACGGTTAACTCAGACTGTTTTGTTCTGCTGATTCAATTCCTCCTCTTCTGCGAAATAAAAGAGCCATCACACATGACAATGCATGTGTGCATATTCCTGTGTTTACACATGCTCTGCCCTGAGCCAGAAGGTGAGCTTAGAAAAATGAGAAAAAAATATTAACAAACCTCCGTTTTCCAAGAGGTGGAAAATAATCTTACATGTGATGAAGCTTTTGTCTGCAGCTGCTGGTGCTGGTCAGGTAGAATGGAGTGATACAGCCAAGGGAAGCAGGGACTGGTGCAGCTGGGCTGGTGGAGGCAGAGGAATAACTCACAGAGCTTGGTTTGAGGTCCCTGCTCTACCTGTGCTTTGTAAATCAGAGCTGGTATATTTTTAATACAAATTATTACAGGAAATCCTCCCATACAGACAGGTTTCTTTACATAAGTGCCATGCAATCTTACTCAGCTGAGCTATACATAATGCAGGGCAGATTTTGGCTCTGTCTATCAATATTATTTTAACCCTTTTTTAGTAAATTATACTACATACAATGTTTACATGCTGATTACAGGAAAAATAAAGATTGTGTGTCCAGTTTAATTTGAAAATATTTACATGCTTTGCTGATAACCAGGCCTGAAAACACAGACTGAGCAGTCCTTTCTTTTCCTCTCCTAGAAACCACAGCCTTTTTCTATCCCTTGCCCCAAGGGTCTTGGTTAGCAGAATATGATTTGTGAACATTTCCAGTCCAATTCAGGAAGGAGCAACCTGCTCCTACAAGCTGCCTGGTTTATTTGGTGTTACAAGGAGTACTGTCTTAACCTCAAAGGGAAACATCTCTATTGTCATGTCTAGTCATCCATGTATGGTGATGGTTAATTATTTATATAAATTTATACCAATTAAAGAGAGAGTCCTTCAGCTAAAAGCAACCTGTCAAAGGATTTTGTTGTTTTTATTATCCCTAAATGAATATAACCAGTGTCATCTTCTGCTCTCTAAGAGAGTCTACATAGACAGGCTGCAGGTAGCGGTACCACTAAATGCATTAACATCTGTTTTTGTTTCGGTATTACCACACACAGTTACTCCAACAGAGTAAACTTTGAGGTCATCTGTATATTTCCAACTGGAGCCAAAGCATTTTAATCAATTGCAGTCTTGGCACTTCTGTTGTCTAAGGCAGTACTTTTATATGTGGTTTAATTTTTAATGCAGAAGGAAAAGACAGTAAATATTTCCTTCAAGGGAAAAATGCCTTTGCTTGGCCAGTACCCCAGGTAGAACAGCACCTTACATTCCTCCAGGAATTATTAGAAAACTCTTTCTGCCACTGCTGCTGTTCTTTTCACCTTCTTGGCTGGCTGATGCTTCCCTAAATGCCAGCTGACACTGAGAGGAATAACTTCTGATTTGGATGCTAAAATATGCTGTGATGTCCTTACACGTTTTGTGTAGGCTCCAAGTCCTTTATGCCTCTCAGCAAAATCACAGCCAAGCACTATGCATTATGGAAATGTCTGTCATTTTCTTCCTGATGTTTTCCTAGCATTATACTTTCTGGGAATATAGCTTTTTTGGGTTTTTTTTCTGTCCATTTTCTTTTTCCATTCTAATTAAAAATAGGTTTTGGTCTGGTCTGGACGTGCTATTGTGAATTGATGTGTTTTCTTTTGTTTTTCCTTTTCCCATTGGCACAAGAAGGAATTGTTGGGCTTCTTCCATGTTCTTTTACCTAAAACATTTAATAATAACATATTTTAAAACTTGTATTTTTTCCTTTCTCTTCTTTCCTAAAAATCAACCTACGCATTGTAACTGAACTGCTTTTAAGACCACAATTTTTGACCTATTAGATTGGAATCTTCCTGTATTATTAGACTTGGGTATGCAATTCCATGCTTTGAGTGAATACAGTACATGTTGCCTGAGTTCTTGAGCTTCAAATCTTCCTTCAAACAGATTAAAACAAGCTGAGAGCTAAATATTTTCTCACTGCTACCTGGAGTTTAGAAAACAAAAAAGTTTCAAGTCCTTTCTCCATTGTGAAGACAATTTTAGCATGTCCCAGCATTCATCCACCTAACAAAACTCTGATTTATGCATCCATGCACAGGGACATTTCCCATTTAAGTCACTCAGTACATGATCAAGCCTTTTTGAAAGCTTAGCACTTTATCTAATTGTTTCAATAAAGGTTTCACTTTCCAACTTTAGCAGCTTATTAAAGAAAACCCAAAACTGGCCCAAGAAACTTGTGCCTGCCCAGAATTAGACACCCATAAGCTCTTTATTTACACCACTCCCTTCCTCGTGACAAACTTCTGCTACTGCTGCCAGACTGACAGCTCTGCAGACTGGATCTAACTTTGTTGTGCAAGGTCTATAGCTCTCAGCAGGCAACCAGGCATCAGCAGCTCTGCCTTTTCCATGTGCTACACTGGGGAAAAAATGATTATCATAGGTTTTTTTTGACTTTTTGATTTTCTCCAAAGCCCTTCCACCACACAAGTTATTCTTGGTCCCACTATTGCATGCTGGAAGTTGCAGTGCTAATACTAAATATATAAGCACAGCAAGTTCTTCCTTTCCTTTGCTTAGTGTTGGCTTGACTGACACAAGAGTCATGTGGAAAGAAATCATCATAGAATCCTAAAATGGTTGCAAGCGACTTTAAAATTCATCTCATTCCACCCCCTGCCATGGCAGGGACACCTTTCACTATCCCAGGTTGCCCCAAGCCCCATCCAACCCGGCCTTGGACACTCACAGAGATCCATGGGCAGCCACAGCTGCTCTGGGCAACACATTCTGGTGATAAAAGACTATTTAATCTGCAGCTGCAAACTAATCAAACCTAGATTAGTCTTAAATTCATTCAAAGATATTCTTATAAGGCTCAGAGACTGATTGGATTGGTTGATACCTTATCATTGTCTAGCTGCAGTTTCCTGTGGGTGAGCTACAAATACTCTTTGGAAATTCTCTTACTTTACAAGAGATAAAAAGTCATGAGACTTACCTAGGCCTGGAAATAAATACTGGTGTGCCTCAGAGTTGTAGCAGGAGAATGGGGCAAGAGAAAAACCTTTGGTCATGGCTATAATACAAAATGTCACAAGCAGAAAAGGCTGGGGTCTATTTTCACTCATTTTGTGTGTAATGAATGTTTCAGTGGTTTTATACACATAGAATTACGCCCACAAATGCCTGCTTAATGACCTGCAGCTAATGAAAATTGAAGCAATGAAGATGCCATCCCTGATCCTTCCAAGCTTACATAACAGAAATGTTTTTCAATCCTATACTTCTTCTCTGAAGGAATATGTTAGTGATTTCTCAGAGTCCAAGCAGGAAGTAGTGATAAGTCCTGTTCTCATGGGTGTGCTTCCTTTTTCATCACTTTTACTGCACTGTTGTTTCATACACTGCCATGGAGGCTGGGAGTGTCCTCAGGGGGACACTGTAAAATACTGCACCGTCCAACAGAGAGTGTTTCACTCCTGTTTAGTTTGAACAGGGACAAATGTTGAGACAGCAGGAAGTTTTGGGTGCAGTAATTTCATAGAGCTTGAGAAAGAGAACGTTTGGGAATTCTGCAGGAACTGCCTTAAATACTCATGTGGGAAGTGAGCACCTCATGATCTTTAATGTATTTAATTCTACAACACCCCTGAAAAACAGGGAAGTGCTGTTATGTTATCACTAGTTTATGTGTGTAGAAGTAAAAGGCTAAGACTTAGTCTAGGAAAAAGATATTGTACCATCAGCCAGGGGATACATTTTTGGGTGGAAAATCTCATGTGTTCTTCCCTAAAAATGGGAAAAATTGTGAATATAGGCACATGTGAATTAATGAGGTGACTTGCTTGACATTATCAGTGATGTTTGAATAGAGATAGGATGCAACTACAGACCTGACTAACATTGTCACCACAGGGCCATTTTTTTCCTTCCTTTGGGTTCCTTATCCCAAAACATAAAAGCTATTATGTTCTTGGGTCACCTTTTGCCTTCAAAATTTTTCCTCCTAGTGACCATGTCTAACTGTCAAAGTATGAATTTCAATTTATGAATGAGTTCAAAGTGCTCCTGCAGTGGTTATCTGTTCCTGTAAGTGCAAGAGCACCGCTGCATTCCTTGCTGCCAGGACTATGACCTTGTTCTTTGTTTTGCAGATAGGCCAATTTATAGGAGACATAATAAAATACTTAGAGGACAAAAACACTCAAAACCAAATTCAAACCAAAAAAAAAAATAGTCTGTCTGAAAGGATGTTTGATATGAGCTTGACAGCTGGAGTAGGAAGTGCAGACAACAAGGGGAAACTTTTCCAAGGTATAAAGCAGACACAGTAAGACAGAGACATGTAGTGAAATCAGCAATTACGTCTGCCCAGTGGAGATATGAAAATTCAGGTATGAAGGTTGCTTTGAGAGCCCTTTCAGTGGGGCAATATAGCAAAAGAGATAGTGAGACTGTCTCAGAAACCATTGCCACTAAACTTGTAGGACTGTAGCAGTCCACCAGGCTGGCAGGATCACTGTTAGAAATAACAGGGTAATTTTTTGCCTTCATTCAATGTCAGTATCCAGCAGGATGGAAGAAAGCCTACTTCCTTCAAAATACCATGGACAAAACAGCCATGAATGTGATGTAGCCATGGACTGGCAAAAGTACAGAGTTTGCAGAGTACAGCACTTCTCAGGATACTCAGAGGTGGAGGAAAATGATGCTCAGCAGCTTCACTCATCCTGTGTACTCAGAGGAACATGCAATTCAGGTTTCCTAGGTTTTGGGAAACATTATCTCACTCAATCTGTAAGTTTAAAGTGACACCAAGAGTGACACACCATTCTTATGAAGCCTGAATATCAACAAAAATTTGAAGCATTCTGACTCTGTGGAACCAAAAAAAAAAACCCAACAAACCCCCAAAAATTACAAATACAGGCTAATATTGGGAAGGAAAATGTTTTTGCTTTATCTGTCATAAAGTACCAAACAAGCATGAAGATGAAAGCACAAACAAGGGGATGGAATAAGCATTAGTGAGCTGGTGCAGGGTGTGTTGGGCAAGGAGACTTTTTGCAGGGCAGATGCTTGTTTTTCAACATCTCGGATATCCTTGTCAAACATTACTAGCAACCTTGGATGCTTTCAACCTGAGGCTCTTCTGACTTGTTTGTTCTCTGCTTTGTTTGTGTTTAACTCTGTCTTCTGTTAAAACTGTGAAGAGCCTGTGCTGCTGGCTGCTTCCCTCTAAGCTTAGGGCTTATGAATGCAATTTGGTGTGATTGTTTGTGTTTTTTGGAGTGAACAATTTGAAAATAGGTGTTGTGTAACCTGTGCTTATGAAATGGGCAATTTTCTAGCACACTAAAGGACACCTTGGCCTCCTATACTCAGTTTGTGGGAAATTGATTGAGTGAGACCAGGATCCAACATCCTTGCCCTTGCCACAGGATTCCTGTCCTGTAACCCAGATGCTGCCTCAGATTATCTCTGTATCTGCACCAACACTGTAAAAATGAAGCATTTATTTTTGAGATAGACCTTTGTATATGTCAATGAACTCTCAAAACCTTGCTTCTTGATTCAGTCTCACTCTGAAACTCTAAAATATTTGAGGATTTGCGGTAATGAATTTGTAAAAAATAATGAAATGATTGAAAAACTGGGGCCAAGACCAGGAACAACATCATGAGCACTCTGAGTTTTAAGAGGGCTTATCTTAAAAAACACAGAGAACAAATATGAAAATCTCAGTGTCTAATGAATGTTCAGCACAACCTTCCTGATGTTCCATCAAGGAGAAGGTGTCAAAACCTCAACACATTTCTGTTTCCTCATTCAGCCAGTTGCATACATTAAAAGAACACTGAAGGAAGACAGTAACTGCTCAAATGTTCTTATGCTTCCATGAGAATTGTGTTATTTCACTGTCCCTGAAAGATGAACAAAGGCAGTGATCTCCAAGAGCTTCATGGACTCAAATCTTCTGGCCAGTAAAGGGTTATGGAAAAATCTTTCAAGAAATAGATGCATTGAAGTAAATGTCCTGGCAGCATTTCAGCATCTTGAAATATGTCTGTTTCCCTGGCAATTTCAACCTCAGTGTCTTGTTTGAGCTTGATGTAGCATTTTTGCTTTCCTGAAGAATTTAGGTGAGAACACTCTGGGCACCTCAGACAAGTCTCACTGGAGGTGGTGAGACTTTGCACAGGACCAAGACTAACTCAATACTTTTATCTAGTACAGGATCATCACCTACAGGGTCCATGTCAAAATATCACTGAGCAGGGTCACAGAAATTACAAGACTGATATGAGTCTGTATGTGTAGCCAAATATAGGTAAGTTTTTTCTTTATCCCTGAGGTCTAACTGCTGCAATGAGGTAGGAGATGTGTTTAAGCCCCTCTTCTCCACAGAAGAGACATAATGGAAAGGACTTGGTAGTACTTGTTGGTTGGTGCAGAGGAAGAGTCTGGTTACACAAACAAGCCTAACAGCTCCTGATGGCACAATTAAGAGCTGGCTCATGCAGATGGTTAATGATCAGGGAAGATAAAAATGTCAAATCACTAACCTGAAGTCACCCCATTTTATTTATTGATAATGCAAAATCAGCAATACATTAAAATAATCCAGAGTAATGCAGAAAAATTGGGTGTGGGGTTCTCAGCTCAAAAAAGACACAAACTTGTTGTAGCAAGCCCTGAGGAGGCCACAGAGATGTTCCATGGGATGGAGCTACTGGCTACTGAAGACAGGCTAAGAGAGATGGAGCTTTTTGGCTTGAAGAAGAGAAGGTTTCAAGGAGACCTTAAAACCCCTTCCAGTCCCTAAAGGTGGCTTACAAAAGAGACTTTTTTTATAAAAAGAGGTTTTTTATAAAAGATAGTGACTTTTTATATAAGCACATAGTAATGGGACAAAAACAATGGTTTAAAATGAAAAAGAAAACATTTTTAGCAAATGTTGGGAAGAAGTTCTTCCCCTGGAGGGTGGTGAGGCCCTGGCACAGGGAATATGTGCAGCAGCTGTGGGTCCCCCATTCCTGGAAGTGTTCCAGGACAGGTCAGACAGGGCTTGGAGCTTCCTGAGATAGTGGAAGGTGTCCCTGCCCATGGCAGGGGGTTGGAACACAATAAGCTTTAGTTTCACTTCCAACCCAAATCATTCAATGATTCTATGAAATAATTACTCCCAGAATATGATTAATTTAATTGAAGAAATAATCCACCATCCAGAGGTATCTCAGTATCCTTTTCTGATGCGAACATTTGCCAGTAATGCCCTCATTTTGGTTATTCAGCTGGGAGTATAAGCATTGGCAGGACAAATACTTTTCTTTCGTTTGTTATGGTTTGGGTTTTTTTGTAATTTATTTTGGTTTTGTTTCTTTGTTGTATCTGGGTTTTTTTTTTCAGTTTTTATTTTCAGGAAATTTCTTATCTATTTCATATTTATTTGCTTATATCTTTCAATCTGTATTTTCACCATGAGCCTTTTTGAGTTTCACAGTAATGTCCCACAAAGACCAGTAGGGAAGACACTTGATTTTCCATACCAGAATGTGTTCCTTAAATAAATTCTCCCTGGATTTGGCCTGTAATGAACCAATCAGCTCCCTTGGATGGCAAATGCAGACATGAAACAGAGCACCACCCTTCAGATCCCACAGGCTTGGGATCACATGTATGCAAACCACTCCACTCCATTTAGGCTAAGAACAAAGACACTATAAAAGATGTGAGTAAAAAAGATGGCTCAGGAATAACCAGCCTGACCCAGACTCAGTTGACTGGATTTTGGAGTCATGTGTGGTAGCTCTTTGTATTTGTGTGAAGAGAAGGAAGCAGGGAAGAACAAAAAATGAAGAAAATGTTGAACAAAATGTCCTGATGTCAAGTGTTTCACACTTACCTGCTGCATCTTATGAAGTCATCTTGTTATTTTCTTACATTGCTGCCACAAACAGGTTTATTTGGATGAAAGAAAACCCAGAGCACTATTATCAGACAAATCCCTCTGCATTTTAGTTTTTAAAATAAACAAATACAACTTCTAAACTTTAATGCTTTTGGATCTATTCTAGGTGGGTTGATTTGTTACACCAAATCCTTTTGCCATCATATTAATGACTGCTTGCATCAAGGGGCACACAAGGTAATCCCCCATCTCTGGCAGTGCCAGCTCTGCAGAGACTGCTGCTGGAATAAAGACATTGTAGTCTGATGCATAATGAAACTTATTACTGGTGTCCCGCATAATTTATGGGCTCTAGCCATCCTAATGTAGGTATAAACAATTTTCTTTCATTAACTCTGTGAGCTAGCATGCCATGAGAAACTAAGGGCTGGGATCTTTAATTTTTGCCAGCTGTTGTTGAATTGGCCCTTTTAGCAGATGTGCAGGAGTAGTTGATTTCCTGTAAAACCCTAAAAGCAGCCACCCCTACGAGGAATATTTGCAAACATTCTGTTATATGATATTTGAATTCCCATTATTCTTTATCTGAATGAGGTTTGAAATCCCACTGCGAAAAGCACTGTATAAACATCAGCAAAGAACAACTCCTACCCCAAGCAGATGACATTTTATAAGGACAAAAAGGAGCCAAGAAAAGGAGACATCATTTTCCTCCTCAGTCTTTTAAGGGAAGTTTTGAAGACAGGCCCTGAAGAATGGAAAAATTAATAACCAGATGCAGAAAAATATTTATCCTGGTACCTTTCCTAGCTGACTATTTCTGTTGAACTCCTCAGCTCTTGAAGATATACATATACTTAATTATGTGACCAAAATTGAAGATATATGGCTAGGACCACGGTAAACAGAAGAAAAAGGATTTGAACTGTCTTTTTTTTAATCCTGAAGTGTTTACTTTAGGAATAAACAAGCAACTTTCTTTATAAGTGGTTTTGAAGGTAAGGTTTTAAAACAGCAAAAATAGATACAAATATGTGCAGTCACAAGCACCCCCCTGACCAGTTTGTTAAAGGAAAAAATTACTCCAAACCAAAATCACGCATGCCAAATTTCAGCTTTAATTTTTATGGTTGTCGCTATGAACACCTGAATATAGTGGTTTATAATGGCTCCTCTGACAGGCTGTTATAACTTCAATGGTACTAACAATACTACTATAATTAGTGACTTTTGTATTGTATTAACAAATGCCAGAGTGTGCTACCAGTCTTCCAGATGACTTACCCAGGTTTTAATTAGTGTCTATCTTTCTTTTCTTTTCTTTGTGGAGACATACACTTACTAAAATGACTCAATGCTTTGCACCATGTACAGGTCAAAATATCCACCTGTCAAGTGGGTTTGGAGCTTCACGGAAGGAGGAAACGACTTGCAACATTTTATTAATGGAACAGATTGCATATTTCTCTAAATAGAAATGGGGGGAATTGTGTGACAGATGGATCAAAACCTTCCTGTTGTTGAAAACCAACAGATGAGACAGACTTCTCTTATGACACTAGCTGGATAGCAAGATGCTGATTAACCAGAACTAAATGAATCTTCTGCCCCTTGGCTCGGAGCGTTCGTGAGACACTTGAGTACAGGGTGATTTTTCTGTATCATATTTTACATCTGAGCAATATGGATGTTGTGTGCGGGTATGTACACGTTTGCACTTGGATACATGTATAAATATCAATACAGGCACACACATTAAACTAGCATTCTAAAATAATTTCAATTTCCATAAGGAATTGGTTCATAATCAGTGTTTAAGTTGCCTTTTACTAATACTATTGTATGCCCAGTGTCACTACTCTTATATATGAATAATATTGCCTAATTTAGTAGGAAATCCTACCAATTAGATGTTTAGAGCCTTCATTACAAGGCCATCATCTCCATGTTACTGAAAGGAATTTACCAGTTTTTTAGACATCTCCCATGGCACAGTAGCTATTGTACAACTCGAGAAGAGCAGTCGTGTATAGTCAAACTGGAATAGCAGGATTCCTTTAAACAAGTTGTTAACCACACGTTTATCATTACAGTTTCCTTGCCACAAAGAGTTGCACAGTACTTCATCTGCTGGGTGTCATTACTAAGATAGGGGAATGTCACTCTTCACTGTTGTCTCCATGAGCGTTTTACCTGTTCCAACACATTACAGATTTCACAGGCACTGCTTCCATGGCCTAACAATAAAGAATGTTTTTAGTTGTTTGGGTTTTTGTTTTGTTTTTTTTTTTTTTTTAATTTTTAAGTGTAAAATGCAGATGCCACATATGAAGAGCTGTCATTCACTCATGAAAGAGCACATCAAGACTTTTGCTGTCACTTAAACAGGAGAAGCTCAGAGAAGCTGCTGATACAATAATGTACATTCAGGAAGCAATCGTGAGTGAAGGAGGACAGGCACAAAATCCCCCAGCCTTCAGGAGGAATCTGGCAGGTGAAGCTGAGCGTGAGGATTGATCCCTAGGTGTGTTCCCAGGAAGAGTAATAAAAGTGATAAAGGCACTGACACAGTTCACAGGCTCTGCACTGGAAGATTAATTACATGCATAAAGTGTGGTTTTAGCACAGTCAAGTTAAGGGCCTGACACTTTGTAGGAAACCAATGTCTTGTTACACAGAAGTCATAACAGTTCCTCCTGGTCCTAAAATCTCCACATCTGGCATTTATTCTTAAAGAACTACTCTTATGGGATGTGTGTTTCTATTTCTATAATGGAGAGAAGATGGTGAAGGACAGCAGCTCATTGCCAACATGAGGGTTCACAGGGCAATTTGCATAAATACAAATCAGTACCAGGGAGGCTTTAGCAGTTTTACTCTTTAGCTGACCATAGCAGAGCTCTTTGGAGATGTGATAGAGGATTTATTAGACTTTACAGCCCAGGAAATACTAACCTGTTTAAAGAAGATGCTCCCATGACTCACAAAATGCTGCGCTAGCTCCAGTAATATTTGGGACTTTGCAGAATACTGCAAGACAACAACCATTTGTAGGATCATGAATTCCCTCTCAAACTATCTTTGTGTTAAGTTCTATCAGAGTGATGTAGGATTTTGTAGTAACTGGTTACTAGGCAATTCCTGGGCCAAAAATAATGTTAACCTGATGGAAAATTGCAGATACATTAACAGGCACTAGTGCAGCAATAACTCCCTACTGCACTCTAAATTGCGTGAAGTAGTTTATGACCTCTAGGCTTTTTCCTCTCCTTTTAACTTTGCAATGCTTAATAAAAGTTGTACTCAAACTGCTACGCTGCCTTAGAAAATAAGAAATTAATTATGAACACTCCATTTAATACTGGAGGAGTACAGTGTCCACAGTTTCTTTAAAACATCAGTGAGGTAATTTCACTGCTGCCAATTGAACAGTTATACAGAACACATCTAAATGTGCTCAGTCAATGAATCCTTGGAGTGTTTCTGCTTCATTAAGTGTTTACATGGTGACCTCAGTAGAAAGGCTTTAGCCTAATGAAATGCCTGCTTTGCATACTGCCGCAGGCAACAGCAGAATATCTGTTCCTGATTATTCATGATAAACTCAAAATTTAGGAGCAACTCATCAGCTTGCCCAGTACTGCCTCATCAGCTCTTGCTGTGTTAACCTCTCAACAGCTTTTGGAAGGCTATGATAGACGAGAATAATGTGCCCATCTCCTGTGCCCTCCATATTCCATAAAGCCAGTCAGATATTTTCATTGATGTTTCATGAGCATATTTCAAGTACTCTGGACTTTGCATTTGAATGGAATAACTACTTCACTTGTTTTTAATGGTGCTGTTATTTGCCTCATGAATCACAATGCAAAGGAAGCCCATGATATTTAAATTTTATGGCACTGTCTTCTGAAGTAACAACTTTCTAACTCAGCACAAAGTGAAGAGGAACAATTTACCTTATATGAACTGCTATTTGGTTGACAAAAATAACCCCCAGAAGAACACTGACTATCCACATTATTACCTTGGATATCCCACCATGGGGCTGTGCAGAGCGAATAACACTCACTCATCTTCTGTTCATATACAACAATATGGATAAATAAATGACATAAGTTTAAATTTCACAGTAAGAAATGGCAGCTGATAGATGCATTCCAGCTACCATGCAACCCACTGTAAGTCAGAAATCCTGCACAATATTGCAGTGGCTTCATTCTGCAATCCAAAGGCTAATGCATCTTTTTGTTGATGAGATAAAGCTTTCATGGTCTCAGAACACAATAATGGCATAATAATTAAGCCTATGTAGCTGGCAAATGTACTCTCTCTCTTTTCCATTAAACTTTCATTTACTACCTATTGAGGGGAAAAGTGATCTCTAGCTATATGTTCAGATTATATATAAGATTATACAGAAAATTTTAATCCCCACATTCTCTGTAGGCAAGGAAAACTAGACTATACTAAATATCAGAAGTGAAACCTTGCTTTTGGCAGGCTCTATCAAATATGCATAATTGTCTGAAAAAAAACACTAAAGACCCTCACTCAACACTTCATTTTAAGTTACCCACTGCTTACTGCAAATTTTACCCATTTCCCCTGAGACACTTGCTGTGGTAGCAGAGAAATTAGGGGCTGTAAGTGGAGAAGGAGATGCAATTTAGTCCTCTGCAAGAATACCATTGCTCCCTGGAGGACAGTTGTTAGTGATGTGTGTTGTCTGCTATTAAAAGCCTTCAGTAAGGGTCTTCTGCTGCTTTTTAAAATGCAGCTTTGATATTGAGCAGGGGAAAGATGTACAGCAGAGCTGAATCACAAGGGTTCTGTGGCCACTTGCACAGCATGTCCCCTGCATGGACACAGGCTCCTGGCTCAGAGGTCTCTTTAGAAGGCTTCCAGTGGCTCTGCAGCAGCTTCAGTGCACTCACTGGAATCTTCTCTTCCATGGGACAGTCAGTTTTCCCCCTCAAGAATGGTATTTCTGTGGAAATCCACAACTCTGACAATTTCTCACACCACAGTTCCCTGCAGCACTTCCAGCACTGTGGCTGCTCAGGCTGTTAAAAGGAGGCTTTGCAATCCAGGACAAGAGAGTGAAGCTGTGAAGACAAGTTGGACCAAATCTTTTGATGGTGGGAACTGACACAGTTCCATTTATTTTGATTCTGTTACATCAGCCATTGATGTCTTGGAAGGGATCAGCCATGAAATAAAAAAAAAAAAGGCATTTATTTTAGGAATATCTTTCTTTTGCCTGCCATGTTCCCTTCGTATTATAAAAAGAAATCCTCTGGAGGGAAGGAATTTATGTTCTATAAATTTACTTTAAGTCAATAATATTCAAGAAATAACCATTATATTTATTTAAGACAATTATTTTTTCAATAAATATTTATTCCCCATTTTGAATATCAAGATTTGGGCAGAATCTTAGGTTTCCATGGATAAAGTTTTAAAAGATGCAATTTCTTCACAAATGCATGAATGCAGAAAAGCTATATAGTCATTTCTACATTTTTTACCTGTTTCCTCAGTTATAAATAGGACTTTCACCTTCAGGGGTCTTTTATGGATCAAACAGCAGAATAAACCTACAAGCTTTTAACTTCTGTGAAAGTACTATACAAGAAATAGTGCAATTCCTAAAAATGGCAAGAATGGCAAGAAAATTTCCTGTTGCTTTCTAGGGTCATGTGATGTGCTTATATACATAAACACCATCTACTCAAAGCATACAGGTGTAGGTTCTTAATCAGGTATTTTATTGTTCAAATCTCTTGATTTTAAGGAAGAAAATATATGAAAATATGCTCAACTAGATAAAATATTTCCTTTTCCTTGAAAATGCATTTTAGTTCCATTTAATTTCAAGCAAAATGTTTTTCTTTCAAATGCAGTAAATTGAAGTGTGTTTTACCTCGATTTTTTTCAAGTTGGGTTTTTTTCTAGTAATGTAAGACATTTTCTAAAACCAGTCTAAATTAATTGATTGTAAATACTAGCAAGTGCTGCTTGCTTAAAAAAAAAAAAAAAAAGGAAAAAATCAGTTTGAAAGAATATGTTGCTACGCTTCTGAGGCAGCATGACTTTGGTCACAGTTATTATATTACAGATGGCACTTTCCATCTATCCTCTGACAAAGTGAAAATGAGGAATGTTTCATTTAGGTCTGCCATGTAGATGAAAAGTCAACAAACAGATTTTTTATTTTCCTTTAACTGTTACAAATATATCTTAACTGAAAGGGAGAGAAGACTCGAGGAGAGGAGAGGAGAGGAGAGGAGAGGAGAGGAGAGGAGAGGAGAGGAGAGGAGAGGAGAGGAGAGGAGAGGAGAGGAGAGGAGAGGAGAGGAGAGGAGAGGAGAGGAGAGGAGAGGAGAGGAGAGGAGAGGAGAGGAGAGGAGAGGAGAGAGGAGAGGAGAGGAGAGGAGAGGAGAGGAGAGGAGAGGAGAGGGAGAGGAGAGGAGAGGAGAGGAGAGGAGAGGAGAGGAGAGGAGAGGAGAGGAGAGGAGAGGAAGGAGAGGAGAGGAGAGGAGAGGAGAGGAGAGGAGAGGAGAGGAGAGGAGAGGAGAGGAGAGGAGAGGAGAGGAGAGGAGAGGAGAGGAGAGGAGAGGAGAGGAGAGGAGAGGAGAGGAGAGGAGAGGAGAGGAGAGGAGAGGAGAGGAGAGGAGAGGAGAGGAGAGGAGAGGAGAGGAGGAGAGGAGAGGAGAGGAGATGCCTGCTATTTTCTCATTTAAAAATTAAGGCATGTAGTGAGGAAAGAAAGTTTCCAGAGACTTTAAACTTCAGCAGCAGAAGTTTTGTAGCCAAGGTGTTAGTATATGTTTATTTATCTGTTTTCTGATTTGAAAACATTCTCAAAAGAGATTAGGAATATTTGAGTTTTCATTTTCAGATACTCTGAATGCTGATTCCTCATTGAAAGTCATATAAAATCAATATTTTTAGTCTCATCTTTTGCAGGTATAAACAGAGTAGAAATAGAATAATAGAGAAGGTGGGTGTCACTCTTTTCAAGGCAGTGAAACAAGAGGATAAGTTTTGTCCCACCTTACACCTGGCACCTCGAGGGCTGGCACACTCTCCAGTAGCGGAGGAGGCCCAATCTCTTTTCACTCTTGCTTTCCAAACCACATCAGCACGGGACTGAAGGGGATGTGGGCCACCAAGTCTTGCTCCCTGTAACTGCAGAAGAGTGAATGACCTGCGTTATTTGCATCATAAACATGTGAATCATTTTTATTTTGAGTTAGGAACATTCAAAGCCCCATCCTGCCTGGCCTCAAATGCACTCTTGGTTTTTGCATAATTCATGGTCATAGGAACAATAAGAGTCTCTGTCTGGTATAATTTTCTTCACTGTAGGCATCATGTATGCCTTAAGATTGCTCAGTGACTCAACTCTTAAATTTGCTTAAGTTGCTATTATTAATAGTGCTTCACTGAAGTCCTGGTTGGTACAAAAAAATGACATTTTCAAAGTTTTGTGACCTGTTAATGCAAACACACTTAGGAAAGACTGATAAGGAAGGCTGTAGGAGTCTAAAAATGTAAAAGGCAAAAGGAAAAATGTAGCAATAGTAGTGTTATCAAAAAATATAGTAGCTTTGTTTCCAGAAGAAATGAAAATATTAAAATCTAACCATTTGAGATCAAACTTTGACCACATTTTCTGACAGGTATTTAATATTCTTGTTAGTATTTACATCCACTGGGGATTTCACTCTGATTAATTCAGATATATCTAAGGAACTGAAAATGTCTTTCAGATTCTTCCAGTATTCCCATGCACACAGACACAGTGAACAAAAAAAAAAAAAAAAGAACATAATCAGATCATCAAAATCTCATGGTATTTAAATTCATTTTAAATTAATATTATGATGGTTTTTAGGTCATTATAAAATTAGGGATGCATTGCCACAGTAACCTTGTTTTTCTATTGCAGTTTTTTCCCCTCCCTATACCTGAAAAATCATATTAAAGACACATTGCTGTTTCTATACTGTGTCTTCTTTCTTTAGATAAAATCCCTTTGAGACCAGGACTGTGCTTCATTTTAAACTTGGGCAGTACTCAATATACACCTTCACCCAATCCAAAGGCTGGTTTTGACCACTATCCTCTACAGTCATATAAATAATAGTGATAACAATGCAAATTGCAACACTAAAAGTTATTTTTTCCATTCTTTTTATTTTTTTGAACAAGCTAATGATAATTTTTTTTTGTCTTTCGTTGTTTTTTTGTTCAGTTTGATTTTTGTTGGTTTGTTTGTTTTTTATAAATATTTTTTGTTGGTTTGTATGTTTTTTTCTGGTTTCATTTGTCAAAAAGACATAGAGTAATTTTTTTAAATTAAATTTGTAGACTGTAAACATCTACTTACTACCCTTTCTATGAAATTTGCATGAAGTTAATTATGTGAAGAAAAAAAAGAAAAGGAAAGTATTTTTTTTTTTTTAACAGTGGGGGATTAAGATAGGAATACTGCCCCTGCTTTTAAATTTGTATTCCTCCTATAAAAAAACCACAGATGTTAATTAAAAACCTGTCCTTGCTAGAATTGGTGAGTATAAGGTGCCTTTGATTTGGTCTTAGTCTAACTGCTCTGAATTGTACCAACAGTGATGCAATCACTATTGCCAGTACCTTTTCCATCATTAATTTGACTTCTACAAACAATAAGGTTTTATGGGTCCCTACAGTGATTATCCCATGAACTGATATGCAACCAAGAGTGTTTTGTATCTAGATATTGAAACTATTAATTGCCTTGATGCCATCGAAGTCATAATCTATCCCAACAGAAGTGCCTGGGTATAATGTCCCAGTACTCCCCAGACACATTAAAGCTTATTTTAAGTGTGGATTAGTGCATCATATTTTCAGAGGTCAGTGAAGATATGAGTATCAGGGAAAAAAGATTTAAAATTGTAATCAAGGCTGAGAAGGTTACATGCAGAAGCATAGTAAAGAAGGATAAAATTTAAAATTTTATAGAGATAATAATTGTCCTTAATTTCCTTGTATTTCTTTTTCTCCTGAGGAAATGTTCTGAAAACAACACAGTTGCAACAGGGTGTCTAACAGAGCACTGAGAGAGCCTCTGCTGTTTCCACTGGAGAAAAATCCGTAGAAGGGCAGAAGTAGATTGTCTCCACCCCCAGAAGACAAGCATTTTCCTATGGCCTCCAACATGTGGTTCATCTCTAATGACCTTAGGACATGCAGAGGAACATTCCCACACCCTTTCCTGTGGATGAAACTCATGAATAACAGCTGCATCCCTCTGTCCCACACCCTATTATTGTGGGTATTGTCACACAACTCAGTTCTTTCCTCTCTAATACTTCATTGCTCTCTGAAACTGATGTAGGTGATTATAAAATTATATGAAGTGTCCACAGCACTTTCACAGCAAGAAAATTGACTGCATTGAACCCCAGCTGTCTTGGTTACTCTCTGAATAAACATTAGAAAACACAGCTTAAACATATATTAGAAATCTGATAATGACTGTATAACTTCCATAGTTAATCTACAACATTCCTTGTGACCAAACAAATCTATCAGTATTAAGATCACTGCCTTCTGCCCTCTTGAAGTCCCCATCGGGACTGTGTCTTCCAGATACCTAATTTGGATTTCATACACCATTGATCCTACATTGCTGCAGGTGATATAGATAAGAAAAAGATAGGAATTAGATATGGTCCTTGCCCAAGGAGAACGAATAGGGGCAATCACTGTTTCCATCACTTAGCTGAAACTGTAATCTCCACACTGCTCAACACAGGCCTAGGAATGTCTGCTGGCATGGCCATTCCTGAAAACATAAGAATAACAGATATTTGTCCTTACATCATTCTGTTAGAAATCATAAGGTTAAGAGTTTAAAGGTCTTTTGGGTTTCTAGAGCTCTTTGTGTCTAAGGGAGAGATGCAGTCAGCTCCAGAGTAGCAACAGCTGATCCAGTGCCAGCTAGAACGCAAAGTGTCTTTTTTTAACATTCTAAATCAAGGGATTTCACACGTGAGAACTTCTCTGTGGAGATATGTCTATCAAACTACTAACTTGGAAAACCCTTAGATACGAGATGAGATTCATGTAAATGATTCTGGGTTTTTTCTAGGAGCTATTGAAAAACACGTGGAGGACAAGAGAGTCATCAGTCACAAACAGCACAACTTCATCAGAGGAAAGTCCTGCTTATTAAACCTGAATTCCTTCTACAGCAAGGTAAGCCACCTAGCTGATCTAGGAAAACCCAGAGATGTCACCATTTTGGACTTCCACAAAGGTTTTGATACTGTCCCTCACGGTGTTCTTCTGGAAAAAATGTCCATCTCACAGCTGGATAAAGACATCATGCAATGGGTGAACAACTGGCTCATGGGCAGTGACCAAAGGTGATAGAAAATGGGGTGACATCAGACTGGTGACCTCCCAGTAGATGGGTTCCAAAGGGTTCCAGCCTCGGCCCAGTTCTCTTCAACAGCTTCAAAAACAACTTGGATGCAACACTGGAAGGAATAATAAGTTTGCCAACTATATTAAATTGGAGGGAGCTGGCAATTCCCTTGAGGTTAGAGAGGCCCTACAGAGACCTCGACAAATGAGAGGGCTAGGAAATCACCAACCACAGGAAATTCAACAAGGGCAAGTGCTGGATTCTGCACCTGGGATGGGGCAGCCCTGTCTGTACTGACAGACTGGGGAATGAGGTGCTGGCCAGCAGTGCCATGGAAAGGAACCTGGGGCTCCTGCTCAGTGGCAAGTTGAACTTGGGTCAGCAGTGCCCTGGCAGCCAGGAGGGACATCCCTGTCCTGGGGGCAGCAGGCACAGCATGGCCAGCCGGGCAAGGGAGGGGATTGTCCCGCTCTGCTCTGGGCTGGGGCGGCCCCACCTCGAATACTGGGAGCAGTTTTGGGTGTCCTAATATAAAAGAGACATTATGTCATCAGAGAACCTCCAAAGAAGGGCCAAAAGGAATGTGAAGGGCCTTGTAGGGGGAGTCTTATGTGGAGTAGCAGAAGGCACTTAGTCTGTTCAGCTGGAGAAGGGGAGACTGAGGGGAGACCTCATGGTGGTCTTCAGCATCCTCATGAGGTGAAAAGGAGGGGCAGGCACTGATATCTTCACTTTGGTGACCACTGACAGGACTCAAGGAAGTGGCCTGAAGCTGAGTCAAGGGGCATTTAGGTTGGACATCAGAAAAAATTTTTCACACAGAGGGTGGTTGAGCACTGGAACAGGGTCCCCAGGGTAGTAGTCACAGCACCAATCTCACCTGAAATCAAGAAGCATTTGGACAGTGTCCTCAGGCTTATGGTGGGTTTGTTGGGATGTCCTGTACAGGGAAAGAAGTTGGTTTTGATCATGGTTGGTTCCCTTCCAACTTGGCATGTTCTATGGTTTTACGATTCCATGATTCTGTGGTTCTGTGGTTCTACGATTCTATGGCTCTGTGATTCTACTGGTCTATGATTCCATGATTCCATGGTTACATGGTTCTATGATTCTATGACAAACTAACAGGAATTTCTCTGATGCAGGTGTCTGTCAGGGTAGACTCCATCAGTAAAGGGGGGCTATTTGGCACAGTCCATGTGGCTTCGAAATCTCACTTGCAGTCGTATAGGGGGAGAGGAGGCAATGCCACCTAAGCCTGATGCAATCTTCTATATCCAGGAATGAGGACAGAGAAATTAGCACATAACCTACAAATTTTGAAAGTTCTGCCAAGCACTGAAGCATTGGTCCTAGTTGTAAGGCCCATAGTTACAGTAAGGCTTGGCTGAGGTTTCCAACAAAATTTTCCACAGGGTTATTTCTGTCTTCCACAAAGACTGTTTCTCCTGCCCATCGATGCCCCTTCCCTGAAAGTGTCCAAGGCCAGATTGGATGGGGCTTTGAGCAACCTGGTCTAGTAGGTGTCTCTGCCTATGGCCAGGAGCTGAAATTGTTTTTAAGATCCCTTCCAATCCAAACCTTTCTCTGTTTCTACTGCAGTGGCTTATCAGCCTTGATCAGTAGGACTAGCAGTGGCCATACAAAAAGGGAAGAATTTTGAGACTTAGATTTGGACAGGGAGGAGAAGCACAGATGTAGAACACAAATAACTGCAAAAGTCATTTTCTTGTCTGTCCTTCATAAAGCTCATCAAAATTGGTGTCTTCCAACTCAACATATTCTGTCATTCTATAACCCTCTTTTCACTGATTACCATATTTACCTCCTATGATTTCATCAATACCTGTGTGCCAGACAAGCCAATATGAAAGGAAAAGGCTATTTACTCAAATGGGGATGAGGTTTTAATAAAAAACATTCAAATCATAAATGTTCAAAATCACTCAGATGTAGCACTTGTGTGTTACAGAGTGTAAGTGGAATATGCAGAGAAATAAAACCAAAAACAAAAAACCCCAGCCATAAGACAAATAAAAACTCCACAAAACAAAACAAAACAAAACAAAAAAAACCCACCAAACAACCCTCCACCAACCAAATAAACAAGAAAAATAATGCCCCAAAAACCCCCCATATCCAAAACAAATCAGCTTCAACTCTAGCTTCTTAAAATTCTTTATCCAGAAACCTGTGATAAATATGTGACTTAAGTCTTTGGAAAGTATACAATATCAAGGTGATAATAAAGTTAAACTACCCAAATGGTCTCTTCAGTTGTAATACAGAATAATGCAGATTTCCATAAGCACTCAGTCTTTCATTTCAATAAATATTTGAAGGAAGAAGGAAAACGTCAGTCAGAGTTACTTTGAGGATATAATCTATAAGGTCCTCTGCTGTAGTTATTCAGTGGATACACTATATATGCTGCAGCCTGACCCTTTCACAAGTCTAGAAAATAGTAACAATTTTATTTAGCATGGCATTTCCAAGCCTGTTGATTTGCTTTCATAGAAATGCTGATTCTTTGCAGGATTGTAATAATGAGATGGATCCTGACCAGCCTGTGCTCTGAGACCTGATTCAATGTCTTTATTCAGGTTAAGTAATACTTTATACATCCAAACTGAGTTGTAAAAGGACAAGAAACCCAGTTATTTCAACACAGAGTACATAGTTCTCCAGAAAAGATTCAAAACTTTCTCCACTTTTATTTTTTCACATCTCTCAGATTTTTTATGCCTTGAATGACATCATGTGTTGGGAGAGGGATCCCCAGTTGTTTGAATTTTAGGCAGATAAAAGAAAATTCCTCATTTATTACTAGTCAATTTGAAGTTTTCTAGGATAGGGACGTTCCTTTTTATTCTATCCTCGCACAGTGGCTCTCAGACCTTCATTCTGGCTTTCAGTAGTGAGGTAAGGCAAGAATTATAAGGGGAAATAGAAATCTCTCCTCATGTTTCAGTACATGATCTGTATTGAACCTGTCCATCCGGTTCACAGTTTGAACCAATTTTAAGTGATAACCCAAATTATTCTGCTCTCTTAAACATCTGCTGGTACCGAGAAAAATTTCTTCGTGTGGAACTCCTTTGATTTTGATGGGCTTTTGGCAGGGATAAGCCTGGCCCTGCATGTCTAATCTATATCTTGGACAAGCAGCAGAATTAGAGAATGGAATAAATTTTCTTTGCCTCCGTTTGCAAACTGTGCAATAATCTGCACATTTAATTCTATCCTTGGCGTATTATTTTCTGAGTAAGGACACAATTGGCTGCAGATATGACATCTTTGTGACAGTGAGTCTGCAGCAGCACTGAAAAGAAAGGGGGAAGGAGCAGGGTCACAGAGAGGACAAAAGGAAAAAATAGCTGTCTAAATCATATATCATTAAAGTGATGCTCATTGAATTACCTCTCTTAGGGCCTGTCAAAACATGTGGTGCCCTTGCAATATGATGTGAATTAAATGCCTTCTGGCCCCTGAAATATTGTTTTCAAGGCCAAATGTGTACTTTCACAGTTTCTCTGTAGTAACTACTAAGAAACACTTGAAACACGCTGATTGACTCCTATGATTAGCAAAAACAACTCAGGAATACAGCAATTTGAGTAATGTGTGGCAACAGAATTTCAAGAGGAAAAAAAAAGACAAGTGGGTATTTGCAGGACTTTGGTGATGGTCACTGACAGCTCCATCCTACTGAGAAATTGGTCAACACAACTTAAAATTGTCCCTGGGAGAGAAAGGGTAAATGTCATAGATCCATGGGATGATTTGGCTTAGAAGGGACATTAAAAGACTGTCTTGTTCCAATCCCCTGCCATGAGCAGGGACTCCTTCCACTAGACCAGGTTCCTAAACTGTTGCTGGATGATCAATGGCATTAACTGGTTAATCCTTTTAGTAAATGAAATCTTATTTTGTCCTCTGTCAGCAGGAAGGAGCTGTTATCTTTTTGGGAGATCCCACATCAGAGGGCCCTGAGGGGTGGCTGTTACCAGATGGGAGCCACTCTGTTCTCCCAGGTAGCAAGAGATAGGAGGAAAGCAAATGGTCTCAAGTTTCACCAGAGCAGGTTTGTAGAGGATATTGGGAAAAACATCTTCCCTGGAAGGGTGTTCAGGCGCTGGAACCAGCTGCCCAGGGCAGTGGTGGAGTCACTGTCTGTCGAGGTGTTCGTAAAATGTGTGGATTGCTCTTGGACACATGGTTTAGAGGTGGACCAGGCAGTGCTCCATGACTTCACACTTCCTTTCCAGCAGGGAAAACATGATGGCATGATTCCATGATCCCATCTTCTTGAGGATGTGAGGCTCTTTGAGCCCTACAGCCCCTGCCTCAGCAAACATTCCAGCACCACAACACCACAACAACTCCATGAAGTCTGCTTTTCTTCCAGCACCTCAACCATTGAATATCAGAGGATGGGCTTTTTCTTTTCCCTCCCACTAAACTTTGAATTTTGGCTAGTTCTGACAATCATGACTTTTGTCTGTATTCATTGCTGGTTTTATATGGTGAGATTGGTTCATACCAGAGTGCCAGACCTATTCTGCATAAATAGAAACAATTGATACTTTGTTTAATTTAAAAATTCACCACCTCTGTCCATCAACAGGCACAGTGGTTTCTTAATTACTGGGATGTTTCCAGAAATTAGTGTCTGTAGGACCAGGACAAATATAGTTAATATGTGAAGAGGTGAAAACTCACATAAAATGATGAGCTGTCAAAAATATGGCTTTGTGGAGAAAAAATGTACCATTATTAATCATAGACATGAATATTTGCAGGGGGACCTGCAAGGTGACCTCACTGATAAATTCAGGTATTCAAAATTCATAATAAAAATGCCCCTCCAAAACATTCCCATTTCACACATTTCACTTTGGATTTTTTTTTTTTTGAGCCTGTATTTCATATATCTATTATGCATTTCAGCTTTTCTCAAGATGATATTGACAAGAATTGTTTTTCTTTTTTAACCTCCTTCTCTCCCTGTTTTTTAGTGAAAGTTTCAGGGGATAATATTTTTCTCATTCTTGAAACCACAGTTTTGAAGAAAATAAAAATATTGTGATGTTTGCAACAGAAATGCTAACATCAACATCACATTTATTCATGTTAATTATAACAGCTTCATGATTCTCAGAATAAGGATAGATTTTATGCCAGAATCATGGGATGAAAATCCATGTGTCAGCATTATGTATAGAGGCCACCTAAGAGGTCTGTAAATTAGATATTAGTTGTTGATTCCTTAAGAAAACTTAAATAAACTGAAAAATAGAGAGATTACATAAGTCTCCTCAGAGAATACAATGTAAAGATGCAGAGCTCAAATCAGTTGGATTCTAATGTTTTTCTCTATCTAAAGTACCCAAGAATATTCCCCAAGGGTCCCAAACATATCCCAACCTCACCAACACATATTACAATTTTCTTTTTTAGTGAGTTATTTTTCTTAGCACTGCTGCATGTTTATTTTCAGTTTTGTTTGTTTGCTGTTCAGTTTAGCTTTTTGTTTTTGAGTTTGTTGAGTTATTCTTGGGTTTTTTTTGTTTGTTTTTGTTTCTTTGTTTCTTTTTTTTGTTTGTCATTGTTTTTGGGGTTTGTTTGGGTTTTTTTGTTAATTTGTTTTTTTTTCTGGCTGTTGGTGGTGGTGGTTTTTTGTGGTTTTCTTTTTTTTTCCTGGGTCAAAGCTATACACTGTATTTTAAGAAAAGAGGGGTAATACTGACATCTTATGTATTTTGTGAATCTTGCAAAGGTCGTGTTCAGGATATGAAGGAGACATGACAGGGCCAGGACTCAGCACTTCTGAAGAAAATCTTTACTATATACCACAACATCAGGGAAACACATGGAGAGGCCTCCACAAGAGAGAAGATTGATAACTCTTTATTTTCTTACCCTTTCATAATATCCCTCTAGTGGTTGGCAGTATCTTCAGCACAGAATGGATTTCCTGAATTCATCACCCTTTTATTTAGCAGTTGCTAACGCTGTTTGAGACTGTATTCAGCATTTAATAACACCTGGAAAGAAGGAACCTTCTTATTCATGAACAGTTGCACTTATTTTTATGGTCCAGAAGATAATCTCTGGAAAATCACTTTACATATTCCAGTTTTGGTAATATGAGTTCTATATAGCAATTTTGTAGTGGCAGATGCCTTTTTTGGATGAAGAGGTTGAGACTTCAGCACAGGTATCTCTCAGGGGAACCCATTATTATTTATATAGCTAGAAAAAAAAAAAAGTGGATAGTGGATAGCTACTAGGAACCCAGCTCTGCAGGTGTAGTCCCTGGAGCCCTTGTGCCTCACGTAGCCTTGGTGCCAGCCCACACATCTGTCTTGGGAAGAACAAGAGAGAAGATGTCTTATATCCAGACCCTCAGCACAGCCAGGACTTGTTGCCTGCAGTCTTGCCAGTTGGAAAGCATGACAGCCAACCCTGACCCTCGTCCTAGGTCATAGAGAAAGCTGGAAACAGATCAGGGAAGGAAGAGAACAGATGTTCTGGGAGCTGGATTGTCATTCCAGCTGCTGTTCCTCACTGCCTCCAAAACAAAATGGTATTGCTTGGTTTTGGAAGGTAAGAAACTAACCTTCCTTGGTGAGGAACAATTTTTGTTGTGATGACCTCATACATGAGTCCTGGCTAATTCCCGAAAGTACAGCAGCAAAAATCTCACATGTTTTCATCCAGAATGCCTGGAGTGAGTCCTGAAGTTGGTATCTCACCTCTCTTGTCTTCACGCTGTGATCAAACAGAGAGTGCTTGATTTTCCCTTCTGCTGTAACTCTTTGTTATTTATTAGTGATTTTGAGGTGCTGAGCACTTCTGTGAGATGCTGAGCACCCTGAAGTTTCAGTGATTGCCAATTAGAGGTGTGCAGCACCCTTCAAGTCTCTGACTCAGGAGAGCAATTGTGTTGAAAGGGAAAAGAAGTCTTGTCCTGGTAATTACAGGTTCAATTAAAACACAACCCACATCCAGAGTACAACTCAAGAGGAAACTCAATGCACATTACATTTGAAATGTATGAGACAAATAGGTCTTTTTATTAGTTTGAAGGTTAACATATTCACTAGATTGCATCAGCTCATTATGCAATTGTGCTTGTACCTGCAGTATGATACGTAGCTATCAACAGGAGGATTTCAGGGATAAAAAAAAAATAAAAAAAAAAAAAAATAATTAATTGTTGAGCATGAACAGTTAAAAAGATGAACTAGACAGAAATTTCATTTTTTCAAATATGGTAGGCCCATTTCATCAAGGCAAAAGAATAATTTTTTTGAGATGTAAATAAAATAGTAAAGCAAGTTGGCTTAGAAGTCATGGAGATGCAGATTTGGGCTGACAATGTTTATGATGACCACAGCTTTCTTGTTTTTCCCCTTTACCCTAACATAATTGCTTTTGACTGGCCAAATCATGTTGTTCTTGTTGTAATGTCATTACGATTTATGATTCCATATGGCACTTGAAAAGATTTTTTGTTTTTATACACTTTACATTTCATTTTAATGCCATCGAAGGAAATTGCATACCTAATGCTGTACGTGTTACTTTTTATTAAATACCAAAAGGTATAATCCTTTTTTTCCCCTCCCCTGTTTCTTGATTACAATCAAGATGTGTTTTAGATTTTATTACAGAATCACTTTCCTACTCAATTAGAGCCTTAAGGTTAATTTCCGCTTACACTTCGCACTAAATGTCAAGCTTAATGCAAATTTTACATAAATGTAGGAGAACACCCATCCACAGGGGTTACACTGAGCCTTGTGGGAAGACTCACACACAGCACTAAAAAAAAAATTCTGATCTGGTATGCAAGAGATGACACAGACTGCATGAAGTCCATTGGGAATTTCAGAGTAATTTCAAGTGAAGTGTACTCAGGTACTGTGATAGTAGTAGAAGATTTTACCATAAAAAAATATAATATACGGATAGAATGCAGCTGAGGACTGATCTGCCAGCATCCAGTCTGTATGGAATTCACCTAGTGTGAGTAAAACCTTCCTCCCCTGTGTCGTGGCTCCCTGTAACAAAAGGGAACATCCTGAGGATTCCTCTTGGGGAATCAAAAGAAAGCAAAGGTCACTATTGCTCACACAGATTTGGATAATTATTATTTCTCCCGCTTACTTGTATTAAAAGTTTGATCATTTCCCAAATAAAAATACAGTAAAAGCTCAAGGGTGTAAGGAAGAAAAAAATAATCAAAACACTTACAATGTTAAAATTTCTCATTAATGTCTTTGTAATGAATTATTTATTCTACAAATTATAGCAGAATGTAAATAAGAAAACACTGATGTTACAGTCATTTTCTGAGCACAAAGGCTTTGCCATATCCAAAATCTTACAGATTTGTGAAATGAATTTGTAACACCTCATGACAGCACATGTTATTATCTCATGGAAGATTTTGCATGGAAACTTCCAAATAGAATTTTTTTTTATGGATAGTTCTGGTTAGAAAATCCATTTCTTTCTCTTTAGAAGATAATTAATTTTTTTTGTCTTCTTTGACTTTTCCTGTAGAAATCTTTCTTCATTCTCCTTTTCTTCCCCCTCCCTCCCTGACAGGGAAACGGAAAAAAAAAAATCAGCAGCACCTCAAATTCCAACTGTTTTCATTTAAAGTTCAGTGAGTAAAATTGGGCTTATGGGGGAAAAAAATGCTGCAGTGGATATTACATTTGTGCTCTGCATTTTTAATATTTTCACTCTGTTTTGGGGAATTATTAATATAGAAATGGTCTTGATGTCTGTAACAAGAAGGGAATTTTAGTCTTACCATTTTGAAAGGACATGAGAAGCTAATGTGAAAGACAGGTACTGAGGGATTAAAATTCCAGCATGCAAGATTACAACATATACAGAAAAAAAAAATTACCACAGGCTTAATAAGCTATTAATGTATATCTTTATCTATTGCAAGCAAAAGGTTCTGTTATAAAAAAGAATATGCACACACAACCCTACATAAATACATACACATAGAGTTATAAAATAATAATTTATGTGTGTAACCCAATGGGAAACCAGCCAAGATATTCAGATTTAACTGACAAGCAGTAGCTGCAAAGCTTCTGATATATACCTAAGGGGCAACATTTTAAAAAAGAGATAACAAGAAGATACTATATTAATATTAATAAAGTTTTATTTCCAAAGGGAAAATATGATCAAGTACTTTTCTTTCTAGGCTGCATTTTTTCTTTTTTTCTTTTTTTTTTTTAATTTTTTGTTAAAGTTGGAAACAAAATTATCCTAACTTAACCAGTTGCTCCTTTTTCATATAATCCTTCTACATTATACATGAAAAAATAAGAGGTGGTGAGCAATGAGGTTACAGAGCCATACTCCTCAGATGATGTGTGATAAACAAGGCTCAATGCCAAACATTTTTAGCCAAGTCAAGTCAGTCTATTCATGTTCATGTACCATAAAATTTGCTTTTACAAGGGTAACTATAGCATTTGCATTAGAAAGGAACACAGGAAATACTAAAGTCTTTGCATGTATCCTGAGTACTTCTATAGTGATATAAAAAATGAGAATGTGAATTCTAACTTTACATAAATCTTGGCTTCATAGCTGATGAAATTTTATAATGGATTACATATTCTCAGGAGACTCAGGAAGCCAAGATCTGTTTCCTTTTGTTAGCAACATCCTATTCAAGGGCGGCCTTACAAGGTCTTAGGCCAGAGACCAAATTTCACAGAATCACTGAATAAGCTGGGTTGGAAGAGATCCTCAAGGATTATTGAGTCCAAGTCCTGGCCCTGCACAGCATCATGCCCTATCGTCACACCCTGTGCCCAAGAGTATTTTCACAAATTTGGAAGCTTTCTCTCTTGACTTTATCTTCAACCAACCAAGAGTAATTGAAGGCTTGAATTTATTTCAGATCTGTTAATTTTCAACATGTCAGAAGCCTCTTTCTCATCAAGAAGGCCAGGCTACTTGAAGTACCACTGGATAGTCAGATGAAAACTGGTTGGAAAACTTATTTAAAGTGCTGTGAACTAAAACCATATCTACTCTCATCTTCTCTTCTTCCTCTTTTGCTTGTTCTCCCTAACTTCAGTCCAGGAGGAAAGATCCTGAAGTCAAGTAATTATGAACTGAGGAATGAAAATAATTTTATTTTTTTTTAAGGTGTGTTAAGCATTCCTGATACTATACATAATAATTTTATTTTCTGGATCTCTTTATTTTAACTTGTGTTTCAATTTCAGGGAAAAAAAAGTAAACAGAGGAATTGAAATTTAAGAGACAGAAGTAATTGCTCATACTAGAAATTTTCTGAACATAATCTTTTTTTATTTTATTTTTGTACAAATTTTTTGATTTAGGTCCACACAAGAAAACAACAACAACAAAAAATTGTTGTTTTTTAAAAATGTCATAATCAGATTTAATGTGTAACTTTCCCATTTCCCTAATTTCTTCTTTGAGTACCTAAAATCTTCAGCTAAGTAGAGATTTCATCTGCATTATAAAATTGAAATGACTGTGTGCTTGATGAGCATATTAACTCTGAAATCTACATGGCATATTGGTAAACTTGATAATGAAGCCTTAAAATAAGAGTAGTCAAGATTTTCCTGAATCCAAAAAAAAAAGAAAAGAAACACCTTGGAAGAACATTAACATAGTTACCACCAAGCAGGAAAGGGAGATTATCTGAATACCTAGAAAAAAGGTTGCAGAGATCTAAAGAGAATTTAACATGAGACCAGAGAATTTGGAGTCAGAGAGCTTGGTAGATCACATGGTCCTTTTCCATTGACACAGCACGTGTCAGTGATGCCCACTGGGAAACCTGTGCACCATCAGGAAAGTCAGACTAATGTGTCCAGATCAGTCCTGCTTGTTGATATTCTGTTGACTCTTCATGCTTCTTTTGATGTGTAGAGTCCAAAGCTGCACCAAATATTTCACTTTAATACTCCAGAAGTGAGTAGATCAGAGTGATCATTTATGTTGCAGATATCTTTCCTTTTTGTATGTTACAAAATCATATGCCACAAGGACAATATCAAGATTTTTTTTCTGTTATCCTCAATAACTCTCAGTTCCTTTTTAGCAGAGATAATTCCCTGCTAGATATTTCCTGATCTTGAATTGAGCAATCAACATTTCCACCTGCAAATAGAAATTCACATTTAACGTCGTTTTTACAGAAAGTGTTTTTAGCTTTTTAGGGTCATTCCCACTGAGCAGCAGAAAATGCCATACCTTGATCAGAGTTTTCAACACAAATACACCTTCATACATGCAGACATGTGAACCTGTCTGGTCCAACCCAATACACTCCTTCATTGGCCATTGACACCTTCCATGAGTCAGACAAATTCTTCCCTACACCCTTTCTTCCTGTGCAAGTAATTTCTCATTTCTAGCTCCCTCCATACTAACCCCTTGGAAGCAGACAGTACTGATGTCCTGCAGGAAATGCCTGCAGAGAGGTGGAGGATAGCTTTCATTTTTATATTCAAGGCATGGAGAGCATCCTGTAATTGTGGGTTTTTCTTCAGAACCATGTAAAACTTACTCCATGTACCTTCCTCTGGAAGTTGAAACAAGAATAGCAGAACTCAGTTTGTCTTATTTTCTTGTGTGCACACATTTAAACACAAACCATATTTTGCCTTCCTTTGCTACTGCTGATATCACACTTACAGGTAATGAACAGGTCAGGTCAGCTGTGTCTCTGAGGCCAAGGAAGATCACTTCCAGAAAAGAAGAATAATTACTGCTTAGAGAAGACCATTAAGCCTTCATTCAACCACTACTGCACAGACTACTCTGAGACAAAACCTTCTGAAAAATTAAAATATGTAAACGAAGAGACCAATATTGTAATATTTTATTCTATGTATTTTTCATTGCAAGGAACCCCAAAGAACTTCATAAACACCAAATACCAGAACCACACAGAAGAGGGGTGTCTAAATTTAAATATAGTGTGACTGCTCATAAGGGATGTTTTATCCCAGATTCTCGAGCAAACACACTTACCTTCATTTATTATAAATTACAGCATACATCGAGAGCACAAAACACAAATTTGCTTGTACTTATGGTTAGCTTAAATGTCTAAACAAAACTGTCTGGACTTCCACAGATGACAACCATCTGTTAGCTAGCACCCATGAACATCAGGACATGGTCAAAGGGTTGCATTTTCTATAAAAAAACAAATCTTCCCCATTAGCGTTGGAATTGGTAGCATTGTGCAGAGACAAAACTAAAGCGTAGGAAAATTAGTTTAGTTCAACAAGGGTAAGTGCTGGGTTCTGCACCTGGGATGGGGCAGCCCTGTCTGTACTGACAGACTGGGGAATGAGGTGCTGGCCAGCAGTGCCATGGAAAGGAACCTGGGGCTCCTGCTCAGTGGCAAGTTGAACTTGGGTCAGCAGTGCCCTGGCAGCCAGGAGGGACATCCCTGTCCTGGGGGCAGCAGGCACAGCATGGCCAGCCGGGCAAGGGAGGGGATTGTCCCGCTCTGCTCTGGGCTGGGGCGGCCCCACCTCGAATACTGGGAGCAGTTTTGGGTGTCCCAATATAAGAGAGATCTCAGACTATTAGACAGGGTGCAGAGGAGGCTAAGGATGGTGAAGGTCCGTGAGGGGAAGCCGTGAGAGGAGTGGCTGAGGGCACTGGGTCTGCTCAGCTGGAGGAGACTGAGGGGAGAGCTCAGTGCAGCCACAGCTTCCTTGTGGGGGAAGAGCAGGGTCAGCCCTGATCTGTGCTCTGGGTGACAGGGACAGACCCCAGAGAATGGCCTGAAGCTGAGCCAGGGGAGCTTTAGGCTGGATATCAGGGAGAGGTTCCTCCCCCTGAGGGTGGCTGGGCACTGGAACAGGCTCCACAGGGAATGGGCACAGCACCAAACCTGATGGAGCTCCAGAAGTGTTTGGACAATGCTCTCAGGGACAGGGTGGGATTGTTGGGATGTCCTGTGAAGTGCCAGGAGTTGTACTCAGTGATCCCTGTGAGTCCCCTACAACTCAAAACATTCTATGAAATCTGAGTGCATTGTGTAGTTCTGACCTCACATTGATTCACAGGAACTCTCTGTGGTCCCTTCTCCTTTTGTCTCACCTTATGTTGTAATTTGTTTGCAGAGGAAATTATTTCTGGTAAAAAGTCTGAAGGAGAGGGGCCACTTGACATAATTCTAACACAGTCAATTACTGTTGTTCTTAAATAAATTGTAAGGCTGTTGTATAGTAGGTTGTTACAGTGAAATTTTAATGAAATAATATTTTGCACAGGAAGAAATGTAGGAAAAATGAGGAACAAACAATGTCTGGTAAAACTAAGGATATTTAAAAAACTGTCTTCCTCTTCTCTTGTACCAGTCATTGAAGATATAGAGAAGAGGTCGAATATGATAAAGTTTGTGAACTGGGTTGATACAATATTCATGTGCAGATGGGGTAATCATAAGAAAAATTATGTCTTTGATCAATCAAGAAATTTTTCTCTGAATGGAGCAATCACAAACTATTAGTGGCAAACAGGCGCATCTAATAGTAATGGGATGAGACACAGAGCAAAATTCCTCTCAACTAAAGGAAAAAAAAAAATTCAGATAAAAATCTTGGTAGTTGAATACATCTCACAGGAGGAGTCACAGAATATTTTCATTGGATCCTTAAAAAAAGCAGTCTCAGCATAGGCTTTACATGTCAAACTCCAGGAACTACTCTTCACTATTTTACTCTATTATTTCAGTCATCAGTGATCCACAGTACCTGCACTAAAGTTAACAAAGAGCTCTTTAAAAAGGAGGGGTTTTCAAAAGTGCCAAATGTTCAGCAAGTTTTTCTTATATAATTGCATTCAGGAAGTTCTGGTCCCCAGGAAGGATGTACAAACTGAAAAGGAGGGATCCAGTATTTGCACCCTGAAATCAAGATTATTTCCTGGAGATACTTTTATACACACTCCTAGGGCTTCCCATTACTGGGGATGGAAGTTGTTTCTTTATGGAAACCATATTGTCTCTGTCACCTGCTCAAATAAAACAGATTCTCCTGAATTACCTCTGAAAAATGTAACATTTCAGCTATTGTTTTTCATACAGAGCTACCTTTCAAAGCATCAAGAAGAGTATCATTTTTTGTGCTAGGAAAAATGTTGAGAAATTGGAACTCTTTTTAATGGATTAGCAGGTACTAGTCAGAGCACTCTGCTTCCCTTTGTATGATAATTCACTTGGATTAAAGAAAATAGTCAGTAAATAAAGAAATCTGAAAAGCTGAGCTAGCAAGAAGAAGCAAGAAAATAAGAGTATATCAATCTTGGAATGAATATAATGGGATTTCAGCAAAGAGAAGAATAACAATGAAAGAAAGGGAACAGGCAGGTTTCTGTCAGGTCTATTCTCCTACCTTTACTAAACTTGCATAATAGCTTACATTAAAGTTGTTCCTTTGCTTCTAAGTATGCAGCAGATACTGCATTTGGGAAAATGCCTTATTGTTACCTGGGTTTGGATCCATACATGGTGTACCTCAGGATTAAGCTTATCCAGTAACAAGCTGTACAGACTCCTTCATAAAAGTCTTAAGATTTTTTTGTAATTTGTCCTTCACCATGTCATTCAGAAAGGTCTTTTTAGTCTAAAAGCTACATGGTATCTGTTGAAGTCATACCTGGAGTAGAATCCAGCATTTTCAATAAAGTACATAGAGAAAAAGGAGAGCTAAAGACAGATATACAAACTAACCCTGTTCAGATAACTATTAAAAAAAAAAAAATGAAGATTCACTAATTTTTAATGCAAAATGGAGTCTTATCTACTTGAGATACAAAATCCTGGGCAACATTTTCAACACTTCCTTTCACAAGAGTCACACATTCTTCTCTTCTGTTCAAAAATTAGTCTCCAGAATGCTACATCATGTTCTCTTTTAATTAATAGTTCTGTAGTAAGGGTTAGCAACTGTGTCTTGACAAGGGAGAAGCCTAAAACAGAGCTGTCATCTACCTCAGACATGCCCTAAACATCGAGGCATAAAATTTTCTTGAATACTCCGGTTTTGAATTTATTTTTTTTTTCTTCCCTTGAAGCTGAAATGCTGTTCAAAATAGTGTTGGACCACAGAGCCTGAACAAGGAGGAGTTTGGGTCTGGTGCAATGTGGCCCTCTTTCTTAGTGTTGTTTCCACAGCTGGCTTCAAATTAAAAGACTAAATGTAAAGTTTTCAAAAAGAATTGGACATTATTTAAAAATAAATAAAATAAAATAAAATAAAATAAAATAAAATAAAATAAAATAAAATAAAATAAAATAAAATAAAATAAAATAAAATAAAATAAAATAATAAAATAAAATAAAATAAAGCATAAAATAAAATAAAGTATAAAATAAAGTATAAAATTAAATATAAAATATAGTAATAATATAGAAGGACTAGAAAATACCCCAAAGCCTCTGACATTAGACTGCAGTTGAGAAGAGGCATTCAGATGCATTGGTTTGGATTTAGGCAACTAAATTCCACCCTTTCTATACTAGATTCTGACATTCAAACAGGTTTTAATTCTTAGCCCCTAATCACAAATCTATGACATATCCACACATAACCTGGATCATAAATCCAGTTTCTAACTTTTGGATTTTAAGATCAACTTAAGGAAAAATGATTAAGTACTTGATAGCTAATTAATTTATTTCTGAGACCAGTACTCATATTATGCACTTTTTTGCTTGGATATCACTTGAAAAAGAAACCTCATTACTTTATGCAGAGTTTGTTAACCAGTTGCTTAATTAGTGTGAGCTCCCCCTCTTCATGATATTTTGGGTCATATGTTATCTTTGAAGGGGAAGTATAAGATTCCTCTAAATTAGTGTTCATATGATTTTTCAAGCAGTTTTTTTTTTCAAGTGTTTTTTTTGAAATTTTTTTGGTAAATTTTATGTTGATAATTTCCTTCGTCATTCAAAAAGTATTTGGGAGAGGAGGACTTGTCAATATCTATATGCATGTACTTTATAATGTGTTCTGGTTTAAAATCTTACAGGGAAGGAGAGTGATACAGTAAAATACAAGACAGCCCTTCAGGTTTAAAATCCACAAAAAAATTTTTGAGTGTGAAATTCTGCAATTATTTAGAAAATTGGTTCCAGAATGGAAATCAATGAAAGATTTTTTTTTTTTTTTCCCAGCACATACAAAAAAGGATATAAAACAAACACAGAAATTGGGCAAATTAATAATCTTTAGTAATAACAAACATGATTTCAAGAAACCACCATCTGGGTGTGTATTAAGGAATAAAACAAATACATAAATAAGATTGTAATTATATACTTATGGAATCACAGATTTAAAACAAATACCTCCACACATCTCATAGCAATTCATAAATAAGGGTTTTACCCTGGACATTCACTGTTGTAGAATTCTAGGTCTTGGATATTCAAAAGTTTTCAAAGGCTCCATAAAATCTTTCTAAAGTATAAACCCCATTTAAAGGAACAGGATGAGGGATTTAAATACCTATAGAGTAACAAAATTCCTTGGGTTCTCAAAGTGTCTTTTAGTTTTTGTAGATTAGGAGATTTAGAGGTACACAGTTTGTGCTGCAGTAGGGAGCTAGAAAAATCATGTTGTTGGATCATCCTTAGTGTTGAATGGAACAATTTTCCTCCCATCTTGCTTATAGCTGAATTCAGGAGTTCCCTCAACCAATGGGTTATTTGACAGGAAAATATATTTATTTTGTTTTAGGAATTTTTACAGATGAACCCTTATCAAAAATTTAACTCATGGCTCCATAGAAATAAATATACATAAATTGACTAAATAAAATCTGTTCTATGAAACATATCCCCAAAACTTTTTTCTTCGGGTCAACGATTTAAAGGTTTTTGGCACTGGAGAAATCAACACACATCAACAGGTCTTGTTTTCTAACAGCTAATTTCCTTCAGGTTAAAAAAAAAGAAAGATCATCATATATTTTTTATCTGATGAAGATTCAGATATTAGTTATATATATTGAAGATCCACTTTTCATAGCTTTCTTATGTGTGCTTGTGTGTACATGTTGCACTGAATCTCTCTCTTTAAAAATTTCATTTAAAAATGAAAGAATACTGAATCCCTTAAATCTATCAAATTTAGTCATGCTTTTTCCATTTCCTGATTCTTTTTTAATAGTTTTTCCAACACTTTCTGACTTTATAAAAAACCCCTGAAAACGTGAAAATTTCAAAATAATCCTCAGCATTCACGCTCCCACCCTTCAATTCTCCTCCTGTCCCCGGCCCAAACTGGGAGTGACCTCATAGAGTACCATAAAACTTTCTTCCCTGGAGATCTTCCAAGATGACTGCACTATCCTTGAAGGTTTATGGTGTTGTAGGAAAAGGCCATGCTAAAAAATGGCTGTCACCACTCACACCTTCCTCGTGTACTCCTTGGTGAGAACAGAAGTAAATCCCGCTTCTCTTCTCACGCCTCCCTTCTGGCTCCACTCTTCCTGCCTCGGGAACTTCCTGCTAATACTTCAGTTTCAGGCGAGTGAAAGCCGGGGAGAAGGGATTGTTGGTTTCCTGAATTGCTGGGAAATCAGTTCTGTCTGGGCACTTCTTTGAACCAACTTTTTCTCAGGTATCAAAAATGGTGTTTTTTCCCCCTCGAGACAAATCATGGCACTGGAAGAGTGTAATGAAATGGTGTGTCCAGCCTGGTCTGGTGGGAGGTGCCCCTCTCCATGGTGTGGGACTGGAATTAGATGATCTTTAAGGTCCTTTCCAACCAAAACCATTCTAGGATTCTGTATCACTCTTAGCTAGACTATGATCTGCCTTGTAATGGCATCTTTGGTACCAACTTGGTAACTGGTCTCCAAATTTGATTCATAATGTTTAGGAGACTGTCTCAATCACAGGTATCAAAATTATCAAAGCTGACCAAAATTATTAGCTGGAATTACTTTAAACTCTACAGAGTAGCCTTCAGTCCAAAATAATAATAATGGTAAAAATGTAAATTAATAAAAATTATCCAAAGTAATATGTACAGTACAGTCAGAAATTTCATTGCAGGCTTCTGTAAAAATATGCAGAAGTATATCTTGAAATATCTTGAAACTTTAAAAGATTCCTGTGCCACATATGACCCGAGACAGTCATTCCAACTTTCATATAAGGATGGGAAAGATGAAAACTTGCTCCTCAGAAACTGTAGCTTAGAAGACACATGTCTTAGCAGAATTATAAAATAACTAGAAGGCATATCTGAACTAAAAAATTCTGATTTTTTGCCTTCTTGAGAACATGTCAGTTGCAGTAATTCTTGAATATGCTCTGAAAACAGGCTGCATGTCTGTGTAGAGGAGAATGTATTTCAAATATCAATTATTCAACAGATCTAAAACACTAATATAGACTGACTTACAGCATTTTTTGAGAGTATTCTCTCTCTGTGTAGAATTGGGCCAATCAATCTGATGTGCAATTTTGCATTTTGTCTGATTGCCTTAGGGTTGTAAATATTTATTTTTCTGTTTGTTTGACTCAAATATCTTATAGCTGAAGATATTCCTCTTAGGGCAATTTTAACTTTTAAGAGCAGGAATCCTTGACTTTGTCAATGTGTATTAAAGAATAGATCATCATGATCCTTCTGCTATAAGGGGAAGAATCTGTTATGAAACAACATGACAGCCATGGCACCATACATTGAAACCTCCTTATTATAGAAATATGAGCAACAAATTAGCTTAACTTGGCAGTGTGGATCTATTAAACAAGTTACACTTTCCCATATTTTTGAGTGATTTAGGATCCTATATTCCTTTCACAGTGGGGTGGTGGGGTTTTTTTCCTTTTTTTTTGTTTGTTTTTGCTTTGGTTTGGATTTGTTTCATTTTTGGTTGGTTTGTTTTGTTTTCTTTTACTTAAGATATGAATCATGGTTGGGAAATCAACTTTTAAGGTCAAAAAGTCAGAAACTGCAAGTTTCTCTTTACCAAGTGTTTCTAGAAAATATTGTTAGTATAAAAATATTATTATTGCTTCAGAATGTAAAGATAGAGTGGAAAGAATGAAAAATATAATTTAAATACTTTATGTATGGAATACAAGATTTTTTCAGTAAGTTCTACCTAGTATGGTTAGGAAAAAGGATATACCTCGTGTCTACCATTACTCCAGAATATTTCAAACACACAGTGAGATGGGAGGGAGATATCATCTTCACACCAGAGAGAAGCAACTAAGAATAGCATCCAGAAACACTTAGAACCTTGAACTGATTCTTACATAAAATGAATGTGCCTCTGAGCAATTCTGAAATTCTGAAAGCCTTTACTCTGGCACAACCTCAACAAGAGAGTGTGGAGGACTTCTCATCCTCAGATTTATCTAGATATGCCTCTCCTCGTGACTAAGAAAAGCTTCTGCAGGAAGGGAGACACAGTTTTGCATCACTTCAGCCCATGGAGGAAACTGCTCATTTCCTAGGGGAGTGCTCTGTGGACTGCATGGGAGGGAGGTGCCTTCATCCCTTGAGAGTTTAGAAAGGAAGAACTTTGAAACACAGAGAGTGCTCTCAAAGAAGAGAAACCCATAACTTCTTGTGAAGGTTGGGATTCATGAAGACATGAAACTATTCCTGGTTCCTGTATGAGAATGATGTCTATCCAGCATCTAACATCCCTGGGACATTTAAAGCTTTAGTTAGAGTGGCCCTTAGCAACTTGGCTGTATTTAAAGAAGTCTGCACTGCAGAAAACTGCAGAACCATTTAGGATTTACAATGTCTCAAGCTAGTCATTTCTATTTTCATTTCATTTCCATATGTGCTCGGAACAGAGCATCTTGTAACAAGTCACTTCTCTGAGAGCAATTTCCAAATCTCCTTAATTTATACAGAGGGTCTGGTCCAAGAAACACTTGTACATTTAATTGACTTCATGTGAGTAACATGGCAGTACAAAAGTCGAGTATAATTAAGAAAAACTGAAGACATGAATAATTACAAACTTGATCTTGTGAATTACAATATTAACTCATCTTTGAAATTTTATTTCCACATTCTGCTTTATAATGGCAGAGCATAAATAACCAGACAGAAGAGAACTCACAGATCACTCTGCTAAAAGTTGTTGACTAGATAAATGAAATTATTTTTTTTTCTTTCTAGAAACTCCAGCTGGTGTTATCTTGGCCTTCAGTATCCACTAATTAAATGGAAAAATGTTTGAGATAAAAAGTTAATTTACTAATTAAATGACAAGTATGCTTTATAAATTGTCTCTTTGGCTTATTGTGCATTTAGAGAATTAATTAACAATACAATCAAGCTGCAGTTGTGAGATGCCAATATGGATGTGATTTGAAGATATTTTCACTTCTGTTTTCTATCTCAGTTTTTACGACAGCTGCACCGTAATGAAGACGCTTGACTCTTAATTTGTCTCTGTAAAATTAAAATGAATTTGTGGTTTCTTGTTCACTGGGACTGCAGACAAAATGGTGCATTTAACAGTACACTTCTGATCAGTCGACACAATCATGATGTTGCAGCAAGCTGCCATTGTTCTCTACAAATGGGGGCTAAAAAATCTGGCTTAAAAATTAGGCTGTGTTGTTCTGGTGGAGTATTTTCAATGGAACAGAACAATAAAAGTATAAATATAGTATAACTGATATCTTCTTTTAAAATTCATGTTAACTACTTGTAATTTGTAATTTGTAAACAACATTACAAAATGACAGCCTTATTTTAAATCTGCATCAATAAGTCTACTAGATATGACTAAACAAACTAAAAAGTTAGTTTAGGAACTGCCAAAGCATAATGGATAAGTTTGACTTTTGAATGTCAGATACATGTAAACATTACATGTCTGGACCAGCCTGACTGATCTTGGGATTTACCCCTTTGAATGTGGGGGATTTGTTTTGTTTGGTTTGGGTTGGTTTCCTGGTTGAAATTAAATACAAATATTAGCTCAAAGTCAAATCTAAGGTCAATCATAATTTATTACCTGCTGCAACTCCTCCAACAGTCAGAAGAGAATTTCCAAGGGGTAAAAAAAATGGAAAAGAAGGAAGGGGAAGGGGGAGGAGAAAAGAGGAAGGGGAAAGTCAAAAGGGAGAAGGGAAAAAGGAGAAGGGAAGAGAAGGGAAGAGAAGGGAAGAGAAGAGAAGAGAAGAGAAGAGAAGAGAAGAGAAGAGAAGAGAAGAGAAGAGAAGAGAAGAGAAGAGAAGAGAAGAGAAGAGTAGACAAGAGAAAAGAAGAGAAAGAGAAGAGAAGAGAAAGAGAAGAGAAGAGAAGAGAAGAGAAGAGAAGAGAAAGAGAAGAGAAGAGAGAAGAGAAGAGAAGAGAAAAGAAGAGAAGAGAAGAGAAGAGAAGAGAAGAGAAGAGAAGAGAAGAGAAGAGAAGAGAAGAGAAGAGAAGAGAAGAGAAGAGAAGAGAAGAGAAGAGAAGAGAAGAGAAGAGAAGAGAAGAGAAGAGAAGAGAAGAGAAGAGAAGAGAAGAGAAGAGAAGAGAAGAGAAGAGAAGAGAAGAGAAGAGAAGAGAAGAGAAAAAGAAAAAGAGAAAGAAAGAGAAAGAAAAGAGAAAGAAAAAGAGAAAGAAAAAGAGAAAGAAAAAGAGGAAGAGAAAGAAAAAGAGAAAGAAAAAGAGAAAGAAAAAGAAAAAGAAAAAGAAAAAGAAAAAGAAAAAGAAAAAAGAAAAAAAAAAAAGAAAAAGAAAAAGAAAAAGAAAAAGAAAAAGAAAAAGAAAAAGAAAAAAAGAAAAAGAAAAAGAAAAAGAAAAAGAAAAAGAAAAAGAAAAAGAAAAAGAAAAAGAAAAAGAAAAAGAAAAAGAAAAAGAAAAAAGAAAAAAGCCACATGGACCTAATCAGATTTGAGCCACTGAGTAAACATGCTGGTTTCTCTCCACTGGAAGCTGTAGATTTTTGTTTGATTGCCACTTTTTCTATTCACAACTAGTATTAGTCCATCTCATATTTTTATGTTGATATTTTTACAGCTCTTCTTTCATTAAACAATTACTTTCACATTTTAGCAAAATTTAGTGTAAGGTTATGGATGTGTGTACAATCCCACTCTAAAGAAAGAAAACTGGTTATTTTGCCTTCAATTTACTTTGATTTTTCAGTCTAGTCTGTTGGTGCCTATAGAAGAAAACAGTAATAAATCATTTATAAAATCAGCCCAATCCCTTCTACAGGGAAATACAGTGAGACAGACTGTCTCATAAATTGTTTAGAATAACACAGCTCTCCAGTGATTTAGCCTGATTTGTTTGTTTTAAAAAAAAAGTAAAAAACCCACAAAACCTGCAAATGGTGATTCCCGTCTTTTATAAAAGGGGTAACAAAAATGATCACTTAAGGCAAAAACAATGAGCCAAAGTACCTTTTAATGTCCTTGCAGACAATGTAGACAACATTCCATTAGCAAACAGACCATGGGCCAGTGAAATTAGAAGAAACAATGTATCATGAAATAGAAGAAATGGGAATGAATTTTCTGTATTTATTGCAGTGATTTCAAATGGGTCATATGGTCCGAGCTTCCACTTAATAAGGGGGGGAAAAAAGGAAAATACTCCCCTCAAACCAACCCAACATCAAAAATCTTTCATCTCTCTTGTTGTGTGGATCACTGACAGTGACAAAATGGTATTGTGTGCTGGCAGCTCGATTTCTGGCATTTACTGGAATGAAAGACCACATCCCCAAACACTTCTGTCATATTCTCTTCTAGACTGTAGTATATTAAGCTGAGGAAATAAGCCTGTTTTTCTGGGGATCATAGATTCATCAAAATTAAAGATGGAAAAGACCTGTTAGTGTAAATCATTTACATTATCCCTCATCCAATGCATGATTACTCCCTGTGGTGTGATTTCCAGCACTTTTTTTAGTCCACTTTGAAATGACTCATGCAACAGTTTCCACTGTTTCTCTCTAGAGACCAGTCTCCACTCTAATAGATCTCACGACCTTTGGTTTCAGCCTAGATTTTCCATTACTCATTTAGAGATTTTTTTTTATCCCTGGCCATCTGGTAAGGCAGTCCATGGTGTGTCTCTTAAGCCAAAATCTGAGCCTTTGGAGGCAAGTGAAGAGCTATCAGGAAAGTGGAAGGCATCCACCAAAGCGGAAGGACTTCAGAAAGTTTTCTATTTTTTTACTGTCCCTGGTCTATTGATTTGTCATTTTGGCACAGAGATGTATTCAAGTTGACTCCTGGCCTGATGACCTCTAATGATCTTTTTACAAGGGGAGGTAATGAGAGGAAAAGGGGAGCAGAATGGCTTTATACTGGATAAGGGGTTAAATGAGAGACTAGGAAGAAATTCTGTACTGTGAGGGTGGTGAGAAGAGAAAAGAGAAGAGGAGAGGAGACTCGAGGAGAGGAGACTCGAGGAGACTCGAGGAGACTCGAGGAGACTCGAGGAGAGGAGAGAAGAGAAGAGAAGAGAAGAGAAGAGAAGAGAAGAGAAGAGAAGAGAAGAGAAGAGAAGAGAAGAGAAGAGAAGAGAAGAGAAGAGAAGAGAAGAGAAGAGAAGAGAAGAGAAGAGAAGAGAAGAGAAGAGAAGAGAAGAGAAGAGAAGAGAAGAGAAGAGAAGAGAAGAGAAGAGAAGAGAGGAGAGGAGAGGAGAGGAGAGGAGAGGAGAGGAGAGGAGAGGAGAGGAGAGGAGAGGAGAGGAGAGGAGAGGAGAGGAGAGGAGAGGGAGAGGAGAGGAGAGGAGAGGAGAGGAGAGGAGAGGAGAGGAGAGGAGAGGAGAGGAGAGGAGAGGAGAGGAGAGGAGAGGAGAGGAGAGAGGAGAGGAGAGAGGAGAGGAGAGGAGAGGAGAGGAGAGGAGAGGAGAGGAGAGGAGAGGAGAGGAGAGGAGAGGAGAGGAGAAGAGAAGAGAAGAGAAGAGAAGAGAGAAAGAGAAGAGAAGAGGAAGAGAAGAGAAGAGAAGAGAAGAGAAGAGAAGAGAAGGAGAAGAGAAGAGAAGAGAAGAGAAGAGAAGAGAGAGAGAAGAGAAGAGAAGAGAAGAGAAGAGAAGAGAAGAGAGGAGAGGAGAGGGAGAGGAGAGGAGAGGAGAGGAGAGGAGAGGAGAGGAGAGGAGAGGAGAGGAGAGGAGAGGAGAGGAGAGGAGAGGAGAGGAGAGGAGAGGAGAGGAGAGGAGAGGAGAGGAGAGGAGAGGAGAGGAGAGGAGAGGAAGAGGAGAGGAGAGGAGAGGAGAGGAGAGGAGAGGAGAGGAGAGGAGGAGGAGAGGAGAGGAGAGGAGAGGAGAGGAGAGGAGAGGAGAGGAGAGGAGAGGAGAGGAGAGGAGAGGAGAGGAGAGGAGAGGAGAGGAGAGGAGAGGAGAGGAGAGGAGAGGAGAGGAGAGGAGAGGAGAGGAGAGGAGAGGAGAGGAGAGGAGAGGAGGAGGGAGAGGAGAGGAGAGGAGAGGAGAGGAGAGGAGAGGAGAGGAGAGGAGAGGAGAAGAGAAGAGAAGAGAAGAGAAGAGAAGAGAAGAGAAGAGAAGAGAGAAGAGAAGAGAAGAGAAGAGGAAGAGAAGAGAAGAGAAGAGAAGAGAAGAGGAAGAGAAGAGAAGAGAAGAGAAGAGAAGAGAAGGAGAAGAGAGAAAGAGAAGAGAGAAGAGAAGAGAAGAGAAGAGAAGAGAGAAGAGAAGAGAAGAGAGAGAAGAGAAGAGAAGAGAAGAGAAGAGAAGAGAAGAGAAGAGAAGAGAAGAGAAGAGAAGAGAAGAGAAGAGAAGAGAAGAGAAGAGAAGAGAAGAGAAGAGAAGAGAAGAGAAGAGAAGAGAAGAGAAGAACCACAGAGAAGCTGTGGTTGCCCCATCACTGGAAGTGTCCAAGGACAGCTTGGAGAGGGTTTGGAGCAACCTGGGATAATAAAAGATGTCCCTGCCCATGGCAGGGGTGAAATGGAATGATCTTTGATGTCACTTCTAACCTAAACCATTCTATGATCCTGTGATTCCATGTTCTAAAACCCTATTAGGAAACTGAAGTATTTTCTGATTAATATGTACATAGGTATATTTTCTAGAGAGTTTGGGTATATATTTTATAAGGTTTTGGCTCCTTCTGGGTCTGAACACAGGTGAATCACTGCAACAGTTAAAGGGGATAATTGCAGTAATGGAGCAGAGCAATGCCGGTCTTTCTTCATAACCTGGCCTCACCTTTACATCCTGCAGATCAAGACCTACATCTAATAAACTCTAAAGTAATTTTCATTTTTGCCTTGAGCATTTCTCCAGCCCAGGGGATGGGGCTCAGCCTGGACTTGGATTTTTTATCAGCTATGTGGGTACACAAGTTGGTTGCCTAAGCTTCTGTTACAGTGAATAATGTTAGTGCCACAAGTTAAAGCAGCAGCTTAGACAGAAAGTGGCTGTGTGTAGACTACACACAGACATACGTGGTGAAATGTAGCCTCTTAAAGCCAGGGCAAGCTGTATCCTTGTACCTGCACCTTCAATTTGGGCTGAACTCTCCACTCCAACTGGGCAGAGAGCAGCTGCAGAGCTGATTTCCTCCATCTTTTCCAAGATCTGGACTCACAGGCTGTTAATGCTTTCTGAAATATTGGTGTAAAAATGATGTAGGGTTATAGGCACCCTGTGGTGACAGAGGGAATGTGGAGGGTTTCAGCTTGTATCCAGTACACAGAAATCCCATTTATCTCTGTAACAAACACATGTAAGCTCACTAGTCCTTCATTGCAGCCTTTACTGAAAGAACGACATGTTGTATGATGTTTAGTAAGCAGAGCTAAAAACAATCCTAGAACACAAAAATAATCCCTAAAAAAACCCCAAAGTAGTCGAATACAAGAATGTTCTTGAGCTTTAGTGTAGTATTGGAATACAGGGATAAATTGATTTTTCCAAGCCAGAGAGTCTGTAAAGCTGTCAATAATTAAATTAGCTGTTCCAGATTCAAGGCCCGTATCCAAATTGCATCTGTCTTCTTAGTCTCAGCAGAACTTCCTTTTTCTTTTGACTGTTTCCTACTTTATTTCAGACTCACTTTTGAAAATTTGTTGCACATTTTTTTTGTTTATGCTTAGGGGAAAAACTTCTTCCATGAAGACACCATCTGGAATAAAATTTTCTCTAGGATTACATGTATGGAAGGAGCATTTTGTTGCCTAAAGTTTAAAAATTGTCTCTATTTTACAGAACCTGCCAGAGAAGAGATGTCCATTGTGAAGAATCAACAGCCTGTTCCATGCTTGATGATTAAACAAGAAACCAAAATATTTAGCAAAATATTTTGAGATTCTGAGGAGTTTTAAATTCATGAAAGAGAATCTAATCAAACACACACTGTTCCAGCTTGGATTGCCCCATGGGAATCGTTAGATACAAGTTACTAGGGAGCAGAGAGAAGAAGTGGGAAATTCATGTCCCTCTTACAGCCTGAAGAGTGATCAATCAGCAGTAAAACAAGCCATAAATTGTCCAGTAATGATTTAAATGTCTCCTGAAAGAATAAGTGTTAAAAAAATCCAGGCAAACAAGTGTTGTAAAAAGCATTGGAAAGGATTTATTTTGCTGAGTTGAGACACACAACAGAAATTTCAATTTTAAGAGAAGCAACACTCCTAAAAGAAGTACAAGGGCTTTTGTTCAATTGGTGGGGAAGAGTCACCACTGAAGTCTTCGGGTGGGAAATCCACCATGCCCAGGAAAAAATGAAGTCTGCAACTGGCAGAATTTGGAGTCACATTTTAATTCTCTTTTGGTGGGATGGCATGTTAGAACTCACAGCATTTCACATATCCAAGAAGACAGAAGCACAGGAATCATTCCACAGTCTTCACCTTCCTGGAGGAGCATTTACCGGACAGAGATTGCAGTTGTGGTTTCCATGCAGTTCCCAAAGAGCTGGACAATCATGCCTAAAGCCATTGTAAGCCTTTCACAGTTCCTAATTTCAGATGGCAAATTTGAGTCTCTGTTAAGCCAGATTTGAAAGGTAAAGGCATTTTACCTGTCTAGAATACCCTGAGACATTACATGTCATTATATAATGTAAAAACCTTTTTTTCAGTGTTCAGTGGCATTTTTTCCCATTGCTTTAACTGCCCTTTTCTGAGCTTTTTTCCTGCATCCATTTCCTCTCAGCTAGTTGCACTGCAAAACTACATTGCCACACTTATTTTTCACCCTTAGGCACTTACCTATAGGTGCATACTTATAGTTTAAATAGTTTTAGCTCGCTTGACTTTGCCCAGATTCACTGAAGCCAAGAGGAAAACTAGAGGAAAAATTGCTATATCATTGAAGTTAATAGTTGCTTTGACAATGCATGTACTGGAATTCTGCATCATTTATTTATATTGCTTGCACACACTCTGAGAGATTTTTTGGCCATGCCTCCTAATATTATTTGAGACACAGCTGAAGGGAATTAGTAATTAAGGATGATTTCTAATGGGTTATATGGGTAAGGCACAGACATACTTTTTGTTTATCTCTATACACTCCAACAGTTCTAAAATTATTTTCTGAGGGAACCAAGCATGTCCCCATGCCACCACAAAAGGCAAGAAACAAAACCTCTAAGTATCATGCTGTGTAAGAGTCTCTCACCACCTGCAATTAAACTTTACACTGTCAAATATTTTGAGAAAAATTGTATAAAAACAGAATTATATGAAAAAGCCATGATGGTTGGTCCTATCCAGGACACAGATCAGATGCAAAGAATAATTCTCTATAAATGGCTTCAGCCAAAATTTATCATTTCACCTCAAGATTAGAGAAAGATGCCTTGCCTTCCTTTGTTTGACAATATCACCCCAATTTTTGTTGATTGATAAAAACACATAAGGACAACAATACCAGATGATGTCTCCAGCTATTTTAAAGTAAAATAACCATCATTTAATAAAATTAAGGAGTCATTACAAGAAGTTATGATGGCACTTAAAATTTATCTCACTCTAGTTTAGCCACTTAAGAGAGATCTGCTTCCTCTAAGTTAGTCATTTAGTCTTTTTTCAGCAGAAAGCCTTCAGAGGGTGACTCATCTTAGACATTTAGAAATGATGAATTGTTTTATGGCAGAGCTGGTCTCTCTGCAGCTACTAATGTGATAGTCTAGTCAACTAATTTCTTAGGCTGAGTTCCTAGCTTTCAGAAGATTAAAGACAAGTGATCTTAAACATTCTATCTTAAAAAATTCACATGCTGTAAGATCTAAAGCGGTGAAAGAAGAATTTGTCTCTCTAAATAAGGCAGACACATGTAAGTTACATTTTATATATTCTATGGCATCCTGAAAATCTGCTTGGGGATGTTAGATATGACCAGGGGCAAACAGGGACTCTTTCTTGAGGGTTTCCTGTAGGGCAGATGATGGATTAGATTTCTGGCATAGGTAACAAGAATAATCCAATCAAACACCTCTCTCTTAAAGAATTTTTCTCATTCCTTTTACTCAAATTATTTTATTTGGGTTGGTTTGGGTTTTTTTCACCTGTTGTGTGGGTTAACTGAAGTCCTGCAACAAAATGTCCTCCTAAAATTTAGCTTAAATCATTCCCAATGGGTCCTCTCAGACTAAGAAAGGGATCAATATGACTTCCTAAGTCACCCATCCTTTCATCTCCTGCTCTCATTTCCACTTCTGGAGCACAGCTTCTCCTGCTTGTCCCTAGCTGTGGAATTGGGAGTTGGGAGGAGGGCATCTGAAGAATCCTGCTGTTCAGCCTCTTATCCTGAAGACAAGCTGACTTAATTCCCAGGAAACTGAATCACACATGACATCTTCCCAAAGGACCACAGGGACATTTCGCGCTAATTATAAAATTTTGAGAGGAGGTAAAGGGAAGTAAATTGATACACAGATAAAATTCAGTAGCATTTGGCATATATCCCAAGTGGTATAAATGACACTTTTTTATAATGTTACTTTTTCTACTTGGGTAGTTTGTGCCTGTGAGCCTCAGCAATTCTTTTCTCTCTTATGCTCCCTGACAGAACCTCAGATGTCACTGTCGCACCCAAACCACCGTGACTTTACACATGGAATAAATAAGAGGCCAAGGAGTTTGCATCCCTGTCTAATATTTAAAGGCAGTGGGAGCATGCTTAATGCCTTTCGACCACCTACTAGGGAAAGGATGACACTGGTGTCACAAGTTTATCTAATTTCTATTGTTGCAGAGGTAAAGTCACATAAATTGGGGGCACAGGCTATTCGTTTTGCAGACGTCTTTTGCCTGGTGTATAATTATCATGGCTCATCTTTATTAAACACCAGCCTTATCTTTGTTTTGCTCTCTTTGTTGATAGATGTAACCTCAATACTGTTGCCATGGCTACAGTAACAGTAGCTGAGAAGATTTTGTTTGTTGTAAACAAACCGAGCTGTACAGGCGCAGATCCTAGTGGAGCGTTTCCAGACCCCTGCCTTATCTTATGCTGATTAACACTGCCATCTCCCTCCTGCTACCTATTTCTTATTTTAATTAGCATTAATTTAAGTTGTGTCAAGGAGTGTTTCCCCTTTTGGTGCCGTGGCACCCCTTTCCTGACAGGTTTTTCTTTGCCTATAGCAACAGCCATAGGTTAGGACTGCAGCCCTGCTGAGAGCATCCTCACAGCAAAGCCCTGCTGGCACCAAAAATTAATCTCAATGTACACACTAGCTTAATGGCAAAAGATTGCTTTAATTTACTTCCTACATTCTCACCTCCAGGGGCAACTGAACTTGTTCTTATGTAGGAGCCACGGGGATCTGAAAATGTGTGACTAATTCTGGCTCTTATTTAGCTTCAAGCCAATTCCTCAAAATCAAGGACCAAATTCAGCCCCTTGCACAGGGAGATGCAACTCCTCAGTAAGAAACTGTACTGTAAATTCTTGCCTCTCTGTTGATTTAACCCATGGTCTCCCATGTGCATAGGAATGACTGGAATGGATTCAGGAATAATCTCAACTTCCAACAGCACCAGTTCCTGTTGGTTTTACAGCAGACCTTTTCCATAGCAGGCATTTTTTTCTAATATTTAGACTTGCCTCCTGAGTTTTATAATAATTTTATTCACTAAGTAAGCCAATGTTAACAATGTCCAGTCTATACCATATAGTTTTACTATTATTATTTTCATCTTGAAGAGTTTAGGTGCTATCCCTGAGGCAAATATTCCTGCCTGTTTCAAGGGACTAATATTATGTTCTCTGTGAAGGGCTCTGTACTTTCACCATGTATATATACATATCACTGTTTTATTTTTAAAAATGCTGTTAAACCTAGATTTTTTCATTTCTCCTAGATAAAATTCAGTGTAAAGCACAATGGGCCCAGGATTATAACAACATATAAACAGCAGGGGTGTTCCTGCCTTAAAAGAGATGGGTGGGAAGAGAGAGGGGTAAGCCAGGTGAGATGTGTCTGTACTGCAGCAGTTAAAAATGATTGGAGACTGCTCTGATGTGGCATTGGGTTATAATATTGCCCATGAAAACTTCATTTTTCCCTGCTTTGTGTGGTTCTGTGCTGGTTATATGACCCTGTTATGCCTCTGCTAAGGCCTCTCCTGCAGCTCCTTCACCTTGTACCACCTGAAAGTGGTGCTACCTGGAAGTCTTTGCTCAGCAATGCACAGATGGACAAGAGGTTCCTCTTCAGTGCCCTCTTTCACAGCCTTCAGTGGCTGTGTGTCCAGTGGCCTCCAGAATGGAGCAAGCCTGAGCACTCTGTGTGAGGAACCAGCTTGTCCTGAGAGCAAGGTAGCCTCCTGTAGAACACTGCACAAAACAAATCCAGTGCTGCCCTGCAATGCTTCTAAAATGTCAGGAAGGACAAATTGTTCTGGGAACACTAATGCTAAAGGGGGAAGGAAAATGTCTCTCTTCACTCAAAATGTTAAGAGATATTGTTGTTTGTGGACTTGATACTGTTGATGTTTGAACTTGATCTTACAGGTCATTTCCAACCCTGATGATTCCATGAGATGGTCAGAATACTAATTACATCACAATCTGCAATAAGGGAAATCTAGCAATGTTTTGGTGCCAGGCATACTTGGTCCTCTGTGTGGAAACTACAGGACCATAAAGTGGGTGGTGACAGCAGTGCCTGGGAGGACAGAACCATCATTCAGAACTCCAGCTAACTGCTCATTATGAGTTATGATTTCACCAGGAATGCTCGTAGAGCATGAAGCAATTCAGCATTGGTACCCTTGCTCCCTGTCACTGCTACCATCCAGAGCAGCTGCAGCTGCTCCATCCCTGAGTGTCCAAGGCCACATTGGGTGAGACTTGGAGCAACCCAGGGTAGTGGGAAGTGTCCCTTCCCAAGGCAGGATATTGGAATAAGATGATCTAATTCTAAAGTCCCTTTCAAATAAAGCCATTCTCTATGGCTCCATGGCTCTGTTTTATGGCAGAACTTTGTGCATCAAAGCAACACCAGCTGATGAGGTTAAGTCAAAGAAGAACTCACAGCACTTGTGTGAATTTCCTGGGTTAGATATCTTTATATTTCAATTCTTCATGCTATTTTAATACAATTTCACACATTAATGATGAACAAGGTGAGGCATTGGCACTAGAAAACTTGATGAATGAGAGGAAAAAATTATCCCCCATGTGAACTTATAGAATAGTTCACACTCATTTTCAGCTTGGAAAGCTGTTATCTGTACATATAGCATCTTTTAAAAGTGCAAATGGAAGCAATCCAGCATGCAGAGGTGTGTAGTAATTCACAAATGTCTCCATAATATCTGAAAACCAACCTGAAATATTGGAATATAATAAATGCTAGGTGGACCCAAACCTCTGCTTGTTTAATTATGTTTTACTAGGCTGACAGTGCTATTAAAGGGTGGAATTTGGCAGCACAGTTGAGAGTATTTTCACAGCAGAGACCCCCTTGCAACCTGTAGGTCTTCTAGCACTAGGACCTAACTTAACATATTTCACCAGCACAAGTCCAAAGACTGCTGTGAAGTTTGGATCCTGTTTCCCAATGGACTAAAAAGCAGCCCTGTCTTCTAACAGGTGAGCACAGAAATGAACCCCAAGCCAGGAAGAGGCTGCACAGCAGGGTACACTCTGTCTCACAGACAGCATGAGTGTCATGAAAAGAGGGAAGCTTGATGTAGCTGGAAATTCAACCACCTGAGAAAAGCCTGAAGTTTGATATATACCTGCAACGCTGCAGTCTGGTATTTCCAGTTGACTTTTGTAGCTGCATATTTAGAAACCCTAGAAGAAATGTTTTCTGCTCATGAAAAATGCTAATAGAAACCTATATGCAAGGTGAGGGAGAAAGAATGCATAGTTTATATTTTGCATATTTGTTGAATAATAGAACAAAAGGATGGTTTGAGTTGGAAGAGATCTCAAAGAACATCCAGTTTCACCCCTCTGTCATGGGCAGGATGCCTTCCACAATCCCAAGGTGCTCCAAACCCCATCCAACCTGGTCTTCATCAATTCCAGGGATGAGGCAGCACAATGTAAATGTTGCTTCTCTGAGCAAGCTGTGCCAGGACCTCAGCGCCCTCACAGGGAAGAACAGCTCCCTCATATCTAATCTAACACCTCCCTCTTTGACTTTAAAGCCTTTTTCCCCTGTCCTGTTATGACCCACCCATTTCCCATGTTCTGCATGAATTCTGTGGTGCAGCTGGAATTCTGAACAAAGCCACATGAATCTGGTGCTTTCTCCACTGTCCTCCAGTAGATATTTTCCTATGTCCTTTAGCTAGCCCCTGGTTTGGTTTTTTTTTGTTCTTACCAAACATTTCCACCTCTGGACTAAGTTGGGAACATGAGCAAACACAAGAAGCAGCACATTAAGTGACTTTTGCCTTGGTTGTAGTGGCTGGTGCTGAAGTCAAAGGTCATTTAATTAATTTCCAGGCATAGAGACCATGGCAGAACTTACTCCCAGCAGGAAAGTTTTGGTGATATAGATGCCTCCAGAAAGAATCCTATTACTTGAAGTGACAGGAAAGAGTTAAAGTCTGGATATTACTCACACTCTATTGCACACCAGGGAGGGAATTTAAACATAGGTAATAAAGCATTGATAATAATGTATGTGCTTCCTCTGATATGATAAATTATATTTTATGTCACTGCCTATATTGTCTATCAGTTCAATAAGTACAAAGACTGCCTAAAGTTGGGTTACAACTAGGTACCAATGTTACAGACTAACATATAAGTAAATTTTGTGTGCAGTTGAGGGCTTTTTTTAGCTATGTGAGGCTATGTTTGAGAAAGATGCTTTGAAAGTCTGACACTTTTTTGGACACACTGTTAAAGAGGGATGAGATGAAAGACTGAGAAATCAGACTGTATTCATCCTATCACTTGCAAAAATATTATTGCTTCTCACAGTGTTAATCTACTGTTAACTTGAAGCAGAGGCTATTCCATACCAAATGGAAATTAAATTATTTTTCATGCCAGAATCAGGAAAAGAGTGTGAAAAAAGAGTAAAAATGTCCTTGTGACCTTGCAGCCAGGCTTAATTACAAAGATCAGTTTCACTGATCTATCATGGTGGTGCATGGCAGTCCCTCCCAACTCTGTTTGTGTTGAGCTGAATTCAAGTTTATCCTTTACTTCAAGAATAGAAAATAGATCTCAGTACAATATTTTAATTTAAATTGTTTTCTCCTCTACTTAAATATATGATCCCTTCCTATTCAATTTTTAAGGAACTGTCCCATTGAACAGTGGAAGAATAATTCTACCAGCTTTTTGTCCAGGTGGATGAATGATGAGAACAAAGAACAGCACAGAAAATTTAACAGGGTATTGCAGTGTCCCTTTTTTCTAAGCAAGCTTGTCATGAAAAGCAAGCCTGTAATTCACATTCATAGTCCAGAAAGCTTATTTTGTATTAAAGTATTCTTTAATATTACAGTAATCTAATTGGTTTGTGTGGTAAAAGGAAGATAAAATTCTCATATTTATTATGAGTTATTACTATAAATTTTCTTGCTAAAATAAAAAGAAGCATTTATCCAATTCAAAAGGCATATGAACATCAATATTTGCTTTCTCTGATAATATCAGAAGAGTGTTTCCAGTAGTTCATGTTGTCTCGAGAGTATGGAGAAAAACCTAAAATCCAAACCACTGTGAGTGCAATTCACATTTTCTGGAGGACACTTGCATTCTTTTACCTGATGAATCCATTCAACCACACCTGCTATGCAGTATTTCACAGAGAATCACTGCTGCAGCTCAAGCCTCTCTGAGAAGTGCACTCACACTGCCTGGGTTTTGTCTGAAACTCAGTCCTTAGAGCACGGGGCACACTTTCTCAGGCTTCCCAGGGGATGTCATTGGGATGTTTGAGTTGGGTCCTGTATGTCATGACCTGCATGATGCTCCACTGATTGGGTAGGGATCCTAGGGACTGAGATCTCTTTATTATTGTGCTGTGAATCTATCAGATATGTTTTGAAGTCAGGCGTTTTGTGTTGCCATTTTGTCTGCGCTTACAAGTGCTACGTGCTGTTCCTGAACGACTGCTTTATCTTGCTTTTGAAAACTCTTATCATGTTTGATATGAAGGCTTCCTGAAGCAGGGAAACCCACTGGGTGCGTGAGGATTTCTGTTGCTGTTTCACTTTATTCAGTCCTACTAGAGGGACTTTTTACAAGGGCTTGTAGTGGTGGGACAAGGGTGTCCCTGGCTGAAAAATGTTTAGAATAGATATTAGGAAAAAAATTCTGTATTTTGAGGGTGGGGAGACCCCGGCACAGGTTGCCCAGAGCAACTGCCTCTGGATTCCTGGAATTGTCCAAGGCTGGGCTGGATGGGGCTTGGAGCAACCTGGGATAGTGGAAGGTGTCCCTGCCATGGCAGGGGATGATTTTTAGGGTCTCTTCCAATCCAAACTATTCTATGATTCTGTGAATTTCATACCTTAGCACTTTGCTTTTTAAGATGCAGGCAGCAGTTTTAAAAATATCAAATTAATAAATTGTGTTTTGTTGATATGCAGTCTGAAATTAGGGTTGGATAGCCTTTTGGAATATTCTGAGGTTTTTCATTATGAAATGTCCTTGCTAACTTGAAAAAAAACCCTTATTCTTCACTGCTGGATGGTCCTTCATACCACAGATATGCAAGTAGATTCTGCTGTGGGAAAAAGGGAACCTGTAATCACACCTGGTCCAGATGAAGGTTATTATTCCAAGCATTGTATCTTGTAGAAACTTTTTCTATCCCTTTTTTTTTTTTTTTCATCCAACCAAAAATTATATTTGCTTTTACCGTGGCTGCCAAATAATGAACAGATATCTTAGTCAAACATTCCATGAGTTTCCAAATGTTTTAGATCCTCAGAGAATCCTGCAGCTTGAGAAACATATGAGAAGTTTAGAGTACTTCTGTCTACAAGGATAACCTTGCTTGTATCCCAGTTGAATTCCATCTGTCATAAGGCAGTCCTACCTCCACAATATGTTGAAATTCACTGAAAAGTTCCACTGTCCTCCACAGTACTTAATAATATTACAGAATGTGAGAAAACCATGGAACCAATATTAGGCTTTTGCTAAATAAGAAATATTTTCAAACACAAGTACCAACCAAGTGAATTTTTTTTATATAAATGCAGAAAAAACATGTGACTGCTGCATATAACACTGAGTATCTTTCATCCTCTAGTGTTTTAATGTCATTTTAAAAATACCATTCTTGGCTTATTTTGAGAGGCAGGTTTTTATATAGATTAGAATTCTTGGAATTTTTTTTATGGGAAAAGTTGTTTTTTTTTTTTTTCCCTTCAACTAGTACATTTGTCCACCCGCTTACATTCTTTTTTATAAAAAAAACTTTTTTTTTTTTTTTTAAATAATGAAAATAATAAATAGAGGTTTTTATCAAGTTTGAATGTGTCACTTTTCTATCTGGAATGATTTTATTTGTGTTTCAAATCAATTCAAGTAAATATTTGACTGGATTTCAGTCATAATATGAGAAAATACCCAGGAAAATATTTATATATACTTTTTGTTCAGCAGAAACCTAATCTTTAATGCCCTAAGTTTATTCTGTTGCTGTTCTGTGGGAGACTTGTGGCTTCAGAAAAAGACACTGCTGCCAGCAAAAGGTACAGTGCATACTAAATCCCCTTTGCACACAAAAACATCAATTAGTTTGCATTAGTCGGACAAGAGATGTCAATCAGGAATTGAAAGTACTCAGGGATTCCTCAGTAGCTAGCAAAAATATCTCTACTATCTAGAATTTCAATTAAATTTAAATTTACATTTAATTGACTTTGTCTCCCTCATTTCCCTCTCTGTTCTCAGAAGTATGTATAATTGCATTTATTCTAATTAATATTTACTGCATTTTAATCTACAATCCTGTGCCGTCACTTAGCATAGTTATTTTTATGAACAGTTCTAAAAACTCTTAATAATCCTTTTTGAGAATCCACACAATGTATGTTCCCTGAACTATCTTGAGATGCCTTTTTTTTCCCTTTCTGGATTTTCAGAGAGTTTAAGATTTAGGACTAAGGGTTTATTTTATGGAAATGTATGCAGTTTGAGTCTATTAAGGTATAGCTATCCAAGTCCCATGCTGTTTTTCTCTCAATTAGACTGTCAGGATCCACAAGAACAAAGACAATTACCATTGGCTTTTTATGCACTAGGTAGCCCCAGATTGTCTTCCTAGAAGAAACCTGACATGGTCACACTGCCTGGTCCTCAGGAGTGTTGGTTTGTGCCTATGAACTGACTCACCAGCTATCTTGCTGTCCTTTGGACAAGGAAATTTGGATGGTGGTTCTGCCCTTAGAGAAAGTACTTCAAAAGAGCTTATCTTCATCTCTAAATTCCCCAGCACCTTCACAACTATGTTTCTTAGAAATTCACAAAGGTTCCTGGGGCTGAGCTATCTAATCATGACTTAATTGGGTACCCACAGCAAATGTTTTTCAATAGCTGTCTCTGCATGCACTTGGCAAGTACAAGGCAGTGCGATTTGTCTTAATCATCTTTGGTGATGCATTAAGCTATGCAAAATTACTTCATATTTTGCATAAACTAAGATTAAGCAATCAGACATTTACTCCAGATTGCTTGACACACAGTGAATTCTTAAACCACAAGAATGCTCAGATGTCTGATCCCATGGGCATTTATATGTCTCTTTAAGGGTGTGCTGTCAGCGTGCAGAGCTATCTATGTCCTTTGAATTTCCCAGTTAGCCAATAAACTCACAGAAACTGTTTTCACAGGTCATGGCTGATACTGTGCTGGTGTTTCTCCAGCCAATTTTTTTTTCCTTTTTTTAACCTCTCATTTTAGACCTGGTGGATCTGCCAGCTGGATTTTCCCATGCCTGCAAAACCACCAGGGCTTGATCACAGAATCACAGAATGGTTTGGGATGGAAGGGGACATTGGGCACCCAGTTCCAGCCCCCATCTCTCTCTTATTGTGGCTAAAGAAATGCAAGTGCCTTGGTCATTCCCTTCCATGAAATCATCAGCTGGGAATTTCTTTGTATATATAGGCCTTCTTCATTTATGATGCAGGGAGCTTAATCAACCATGTCCAGAAATTATTTTCCTATTCTGGATCACTGCTTTCAGTGGCCAGTTTTCCAGCCTGGAAATCTAAACATCTCTGTTGTAGGACTGAATTCATACCTTTTTCTTTTATAATTTATTTTTTCATGTAACACAGTAAATTAACAAAGAATAAAAAGCAGGTTTTCAGGGTTTCGTACATCTACCTTTAGAGAATTAAAGAACATACATGGCATATAATGTACCAAATGTTATATTTCCATACAGTGTTCCTGATGTGGCAGAATGACTTTTCCATTTCAAAATTTCAGTTTACCACTTGAAATAATTGAAAATTAGAAAGGCCCAGACCTCAATCAATCACATTTTAAATTAAAATTACTGAAACAAAATATGTTGATTGATTCAATGTACATTCTTGCAGCTTATCAGCATGAGCATTTCCAGTATTTCAGTTTTGCCTCAAAAACACTTATGAGGCGAGAAAACTGGAGTGATAACTTTCCAAGAACATATCACATCCATCCATCTTTTGGGACTAAAAACCTCTGTGCTAGTTTTATGATATTTTAGGGTATAGTAAAATTACTTCATCTCAATTTGAAATATTTCCCATACATATGAGTTTATAAGCAGTGTTACTGGCAGGCTGAAAGCCTGAATGCTTATAAATAGAGAGCTGAAATGGGGATAAAAGTATCCCTGTGATCATTACAGGCTTCTTCCTTTGAGTAAAGTAACAAATTATTTATTACATCTAACAGGCCAAGACTGCTGAAAGTGGACAAAGGTCACCCTGGTGCCAGAGTTCACAGTTCTGCCCTGATAAGCAGATGGTTCCTAAGCAGATAAGATGTTAATAGATACCAACAGTCTCTAGTGTTAGAGGTGGAAAGAAAGCAATGTCAGAGCATTAGATTCAAACTGTGTGCACCACTGAGAGACAGACCTTGACATTGCAAAGGTGCTTTTCCCAAGAGCAGCCTTCAGAGCCTTGAGTTGGTTGTATCCTAACATGGAGGATACCCAAATCTACTTGTGTAATTATTTGTAGAAACCTCCACATTAAGCCTGGCTTAGGTAAAACAAGCGCGGTAAGAGAATCACGACCCGAAGAAGAGAAAATAAAAACCTGCTCTTTACATCTCCCAGCTATTTGCACAGCACACACACACACACACAAGTGCACACAGGTAGGCACAGCTGCTTGGCAGCCAATGACATCTGGTTATCTGCAATCTCCTTTACAAGAGCCTTGCTCTCTGCGACGCACCGGTGCCTCTGCTCTGTGTTAGATAAACATGGAAGACACAGATAGCAGCAAGAGAGTGCTATCACAGGTCCTGCTTGCCAGCAGCAGCAGCTCCAGCAGCAGCAGTGGGGGCTCAGCAAATCCCCCCATGTCTGTTTGTTCACAGGCTCTGACAATCCAGGTGGGAAAGTTTCACGGAGCAAGAATTTATTGCAGCGGTGGGGGCTGGCTGGAAAGCTCCTCTCTCTTTTTATTTTAATGGTCACTTAAATTACTTCCGCAGACTTCGACAGAGCTTTGATTAGCACACACAAATATCATCCACAAATTCAAACTGGATCTTTCATCCTAGCAAACATGAGCCCAGACCTGCATTTATATCCTGGATGCTGCTTCTGGGTTCTCTCCAGATTTTCTGCCAAACACTGCCACCAAGTGTGAATCTTAGACTCTTTTACTAGAGAGCCAAAAGGAAAAGACACTCACCTGCCAGATCCTGGTCCTGATGACCTCCACAAGCATTGGAGACACAAAGACACCCACAGAACTTTTTCCTCTCTATTTCCCCTGTTGAAAACAAGGCCGTGAAAACTGTCTGACACGCATCTAACATTTTCTTTCTGTCACAGTAAACATCTGAAGTCACGGACGTTGGTACAAATGATGGAGTTCCATCCTTAGTGTAAAAGAGCAAGACAGATGTGGAGAGAGAGGAGGTGACTAAGGCCTAAAAAAGTAATAAAACCAAAAATGTAGGGGAAAAATGTTGCTCTAAATGATACAAATCCCCCGCTCCAGAGCCTCAGAATAATACCTTAGTAACAAGACTGCCTTTGGTTTCCTTAGTTTTGTACCATAATAATCAATGTGACACATGGAACTGAGATGAGGAATAATATATTATCAGTCTTAGGGAAGGAATATCTTTATTGCTTCCAACAAGACTATCCTGAGAATTTATCTGCTCACCACATGGAATGGTAAAGATAAATAATAAGGGAAGATAAATTGAAATATTTCTAAGTGAAGCTGATTTGAACTCTACATGAAGAAATAATAAGACAACAGTCCAAACAGCCTAACTTACTGGAATATGAACTTTATTTCAAAGTGAGTGTTCAAACATCTATCATATTAACTTTTCATGCTTTGTATTAAATGGAATTAATTATCTATACTTATCAGCTGTGGCTCTCTAAACGATCCCTAAGAAAGTCACTTGTCAAAAGAGATGTTGAGAAAGCACAAGTTAAAAAGAAGGAATGTGATTTACAGCCTGGAACTGTTGCTCTTTGGTTGCAATGGGTTTGGTAAAAAAGGGTGTGAGGTGCAGCAGGCATTCCTGGCCCTGGGTGAGGCCAGACTCCAGCAAAGATTGTTCCCATCAGCCCTGTTCCCTGACTTCAGTGAGAATAAGAATTTATAAAAATACTATTTTATATAATTCTTGCATGGTTCAGGCATAACCTCACGGTCCTGAGTTACAGCTCTGACCTTTAGCAAGTTTAAATTAACAAACATATGAACTAAAAGGACACACTCCAAGTGGCTCCAACCACTTTTCCATGGAAAAACATGAAATTTAAAATAAGATTTAGGATTGTTATAGACAACAAACCTCAAGCTGCAATTCTGAAAACTCTGCATAACTAGAAATATGCTCCTCAGGCCATAAAGATCTGGGTTTCTACATTACTCAAAAACTTGAAATTTTTCCAGGTGTATTTAAATACTTCTGAGTTTGGATGCACATGCATCACTTCTCTTTGTTTAACAAGTTCTGCCCATACATATCACAGAACTAAACTCAGCCTTGGGCATTCATCAGCAGTTCTTGTAGCTGCACAACAAAGGATTAGTTAAATAGTATACACTTTTCCTTAAGTACATATGAGTACTTCTGTAATTATTTCTCCTGCAGGCCTTAACAGCACGAGAGGAGCTGGAGCTGTTATCCTTTATCAGGTAAATCTGATGCTGCTTTTAAATTGCTATGTGTGCCAGAGGAGTAGTTTTCTTTTTCTTTTTTCTTTTTCTTTTTCTTTTTTTTTTTTTTTTAATTCTTGGTGGTCTAGCCTCACATCACCCAGAAAGGATTTACAGAGGCAAAACACATTAACTTCATTTGAAATCAGGTCTATAAATCCCCATATATTGATGAGAAACCAGACCCTTAACTAGTAATTCTAATTCTAATAGAGATCTGAATGCTTGCTTGTCATAAATCACAGTATTACAGAATGGGAAGAAGGTAAAACCTACATTAAAGGCACTTACAGAGCACTTCTTTCTGGGACAGACTGTAAACTTTTCAATTCTTCATCCAATCTGGTTTGGAATGTTTCAAGTACCAGATCTTCTGTCAATCCCCCGAGGAAAATATTCTGTGTCCCCACAGAGCAAGCATTGTTAAGGGTTCTTTCTAGACATTCAGTTCAATTATTCATTTATTCACTCCTAATTATGCTCACCTCAATAAAAAACTGTTCTCCTCAGAACCACACTCAGTTGGAGATACCTCCCCATGCCCCCTGCTATTATTTGGACAAAGTTAGTGATTCTATTATTCACTTGCCTCAAATGAAGCCTGTATGTCTGTCTTCGTGGGATTTCTCTGTGTTTCAATTCCCCAGCTCTACAATAAGTCTCACTTTCTCACATCCTTTATCTATTCTTCTAAAAGCTCTAACACAGGGTCAGTCTTTATTTGTGTACATTATCTACAAGTAATACTCAGGGAGCCCAAGATCAACTTCTCAAATATTCTGAGATAGGACAGGAAAACAGTAATAACAAAAGGAAAAGTTACAGATTATGCTATTTTTTTTTTTTTTTACATCCAATTGATATTAGAGAATGATAACTAAAATAGGTACCCCTTCATAAACTTTTCTGGTTATCTCTGGCTCTGAATAAGCTTAGTTGTAAAAATAAATTGAGAGAATATAACAGATAGGAGTATCATCCTGTGTGTTGGAAAGTAGCCAAAGTAACATTGACACTAATCCTATGAAAAATGTCCAGTTTGAAACAGATCAAAAACAAAGTTTGAATTTTTCATGGGTGTTACTAGAGATTTTTTTTTTTCCTAAATGATAACTGGTCATGGAAAATGCTAGCCAACTTTAACTTTTAAGTTTGGAATTGAACAATTTGTGTGTAGACTTAGGAAAAAAAAAAAATGTCTCATTATATTTTTAGGCAGGATAAGAGAAAAAAATCATTCTTACAAAACAATTTTTAACTTTTCTAATATATATGGCTCTATGCCCCTTGGTTGCAGCAAGGAGATAAAATTTCAAGCAAACTTGAGCAATAACAGAGACCAAGATGTCAATTGCAGCTCTCCTTATCTGCTTTTTAGGTTCAACAGGCAGATTTTACCTTGCTGTTTCTTGCTCAGTTCCTGCTTGTGATGTTCATTTAAACAACGATGTGGAAGAGGAGCAAATGACAATATGTTTGCACGGTCCCTGACAACACAAACTCCTGGATTCAGCTGGGGTCAGCAGGCAAGAACAGCAGAATTACAGGTGCTACTTTCACCTGAAACTGCACAGAAAATACTTTGTGATTCTTCTCATTTTTGACAATAAAAAGTATTTTAAAAAAAGGATATTTAAATTATTGCCAAGCTCAACTTTTTCCCTAAAAAATATGTTATGTTATTACAAAGCATGTCTGGACATGTGTTGTGGTCCAGTTGAAGTACAAAAGAAATAATAATTTTCTCCTCAAAGTCAGACCTGAGATGTCCCAATTGCCTTTCACTTTCATTTTTCTCATTCTCATCCTATTTTAAAAAGCATGTTTGTGCTCTCTGTAAACAGATGAGAAGGTTTCCATCAAAGTGTCTCTTTGAAACTCCAAGTTCCAGCCTAGAAAGTGACAATTATGTTCTGGAAGAGGTCTTATCCCTTGGCAGCAGGCAGTGACCAGCAGACACAGGGGTAAGAGCAGAATTCTTCTTTTTGGTGCTACTTGGGCAACCCAGTAGTTCCCAGAACAAGTTTTAAACCTGTAGGAGTCAGATTCATGTTCTTTCCCTGCAAGTGTCATGCTGTTTATATTCTTGCTAGTGGCTTCTGATATTCCTCTTGAATTTATCCTTGGAAGTGACAGTTTGGACACAGGGATAACTTGAAGGAAAGTGTGTTCCCTATTGACCATTGAGAGGATGCCTAATCTACTAAAGGACTCTTGAACAAAGATATTTGTACCTGAAACATTCAGTGATGGGTTCCAAATTTTATTTTTCTTCAAATTAAGGAAATGTTTCCTTACCTTGGTGTTACCACTGCTGCTTAGGACAACACTTTAATGAGTTCCAGCCTTCTTTAGACACAGAATATGAGTTTTTAATTTGAAATCTGATCATTTGTCTGGATCCCCCTGGAAAACTTTATTAGCTCTTTTCTTCATAAATAACTTCCAGAGGATCAAAGGTCTGGACATGAAATACCATGGAAAATTTGTCCCTGGATGATTTGGCAGAATCAATAGATTTATCAGAAGTAAATTTGTCCTAATGTGTTTACCCATACATAAAAACTGTATGTGATCATCACATTTATTATGACATGACACAAGAAATCACAGCTATTCACAGTCTTCTTTGTCTGACACACACTCCACAGCTAATTTTGTGTTACAGTGGAGAAAATAACTGCTAAATATCAGCAGTCTCTTCTGCATATTCATAATGAACAAGGGTCTGTCCTTGCACCTTTATCTGTTTCAGTATGAAGCTGAGTCCTTAAAAAAAAATAAAATAAAATAAAATATACAGAATATTTTAAATCTGATCTCAATAAGTGATTTATTTTTAGGAGTCAGGATTATTAATTTAAGCAGCATTTGTCCTGATTTCCTAATAGTTTCTCCAAACCATGATAGCATGATACAGTCTTAATTTTCTGAGAACTGGAATGCTAGAAGGGCAAGATATGCTCAGCACTGGAATGTCAGGGGAATGGTTTCCCTGGCAACAGCAAGCACATAAAAAGTATTCAGAGCAGCCCCTGATTCTCCTGTTTTAAGCCTCCATTGATAGGGGAATCAAATCTAGTTTGGATTTTTTCATTTAAGGTGAACTACAGGGCAGAAACATAAGGATGTGCTTTATTACATTTTGCCACCTCTTGGAGCAAGCCTGTAGGAAGGGAATTTAGAAGATGTGGCCATGGAGCCCCAGAGAGGGCATATAGTCACTGGAGGTAAAAAGAGAATAACCAACAATTAGAAAAAAATAAATAAATTTGGGCTTATTTTCAAATGGTGAATTTTCTAAGGTAATTTTTAAAATGACCCAGAGGGACTTCAGGGTTCAGCATAAGGTTTAGTTCTGGTACTGCAAGACATTGGATACACATTTACCCCTAATCTGAAATCAGGTGCTGTGACTTGAAATTCAGATTCTCAGCTTTTTAGGCATTTGGACAGTCCCACAGAAATTAGACACATGCTTCAACATCTCATTGAACCATGGCTTATATGATGTAACTTCAAGATCTTTCAGATTAATTTCTGTCTTTCCTAAAAGGAAGCTCAGTTGGGCTCCCACTGCAAAGTTGTCTTCAAGAGGAAGAAATAAAACTAAAATTTATCTTCAGCTTACCATTGTTTTGCCTGCACTGACATTTTCAAGTGAGGACACGTGAGTTTAATTTGTCTGAGCTTGACATGTTTCACTAGTACTAGTTCTAGTTGTGGTTTTGCAAGCAGGGAATGAAATCTAAAGACTAGACTAGACTAAAAAAGTTGATGGTATGATTGGTCTTCCTTGAACTTTTGATACCCATAATTTTAGTATAGGAAGAGATAGAGCTGAAAGTTTTGGGGGATGTTACTGTGCAGTTTCTCATGGAGCAGCCTAAAAATGTGAATATGATAAAAATATGAATATGACTCATCCCTTGAACATTTTGACCCCTTTGATATAACAGATATAGGTAATTTTGCTATGGAAAATAATATACAAAAAAAAGAGAATGCTCCTACTATTATATATTTGAGTTCTTACACAGGTTTATGGGTTTTGGATTATTTGCAAGGTGGGAAAAATGTTTTTTAAGATATGATACCCCACAAACTCAGTGTTTTGACCAGAACAAATTATACATTAATAAAATAGAATTTGCATCTTTATCCACACAACAAATGTGGCTTGAGTTTCTGTTGTTCTCCTTCTTTTCTCAGTTCTTGAGCCTTTGTTATTTCAATACTGCCCTTGTTTGTATGCTTGCTGAGTATTTATATTCCCCAAGCGAATAAGCTTCCTTTTATCCTAATTGAATATTTAAAAAATGTTTTTTCCCCACTTTCTGTGGTATTTAATACTGACCTGCTATTTCTTATTTTTCTCCCCTGCTCCTTCACAGGCTTTTTACCTTCCCTTAGGCTTTGCAAAGGGAAGAGAGAGGTGTTATTTAGCACTCATACAGTATAAAAAATAATCCAGATTTGGACCACCTTTCATGATCAAAAAAACATTCACTCTCTCCTGCGTAAAAAAAAAAAAAAAAAAATGGAGGAAACCGAGTTTTTATAATAACTTAATATTCTGAGTTTTGATGTCTCTCCTATAGCACATCAACCAGCACATGACATTTGCAACTTTACAAGGGAAGTCGGGTCTTGTGAAGTGACATAAGAACTCAAAAAGGGAAAAAAAAAATAATAAAATATGTATATATATATATATATGTGTGAGATATATTTGCAACTTTTTCTTAGCCTTTGCTTGGTGAGGTTTCATTGTTTTTACTACTCATTAATAAACACTGCCTTGAGCCTCCATGCAAACTGCTCATGTTTGGACAATAATGCTGAGCATGTTATACCATCTGGGTGCTCCGTAAAAAGCGCTTCCCATTTGCAAACAAGCAATCAAGTGTGTAAGGAAGTGTGCTTTCCTGAAGGGAGAGAAGAAAACAAAATGAGGGAGGAAATTGGATAAGATACAATGACCTACTTACTGCTTTCAGAAATTACAATAGCCATTTAAAGCTACCCTCACCACGATAAGGCAACTTGAGGGATGCTGGCTGTTTTCTGTCCCTGTGAAAAGCCTCAGCTGCAGCTGTCACAAGTCAGGGCTCTGTTCTCCACTTACCAAACATCAGGACAATCAAGTTTCTGCCACTCACCCACCCTGTGCCCTCAGAGTCACTCACACTTACCCTGCTGGCCCCAAAAGCTGCCCCTGCTCTTCAGAAATTTCTGCTTTTCAGTGCTGAGGGCAGCCAATCTGGTGGACTTTGTCTCCCACAAAAGTGCCCTAAAGTATGGTAAAAAGTATGAAGTGTCTTATCTCAAAGCCAGTCAACAGTGCCTTCCTTTCTGTTCCCACTCTCTCTGTTTCTCAGGTGTAAGCTCTCATTCCCCCACTCTGGGCTTCCTTGTGCCCCTCTCACCATCACTCTGAGCACATTTCTTTCACGTCTCAGCTGGCAGCTTTTGCCTGTTAGCTCTACAAAAGCAGCTGAACTATGCTTCAGGGGTTTTTGGTTTTTATTTTTTGGTGGGTTTTTTTGGGGGTTTTTTTTGGGTTTTTTTTTGGGTTTTTTGCCTTCTAATAGTACCCAATCGATTCTCTGTTTGCAGATTAGAGACTTAATCCAGTGGTGTCTTTGGGTTGCTGCAGTGCTAAATAATCCCCCTCTGCACATCTCTCTCTCTGCCTCATGTCCTCTCCTACACAGCTTTCTCCCTCAAAACACTTCCATGACTTTCATCCCACTAGCTGGATACACTGCTATTTAAAGCAAAGCTATTGAGGATTTGGTATTTAAACAATATTAGTGCATTCACCATATCCATGTATACAGAATATGCTTACTCTGCCATCTGCTTCCGCTTATACACACACTCCTACTTCTGCCCTTGGGAAGATGAGAGAGCAAACACCTGACAGATGCTTAGTCACACTGCTGAATATTTCTGGAAAATATTCAGGTGCTGAGTTTAGAAACTCAGTGAAAGAAAGGCAGTGCAGAACTAAGGCAAATTCCCTGCAAGTCTATCAGAATTTTCTATCTGGGAGAGCTCTTGCAAAGATTCGATGTGGGGAGGAGGCACCGTATCTCTTCCCTTTTTCACACCACTCAGTTACTCAGCATCATTGAGAGTCAGTCTAGGTTTTATTCAAATAGTTATTGCATAATGGGATCTAAGACCTACAGTATTTATACATCCATTCCCATCTCTTCAGCATCTGAGCACCTTCTCATACAATTCTAAGTGATGCAATTAGCATCTGTCAAGAGGGGCTCACTCTCCACAGGAGGGAAAGGCTGCCTGTCGATTTTCTTCTCCCCAGCTCTGTCCAGCGCCTTGTGTCTGCATTAACCAACACATTAAAAAAGAAAAAGTGAAACAAAGGACTTGACACTTGGAGCAAAGAGAAGAGAGGTGAGTAGTAAATCCTTTGCCAGCTTGGGAAGCTGGTACTTGATCTGATGTTGACTCAGCAGCTCACACACTCAGAGGATCACAGAATGGGTGAGGATGGAAGGCACCACAGTGGATCATCTTGTCCAGTCCCATCTCAGAGCACAGGACACAGAATTGTGTCCAGGGGGTTCTGGAATATCCCTGGTGAGGGAGACTCCACACCTTTTCTGGAAAATCTGTTTGGTCCTCATTCAGGTGAACAGTAAATAAATTCTTCCTCAAGTTCAGATAGAACTTCCTGTGCATCAGTTTCTGCCCTAAAATCCTAAACCTAGACTCCTGCCTTTAGTTTTCTGCTAATACATAAATTTCAGGGACATATTATGACTTTGGATGACTTTTATAATCTCAAAAGAACTTTCACAGATGAACCCTCGTACTCTAGATGGAAGGCAGAGATTTCAGCACACACAAAGGTTCTGTTCACATCCTTAGTTCTAATTTAGGTTAAATTAGAGCAACAAAACACCTTCTTGAGCTCAGAAAAAGTTCCTACCCCTTCCTGGAAAGTTACCACCTTCCTTTGGCTCTACTTTGTTCTTTTCTTCCTCTGAGGGAGGCTGGCTAGTTCCACAGTATCCATTTACATTTTTGGGACGAACACACAGCATGAATCTGAACTTGCTCATAAAGTACCTCAACTTCATTCACATTCCTTTTTTCCTCAACCTAAACAGTTCCCCTGGGACAGAGGAGCAGAGCCATCACTTAGCAAAGAGTTTAGACAGCCATTCAGGTCTGCTGTGCCCTGATATATGAGCACTTTGTAAATAGCCACTGAGACCTTGAATATTCAGCATGATGGAATTTGTTTAGTCTAGAGGAGGGAAGAGTGAAGAGAGACATAAGTATCTTCAAATGTGTAAAAAATGGCTACAAAAAGCAAATGAATAAAATGTTTTTATTGTTCACTGGGGCTAGGGCAAGCAGTGATGGCATTAAATAGCAGTAAAGGAGATTTAGGTTTGCAATCAGGGAAAAATTCCTAGCATAAGGATTTTTAAGGAAACACAGAAAGGTTGGAGATGCCCCTTGCTGGAGGTTTTGAAAAATATCTTAGATATACATCTGTCAAAAAAATTCCAAACCCTAAAAATGTTTAGGTGCAGTTGTTGTAGTCAAAGATCATCTGGCTCAGAATTGCTCTCTATCCCTGCTATCTGGGCTGCTGTGGGAAGCCCACACAGTCAGCAAGTACTAAACCTGATGTATGGAGGCACCTGAGTAGTGAGAAAGTGTTTGTCTGATCACTGTCACTGGGGGGGAATAGGGTTCCATTTACCATACTCATTTTTCTTCCAAGAAATATAACAGCTTTTTATATTTTTTCTTCTGCATTACAATTTTTGTCACATTTTTAAAAAGCCCACAGGTGGAACATTTATTTTTGATGTTGTATGATAATTTCCCTTCAAGATCCGTGGGACTTCTTTCTCATTTTTTTAAAACTTAAGGTAACATTTCACTCCTGGAAATGTTTCAAAGGGGTTGCAAATGGCCTTTTCTTATGGCATCCTACTTGCTGTCCTGTCTGCTCTGCAATGCCTCTTGTAGAACTCAATTTGCCCTCATCAGTCCTGCTTGTTTTTCAAAACTATTCAAATTGCATTCAGCTAGGATTTGATTAGCAGAAAGGTGAAATGTCTTTGCTTTCTGCGCTAGGCTGTGAGCAGTTGCTCTAATGTTGATTATCTCACCAACAGAACATAATGTGCTGATCAAAATGTTTTTGGATTTACATCCTTTTCTGAGAAGTCAAAGTCCATGAATTTTAAGTGCTCCCACACAGGAATCTTAAAGTAGGGACCAAAATACCTTCCTTCAGTTTACTACACTCCTGTAAAGCCACAACCCAGAATGCAGAACAGATCCACAAAGCCTTGCAGCCGCACTGTGCAGACCACAGATATTACTCTGCATTTCCTACCCTGTCTGGGTCCTCTGGGAGAACAGGTTAATCCTTCCCAGCTTAAGGTGTAAGCTGGAAGACAATGAAGGAACTGGGCAATATCATCTTTGAAGGGGGGCAGTGAATTTAGAGAAAGGATTTTTAGCATTACTAAAGAGCAGTAATTAAAAAGGAGGCATGATGAAGAGTTGAATTTTGTATTTTGGCAACCTCATCAGAGATTGTTGTTTCATATTTGTAAATAATGGTATCTCAGAGGTTTACAGCACATTGCCAAAGGTTCCTCACCTTTTTCAATCTCTTTGCATCTTTTGTATGATAGCTGTCTCATCCAGGAAAAATCACAGAATATCTTGGCCATAAAATTTATAAATGTCCATATTCAATTGCATTTTCAGTGTGAGATCAAGAAGATCACTCAGTGAGCTGGTAAATGAGCAGAGAAGGTAGGAGTGAATGGTTGGAGAGGTGCTATCACAGAACAGTGAAAAGCAATATTTACATGAAGAAAGTATAGCTGCATCAGAAAAAAATTATGCCTGCAGAAGTGGATTTCTGTAATGTTGTCTCCAGTAAATAAAACTAATAGAGAGTCTCATCCATCTGGATAACAGGACAGGTAGGCAGGGTAAGGACTGATGAGAAATAGCTTACCATCCTTCTACTTTCTTGAAGAATAATAGCCAAAGACTTTGAAGTCACTGTATGAGATCTCCTCACTCGTGAGCAGGGATGTGACAGCTGGATGAGAGATAACCAGATAAAACAAGGGCAATCACTTTAAAGAATTAGGTGGAGACAATAACTTGGCAGACATACCTGTCAAATTCAGTCTTTGGGTGTTTTGGGGTTTTTTACCTCTATCTCCCAGAAAATTCTTCTCCCATCATCCCTTAAATGAAAATCTTGTAATAACTTTAAGAGAAGTTTTCCGTGATTTTGTTTTTTATATTGGTTGTGTGATCATATTGGGATGGAATACACTTACTAACCATTGTTATCTAGCTATAATTTTCTCCTTTATTCTGTTACCAAAATTTAATTGGAGAACACACAGGGAGAAGCCTGGATCTACTTTTCTTTCTGAAAATTGTGGTAGCCAGTGTTTTGTTGATTCACTGGATTTTTGTTTTGTTGATTATTGGAGCAGGGCCAGCTGCCAGGGCTGCATTTCAGACTTCAGCCACCGTGTAAATGTTCATAGAAATAAATTCAGTTTCATATGTCGTCACTTAATATGCATTCACATGCAATGCTTGAGGTGTAGAATTCTGCATGAGTTTAAGTAGCCCAGATGGAGGTGTCAGTGTGCAAGGCAGGGGTTGTGGTTCCCTCTATACTCAGCCACTATTTTAGGTTATTTGAGGGTTATTTATTGCTCAAATATAAGGTGTACAGTGCCAGGTACAGCACTTCAGGATATTCCACTCTGCTTCCATCCACCCACCTAAAAGTGCAAGGCATTTTTTTGGTCTCCATCAAGGCTACGGGGATGTCCTAATTTATCTAAAGTTTCTCTCATCTCCTTCACAATCAGGTATCGCTGTCTCAATGCCTTTGTGTGGAGCTGCATCACCCCGGGTGCTGCAGAGCAGTATCAGTCTTTTAGGTAGCATCATCTATGGTGGTAAAAGTACTTTTCTTTTCTCTCTTCTCTCCATGCAAGGCTTTTGAAACACAGCAATAGATTTTCTGTTGGAAATAATCACAACTGCTTATTTCTCATTATGACATTCACAATATGAATTTATCAAGTGTGATCCTTCCTCTGCAAGTTATGTGCCATTTTGCCCCAAATTTTCCCCAAATGTTGTGAACTTTTGATGGTGCCATATGTTTGTGCTGCTGTACAGGCAGAAGGAAAAACATATCAGTCCTGTTTTAGTATTTAGGTTGTGCTGGATTTTGGGCTAGGAAACCTGATCCTGGTAGTTAACCCTTTCTTTAGGCAAGAATTCTTCAGCATGAGTTCAGTGAGCCCAGGGTTTCAGATTATTAGGGCAATGACATTTTCTTCCCCATTGTCTCCTGAGACCCTTCTGGCTCACCCAAATACTAACGTTGCATTAGAAGAAGAAAGAAATAGCTTTTCTTCATTAAATTCTGTTCAAACTCTACACAGGTGGTTCCATGGGCTGTGGGTATTGTCTTCATAGAGTTAATGTTACCGTCAAGGGCTTCCTCCTATCCATGAAAAGAAAAAATAAACCAAAACACTCAACACCTTTCCAGCCCCCCAAAAAACAAACCAAAAACCAAACAAAGCCACACATTTATAAAAGGCCCCAAAACTTGTTTTTTTTTTTTTTTATTTTTCATCTTCTCATTATAATGTTAAATTAATTAAAACACTGCTACCTTAATGAATGCACACCTTACTAAAAACCTGAGTTTTTGTCTTATTATAGTTCTTCATCCAGCTAATTAATTTAACTTTCTATCACAATCCTTCTTTTAATCACTGTCTTTTCAATTTCTTCATTTCACTCAGATAATTTTCTTTCCACTTCTGCCCTGATGCTTCAATTCCACGCCACAGAGCTCAGCAACTATTTGACTTGCTAAATCTTTACAGAAAAAAGAATTTAACACTAAACTATTAACCTTGGACAAAGTGTTGTGGAGCTTTTCATTTGTATGCAGGAAGGATGCCCTTTGTGGGAGAAAGAAAGAGAAGGAACCTCCAAAAGAAATATAAATCAGTATCTTAAATTACTCAAATGTACAATATGGCATCAGTAGCTGTTACATATTTTTTTCTCTCCTTTTGAGATTCAAATACATATGCTCAGCAATTACTGTTACATTTGCATAATAGGACATTTTTTGATTAGCATATCTTGGACTTCTGTTTGCATTTTTAAATTGTGGTTACTTTTATTCTCTAATTTGTCCTTATTCCCCCTTCATGTTTTGTTCTACCTGCTCATGTTTTCCTTTGCTCTCTTTTTTCGTTTTCCTCAGGGCTTGTTCTCTCCAAAGCTCTGTTTAGCATTTGGTTTTGTAGTTAACATCACACAGAAATGGCATACCAGGAAAGCAAGGCATATGACAAATTAAAGTTTAATGAATAAATTGTGAAACCATGTGACAAAAGCCATGCTTTCAGAGGGGACAGCCGGGAAACAGAGTGATGCACTGCAAGATCCTAAAAAACCCTGCAGTTTATTTTATAACATTTATGCATCCTTTCATGCTGTTTCAACTTTGGGTGCACTGAGGAAAATATCTTGTGGTTACCTCAGCTTTGTATATTTCATGAAATTTAAATACCATAACTACTACTTTACCCTTCACCAAAGCAGGTTGGATCAGATTCTTGGTTTTACCCTGTTGGGTGAGGTTCTTCAATTGACCATTGTATTTACCTGCTCTAGAGGAGAGAGGTAAGAGAGTGTGTAGATATTTATTCAAACGTAAAAAAAACCTTTCCAGTACAACCAATTCGATTTTCAGTTGTATAGAATTCTTAAATACTTTTCTGCCAGAGTATTCTAGTGCCCTTATTTATGTGAGAATCCCCATGTTACAAGCTAAATACCCTTGTGCCCTTATTTATAACATAGCCCATTATTTGTAAGATAAATAAAATTTGATCAATTTTATTTATTTTTGGAATACTGAAAATACTTTCATATCAGGGTAGAGATATGTGCAACTGTGTTACCATTGTTTTATTTGTTCAAACCTCCAAAACTGAACAGATTCTCAGTACTGTCTCGCTTGTAATGTCTTGAGATCTCAAATGAAACGGTGGCCAAGTCGAGTTGATCTTCCTGTTCATGGCTTTGCTCTGTGAATTCATTGATTTCTGTAATTAAATGACTTGGAAGTAAATCCCAGCCCTTTACTGCATGCAACTCATCAGAGCTGATGGCTGAATCTTAATAAGCTGTTTAGTGTGATCTTGTGCCAGAGCAGCTAGGTGCTAACAGTTTCCCTAGTGCTGCAATTCCATGTAGCAATCTGTGGTTATAATTGACTCTGCCAGGACAAAAGAAAGAGGAGGTGGAATGGCATGAGATTAAAATGAAACAGTGCAGTGAAGAGTGGTTAGCTCAATGAATGCAAAATTCTCCCCTTTTTTTGTGTGTGAGCTGAACTCAATGGTTACAATTTTCTTCCTTCCTTGAAATAAATTTCAGCATTTTTGATTCGGGTACCTGCCTGAAGAAAGAGATCTGGGGATGTTCCCTGTTTGGAAAAGAAAAAATACCCACCTCAGTAAGAACTCTGAAATGTAAACATTAAGACACTTAATTACTAAGGATAGTAGTAATTCCTAGTGTAGTTTTCTCCATATCATACAGTGACTTGATACCAGTGTTGTGTAGTCAACACACTCTACAGGAATACTAAAATAATGGCATTGTGGTATCTCTTGAGCTAAAAGAAATAAATGACAAAATGGAAAACAAACCAATGAAATCTTTTAAAAAAAATAAAAATCAAAACCAACCCAGCCCAGCTCAAAACAATCAAAGAAACTAACAAACAAAATTCCCAAGGCTTGACTTAAAAAGGATAAACCAGAACCCAGTAAATGAAAGAGCACCACCCCATAAAAAGGGGAAATTATGAAATAAACTATTAGGAAAAAAGACCATACTAAAACCTGAGTCATATATGGGAAAATACTTACAACATGGAATAATTCACAAAACTAAGAAGGACTTTCGGTCTATTACATGTGGGTGGTCATTCTCATTTTATTTTTTTAACATATGGTCTTTTATATAAATTAAAAAAAATATTCTGAAAAGTTCAGTAAAGGTTTCTTCTGCCCCTGGAGAAAACGGCTTTTCCTTTGAACAGAAAGATTTCACCATTCTAGGACAGCTCATGGGATCCACTTGCTGAGGACACAGGGTCAAAGACCCCAAAACGTGAGGAGGGAACCAAGCCAGAGCACTTTGTGGGCTTTGTAACAATTTCAGCAGAGCGCCTCTCCCCATGCACTCAGCTCTGGTGCTGCCTCTCCCTTTTGTCTGTGTGTACATTAAAGCTGATCAGCTTTCAGTATGTTTCTCCACAGGCTCCTATCAGGAAACATACGCTGCTCGTGGCTTCCAAATGGCAGCTCTTCCAAAGCAACTTCCACCATGCTTGAGCTCGTGGAGTGGCTGCACCACGCTGGCAGCAGGGACAGAAACTCTTCCCTTGTCTCCAAGACACTGTTCCACTCCCTTCTTACCCTTCCCTTTGTGCTTTCTCCTGCATTGCCCTTCTTTCTGCTGCTGCTCTTTTCTTCCAACAACCCAGGGGGATTTTATAGCACTTTCCAACACAAGAGCCTACGAGGAGGCTGGAGAGGAACTTTTCACAAGGGTATGGGGTGATAGGACAAGGGGGAACAGCCCTATGCTGAAGGAGGATAATTTTGGATTAGATACCAGGAAGAAATTCTTCTCTGTGAGGGTGGTGAGGCCCTGGCACAGGTTGCCCAGAGAAGCTGTGCCTGCCACATCCCTGGAAGAGTCCAAGGCCAGGTTGGACAGGGCTTGGATAAACCAGGAGTGTCCCTGCCCATGGCAGGGGGGGTGGGATGAGACCGTGCCCAAAGCTCCTTCAAACCCAAGCCCTACTATGACTCTGAGAATCCCCAATGCCTTGAGAAGGCTTTTCTGACTGATATGTACCTATGTTTTTTGGGTTTGTATTTTGGCTTTTTTTTCTCACAGCCATAGAGATCACCTGTGGCCAGAGTCTGATAGAAATAGATCAAATAAAGCTATGAATTGCTCATCCATACACCACCCATTCTTGGGAGATTTTGACATGGGTCAGTCTCAACATGTTAACACACAAATAAAAGTGCTCAGACACTGGAGGTGGATAATGTAGTAAAACTGAGCAGCGAAATTTTGCTTCAAACAAATTCTCTTACTAAGCCAGCACATGACATAGGTGAACAGGAATCACAAAGAGGAAGTTTAAGAGGTTGTTTCCTCCTGTTTTACATTACACTTAGCAGCTGGAAGCCAATACAAACACTAAAGGAAAAATTGCTGTGATGTACTGCACATGTAGAATGTTTTCTTCAAAGTGTCAAGCCAGAAATTCAGTAAATGCAAAACAAAAATCTAACGTTGATGCAAGGCAGAAGTTATGCTGCTTGGAGACAAGTTTTAGTGCCTTGCAGGTTTTAAGTGTTGCAGAATCAGAGTTGCAAAATGGTTTGTTTTGGGAGGGATTGTGAAGCTCATCTCATTTCACCTCCCTGCATGGGCACAGACACCTTTCACCAGACCAGGTTCTTCCAAGCCTCATCTGACCTGGTCTTGAACACTTCCAGGGACGGAGCAGCGATAGCTTCTCTGGGCAACCTGTGGCAGATGAATAATATTTTTTTCTTCTTCTTCTTTTTTTTTTTTTAATGAAAATTGGAAAGTTAATGGATGATGATAGGCAATCTCATTCTATTGTGAATATCTATGGGTTAGAGTAGGCCTAGAGGACTTAGGTTGACATTAGAAAAGTCCAGCTTGCCCTCTTCTAGGGATCATTTATTGTTGTGTGCAAAGTCTGGGAAAGGTGTAAAATGTTGCAGCCAAACTATGTTGATGCCAAATTATAGCAAAAATTTTGAACCTGACAGCTGCTGGGGCAAACAAAGCTTGCCTCCACACAGGCAAATTATCCCTATATGAAGATGCGAGAAGATTGCCAAAGCAATAGTAGGAAAACAAGGCACTAATAAAGGGAAATTCAGGAGAATTAAAAATAAGAATAAATGAGCACAATCTTCAAATTCAGAAACAAAGGAATTTTTTTTAAGGAGGCTGAGGTAGAAAGCTTATTGAAGAGACTACATTGATGAAATCAACATTTTTATATGTTGGTATGCTTTGCTTTTGAGTGGGATGTTGCATTTGGTCTGTAACAAGAACAGAAGGGATAAAGCTGGTAGATGGTTTGTGAGTGACACCTCAGAAAAACCCACTGCTTCAGTGAACTGATTGAACTTGCTACTTATCTTTTAGTAAAGATAGCTTTCAAGCCATGAAGTGGAGCTAGAAAACAAGAGGAGATTTTTCTTAAAGCACACATAAAATTATGTTACAGTGTGCTCTGTGTAACAGGCAAAGGCTGAGGTCTTCTCTTATGTGGTAAGGCATTGTAAAAAAAGACTATTTTCTATTTCTGATAGAAATCATCATTAAATGTGGGGGTTTTTTCCTAAGGACTTTAAACAGGGAAAATAAATGCTGAATAGTATTTCATAAAATTTCTTTCTAGTAGGCCATTAGTCCAAATCAGAGAGAAATTATGATTACAATAGATGAGGACTTTAACTGGATGGGAAAATAAATTAGCATAAATTAACTAAGAGTTTTCAATGTTAGAATTAGTCAGAAGCAAAATTCAGCTATCAAAGATGTTGATTGTTTTACTAAAACTCTATCAGACTCCTAAGTTCTGTGGTACAGAATGAAATAAATAGAAGGTAACAAATGCCAACAAAGAACAAAACAGAAAACAGTCGTAGCTTCTGAGTTATATTGATTTTTGAACTACGGTAAATGGGTGAGGCAATTTAAAACACCACAGGAAAAATTTCAGTGCAGAGTGGTAAAGTAACTCGGAAAGATTTTAGCAATTTTGGGGCATGAAGCCATATGTAATCCTTAAAAATTATAGAAAATAAAATTTTTACTCCTCTCTGAAGTGTTTAGTGCCCACATCTATTCTGTAATTAAAAATGCACAAGATTTCATGCTCTCTCATATAAGGATGATAGAACACATTAAACTTATCTACTGAGGTGAGAATATTATAATAGAATCATAGAATCATTTAGGTTGGAAGAAGGCTTTAAGATCATCGAGTCCAGCTGTTACTACAGCACTGCCAAGCCCATCCCCAACCAATGCCTTTAGGTGTTGTATCTACAAATCTCATATATCTCCAAGGATGGTGACTCCACCACTTCCCTGGGCAGCGTGTTCCAGTCCTTGAAAACCCTTTCTGGTGAAGAATATTTCCTGAGCTCCACCTGGGCTTCCAGAGGAGGTACAACTCTCCTTGTTTCCCTCAAGTTTCAGCCAACACTCTCTGTTTGGACAGGCAAATCCCTTCCCCAGTTGCTAATCTTTTGGCACGTGAGGACTGCCTGATCTTGGACTTCTGTTTTCCTTCCTGAGGTACACCCAGCCTTCCTGGATTTAGTTTTCCACCAAGACTGTCTTCCAGGGGAATCTGTCAGCTAGTCTCCTAAACCAGCCAAATTCCACCCTCCAGAAGCCCAAGGGTCATCTCTGCCCACCTGTCTCCTTACTTCTCTGGGAATGGGAAACTCCTTTTGTGGTCAAGGAGCCCAAGGCAGCCCTGAGCCACCACGTCTCCCACCAGCACCTCCTCTCTTCACCATCAGCACCTCCAGTGAGGCTCCTCCTCTGGTTGTCTCACTCACCAGCTGAGTCAGAGAGGTCTTCACACATCTCAGGAACCTCTCTGTTCTCTGCTGTGCTTTGTTTCCAGCACACACCTGCTAAGTTGATGCACCCCATGAGAACCAAGGGGCAGTGATCATGAGACTTCTCTCTCTTATATTCCTCCTGCCTCTTCATTCTGCTTAGAAGGACTGTATCATCTATGATATTTAATTTAAAAGGAAAAAAAAAAAAAAAAAGAGGTCATAAAGCTTATCTTTAAGAATTCTGAAAGGTCTGGACAAGCTCCTTGACCTGTTGATGGAAAGTTTCACTTAAAACTTTTGGAGTATTGGGGATATTGTGTGTGCTAAAGTGCTAGACACAATGATTTTATGGAAAAAAAATTGTCAGGACTGATTTGCTAAGAAAGCATTCAAATGCCTCCCTGGGCAGTGTGGAAACTTGTCACAGTCAACCTCTTACACCTGCACATAATATATATGGAACCAAACTTGCAACACCACCTTACTCTTATTTCTGCTTTGTTAAAGTTTTATCCTTATGCAGGACTTTAGTCTGCTGGACCAGGTTGTGACAGAGGAGGAAGCAGACTGGGAATCACATAAAATATGAGCCAAAATGTAAAATGCAAAAGTCAAGAAAATCACAGATTTATAAAACAAGGATAAGGTTTCCTCTGGAAGACTTTACATCTGGACTTACACTTTTACAGCACCTTCAGACTGTCATGGAAATGTAATTGTTACCTGGAAAGTGGGGTAAGGAGGCAAGATAACCGGAAAAAAACAAATTTTATTAAACTGTGTGAGAAACCCAGTTATCTGACCTGGAAAATTAAATATGATTATGGTATAATGCATCAGAAAAATCAATAACAGGACAAGTTAACATAAAATACAAATTGTAGCAAGTTAATGTAGATTTTTTGAATAACAGTATTGACTGAAGATTCTAATCAGCCAAATGCATGAAGGTTAATCCAGAGCATGCTTAGGAATAAATGAATTCAATTTGAATGTATCACTAAAATTATTTTTTGATCTAATGGAGTGATAATTGAATTCTTTTTCTAATCTGAAGCAGGGGAGATAGTAGCACCACAACATAATTACTTGTCTGGTTAAATACATCGTCCTTTTTTTGTGGAAATAATTTGCTTTCAGATTCATGCTGAGAAGCTACCAGCTCCTCTTTATCATAATATAATTTAACAAAATGTAGCATTCCTTCTTCATCAAATTAAACCAATTTGTAAAATTGAAGAGTCTTTGGGTCTCAGCTCTTCAATCATCCTCCATTTTTACACTCAGATGAAAAAAAAAGGTCATTAAAAATAAAACCTTCAAATAAGGACTGCCTATCTTTGCTTATAAGTAAGACTTAGAGGAGAGGAAAATAAGGAGAAGATGTCCTTTAAGATGGAAATTACTCAAAGGATTTTATGTGAAGTACACAAATCCTAGGATTGGTAGAGCTCTGTTGCAGACACCCCAGGAATGCCTGAAGCCAGAGCAGCTTACTCCAGCAGGATTAGTGTAACACACAATCATGAAGGTTGCAAAAATACCTCCAAGATCCTCGAGCCCTTCTGTTAACTCAGCACCACCGTGTTGACCCCTAAACCATATCCCAAAGTGCCATGAATGTGCCTTTTGATCATACACCACAACCCCAGGCCCCCTGTGCCAGGGCTTGAAAACTGTTTTAGTGAAGCATTTTTCCCAATATCCAATCTAAACCTTCCCTGCAACAACTTGAGGCCAGTTACTCTCACCCTGTAAAGCCTCAGGCTGGGTAAGTGTATCAGAAATATCGACCACAACCCCTGCAATGCCTCCTCATGCATCAGAACAGGGTAAAATTGATTCTGGAACTTGTTTTGGTTTTGCTATTGCTTGCAGCAGGTCCTGTTCTGAGTAAGGGAATGGACTTATTAGCTCACTAGTACATGTTTTCTCACATCTCTCACTACTGGAAAACAATAGGGTTGCTTGTTTATTTTGAGAGATTCCTGCTGTATCTCAGCATCAGGATAATCATCCATGTAATGACATTAGAGGTTGAGAACGTCTGATGCTACACTCATTTTAATCCTCTGGTAGTGATTGTTGTCTCACAGGCTCTGATTTAGGAACTGATCCTTATTCAACATAGTTCATAAAATAGCCATAAAGTAGATGCAGCTAGTCCAGTTCAGAGAATTATAGAATCATAGAACAGTTTACATTGGAAGGGACCTTAAAGATCATCTGACTGCAGCCTCCTTTCATTGTTCCCACTTCCAGAGGTTTCTCCAAGCTCCATCCAGTCTTGAACCTTTCCAGAGCCTGGTGAGCCACAAACTTCTCCAGACCACCTGTTCCTGTGCTTCACCAGTGCTTTTCTTTAGCATGTGCTTAATTAGTTCTTCTCCTAATTAGATTTTCCTTCATAACCCACCCACATTATAAGGATATTTTTCATGTTCCCCAAAATATTGTGCTGTTTGAAAGCCTGGTCTCTGGGCCCTGCTATGTTCAGAGGAGCTGCACCCAGACTTTTAAAAGTTTTCTCTCCCTTACTTGTCACAGAAAAGTTGGGGAGCTAATGACTGATGTTTTTGGGGAGTACCACATTTTTGGTCATTGTGTCTTCATTCAAGTCATTATCTAAAAATAATATATATTGGGGGAAACATCTTACTTTTCTCTGTTTTCAAAGTTACAACACCTCTGGATCAGCTGTTTCTAGGGATGAAGTGACCCAGAGCAACAATGTGGACGGCATCCCCAAGGCCTCACTCCTACATCCTGACAGTGCTTTGTTTTTTTTTAGCTTTGTTTTTTAATGCAGATCCAAATTGGACTCTACCACTACTCAGGAAATGCTGAACTTACAGTGTTTCACAGAAAGCCCAGGAGTGAACTCAAACATGACACTGGGTGCAGCAATGTCAGTCAGGTTTGAGCCAGCTAAAGGAACAAATGGTCCTGTCCCTCCCCACCATAAACTTTCCCTGTGCATTTGATGATGACAATAGTTCCCCAATTAGTGTTGTATCAAAATATGTGAATTTAATCTTGTAGCAGCTGGTAAGTTGATGGTGGAAATAATATTGCTCTGTATCTAAGCCACAGGTAATTAAATAAATACTAAAAGTGACAAGACTACTTTAGTGCCTGAAATTCACTTCAGTAAGAAAAACATATCTGTGTCTTTAAGGACTTCTTTTCTTTTTTCATTAAAGAAAACCAAAACCAGAATAAATTAATGAATAAATAAAATTTGGTTCTTTCAATATTTAGCCCAATTTTTAATTGAGAACCCATGGATGCATTTTAGAGAAGTCCTGTAATCCACAAGCAAAATTATCATTCAGATAATAAGTTTACAGCTGTAAAGGCCAACATACATCTGCCTTTTACCATTTCTGCATGATGTCTGGGCAGATTTGAAGGAGAGGAGATAGAAATAGCAAATGTAAGACTCATACAACTGGTCTGTTCATCTACAAAGGCAGTTAGAGCCAAATGAAAATTTGTAAATTTAAAGGATGGAAATTCTAGCTAGACATTTTATTGCTGAAAGTAATTACCTTTCATCTCTGTTTCCCCCACTTCCCCAAGTCTGTGCTCACTCTTTAAAATAGATTGATGGATTGGTTAAGAATTCTCTCTGAGCTCCAGTGAGATTATATCAATTATTTAGAAGTGCTAAAATTTTGGCAGGGACATCCACCTTCTCACTTTGAAGACAATCTGGAGATTAATACAAACATGCATTAAGGGAAGAAATTCAGGCAGGGTAAAGCTAGTGTGACAAAATGAACACTTGTATTCCACTATTGCAGCACGAGGAGGAGAATTAGCTGTCAGATGATAAACAGGATGAATTGCCTGCTTGTCATATCAAAAGCTTTTAGCTTTAATCTGAAGATAATGGATATATTGCAAGTTTTGGAGTGATAAAGTTGAATTTGGCTCATAATGGGGAATTTAAAATGAAGTATCCTGCCCTGTGTTAGAAGAATTACTGAATAATTTCTAATATTTTAAATTGTTTGTTTCCTATAGTCTGTGCTGACAGGGAACATATCCCAGTAATCCATACAAGGGAGAGTGTCATTTTGGCCAGATTATGAGTCTTTATAAAACAGTACATATAAAGACATTCATAAATATTAATTGATGTGATATTTTTAATAACATATACTAGACAGTAAGGAGAGAGATAAACCAGTCTTAGGACACATTAAGAATATATTCAACACCAGGATATTGGGGCATAAATACATGATCCCTACAAAAACAGCTGTTGAGATTTAAGACTGCTGTTGGTCATTTTTAGTTCATTACTATCTTCCCAGCTGAGTCAGAATAACAGAGCAAATGATTGCCTTTAATCAGCTTTGGTGTGGTCATCTTAGTGAACCCTTAAATCAGAAAGACTGAGTTTAAACCAGTCAATCTGACTTTGCACTGAAGCAGACTAGGAACATTTGTACTTTATGTTACCACACTTCAGCTCTGGGAATAGTAACAGATTTAGAGCAACTCTGAGAAAACTAGACAAAAGCTTCATAAAATGCTTTTTTTGGTTTACAATAAGAGGAATTTCTGTTCCCACCTTTGGGTCAACCATTAAAGATTAAATTTAAAAGGATATTTCTGAATGTAAGTTTGGCTAGGGACAAATTATCATAAGACTGAAAATAAATTCTGACATCTCCAGGCTATTATATGTATAATTATGCAGGTGATACAAACATAAATAGTTAGTAATTGATTTAATTTTTTTCCTAATTGAATATATATAAAAATAAATAAACAAACAAACAAATAAATATATAAATATATATATACAAATACATAGAAATAAATACATAAATAAATATTATTTATTTATCTATTTATCTATCTATTTATTTATTTATTTATTTATTTATTTTTAATTTCTGTAATCTTGGACAACCTCAATGTCAGGGACATCAATCCATGCTGGAAGAATCTGTTTCTTATTGTTGTCCTTGAAGCAGTCTCACACTTTATTCCTTTTAAGGGCAAAATTGCAGATTATGAGGTCACAATTCCTTCTGCTGCTTTCAAGACCACTTTCCATTGATAGGAGGTTTAGAAAGCTGTAGGGTAACAATGATGATCATTGTTACCCAGTTCAATGTCTTGTCTAAGTAACAGCAAATATTAGGCAAGTCTTAGATATCATCAAAGTATTAAATGTAAGCAGAAGTTGTGACTTTTTTTTTTTTTTGTTGTTGGTTTAGTTTCTTTTAAAAGTTGTTTAAAACAATCGTGATTTTGTTAAAAGTGTAATATAACATATATGATATGTTAAAATCTTACCAGATTTGCTGGATACTCATGTATTTCTGCGATTCCTTCTTATTCCATGTCATTTGTTCCAGAAACCTCCATGTCCTTTTCACCTCATTAGTACTTTTGTTCTTCACAAATCCATGCATGTGGTAGATGAATTGCTTTAATAATGCCTTAGTATTAATTTCCAGAGACAGGAGAATTAGAAAGCACATTGTGCTCCCTTCACATTTCTCTCTAACTCTCCTGGCCATGTGTACCCCACTGGGACTCCATCAACAGAGGTTGCTGCAAATCTTCCATCAGAAGGCTAAAACACTTTTTTTCTATAAATAAGGAACTTCTGTGGCCAGGTTTAGCTTCCGGCACTAAAAATAAAATAAAATAAAATAATAAAAAAAAAATAATAATAAAAAAATTTTTTTAGAAGCTGAATTAAATTGGCAGAAAAAGTACCCTCAAGGAATTTTTGGTGGTTTACAGGTACCAAAATATTCTAGCTAAGAGGTTATGTACATGTTTGTCAAAAAAAGGGGAGATGACCACCTTGTCTTTTGTGCCCAGAGTGATTAGTTGAGCTCTGAGTACAACAGTGCAGATCCCTTTACAGATCCAAAGACAAAGGTTTAGCTAAAATATTCCATAAGGAAAAAGCAGGTGTACTTCTTCTGGCTTAAAATATTCAAATCATTAAAATTCTAATATTATTTCTTTAATTGTTGTCCTGCCATTTGTAGGTGAACTATTGTGCAGCCTTTCTTTCAAAGAAAGTCTTATTTTTGAAGGATGTTTCTTTTCAGTAGTCCATCAGTTGCTTGAAAACAAAAACTGATTGTCAATAGTCTTTTCAACTGATATGTTGACTGAGCTAAACAATATGGTTTGAGAGACATTTAAAGAAAATTTGTGTGTTGAAATTAATCATAATTTACTTTTTTATTGAAACATTTACAAAAAGGTTGAAAGAAAATATATAACAGCTTAAAATTTTATCCTTAGTATTTCCTTGTACCCTTTTTCAATCAGCTGGCTTTGATTTTATTGTTCAAATGAATAGAAAAAAAATCTTTCAAAATATTAATTTTCTGAGTTGTTTTCAAAATATTCTGTAAATTATTGTCATAAATACAACCTGTAATCATGTCATTAGCACTCATAGTTTGGCTACCAAAATCAAATTATAACCTTTTATTTTCCTGAATTTACCAACGTTTAAGTTGTTTTTCATCAGAAACCTACAATGCAGCATTATTACTTCATATTTTTTAATAACAAGAAATATTATCTATGTTGATAGCAGATAAGTGTTTGCATTTCATTTATTAAGAAAAGTTTACATGATTTAAACATTTGGATGGAAATTAACTGGGAAATGAGCAAGTCCATTGAACAGTTTATACATTCCAATTTCAAAGTCTTATCCAAATATTCTTCTATCCATTTTATAGGAAACTTGGCACTCGTGGAATATCTGTGGTAAAACTCATATTGTGCTTGAACCATTTGAAAAATAAAACTAAGGATCAATCATTTCACACTAAATTTAGTCTATACATACCAGAGAATAAACTTTAATCCTTAAGGCTTGTATTCTTCCATCTTTTTCCCTCTATAATTTTTTCTTTTTCTAAAAATCATCTCTTTAAATGTATGAAGCAGATGGCAAGATTGTTGTTATTTGTTTGTTGCTTTTAAGTTACATAAACATTTAAAAACAAGACTTTTTTTTGTTGATTTTGTTTCTTTTGTTTATTTTTTTGACATTTTAAACTTGTCAGTCAAGATAGGCATCACAAGAATCAAACCTAATAAATCCCAAATCTAACTTGTATGCTCCCAAAATTTTCCCTGAGGTCAGCTTGCCAGAAAGAGACCTGGGTATGAGACTCTTGACTCTCCAAGATAAGAATTGAGATAGAACCACAGCAGGGAGAAGCAGATTATACAGCATATGGGTTCCTTCAGTGAGGAGGAAAGCAGTTGTATCACTTAAAAGAACAACAGGTGATCCAACTGAGTCTAACTGCAGGAAATGCCAAAAGAATGTTGAAAAATAAAAAGTAAAAATCAAATGGCACGATTAGATTCCAAATTTCTGTTCTGACAGCTGTGAGGGGATATACTTAGATTTTCCTTGTATGAAATATTAACTCATATTTACCATCATCATCTACTAGATTATTTGTTTCAATATAAATTTCATCATTGATTTTAAACCAGTGGCTCATGACTTTGTCACTGAATAATACTATTACAATCATCTCATCTTTAGACACATTTTCTCTTGGTCTGTTGCAATTGGAAGTTTGATACAACTCTGTTTCACTGAATATCTGTCTTCTAACTCATAGATTGGCATAAATGGAAATTTATAGCAATGCAATAACTGGTTTCAACAGGATGATGTGTAGGCAAAAAAAGCAGAGGTTAAAAATACTCAAAGACTACAAAAGTACTTGCAAAAAGGTTTCCTATCAAAACTATCTCTTTACACGTGTTATTAATATATAAAGTAATTGTTCCAAAAAAAAATTTTTTTCCCTCACACACGGTGTTTGTGATAGTTTTAATATCATTAGATTCCTTTAAGGAAGGAAGAACAGATAAAAAGTAAAACTTCAAGTTGAAAATTAGGTATTTGGTGGCCATTTTGCCTTAAACTTCTGGTTGACAAAAGTTTTTATCATATATGGATTTTAGGGCAACTCATCAGGAAATCCCATAGATGCTTTTTAACAGTGACAACTTGATTACAATTTATATTATTACTTGTTATAATAAGGTCAAATTATAACACCTGAATTTGAAATTATTTCAAAGGACTCTCAGGCATTTGTTCATTGTGCATATCAGGAATTATCTCAGGAAAGCACAGAAGCAGATCAAAACCTTTATACTGTCACTGATATGTCATGGGCTCTGGATGATTTTTCCACAATGGTTATGATCAAGAAATATTTCAAAGACACATAAGTAGTTTGTAATAATGTGACTCTTCTGTTTTGAGAGGTTCAAAATAATTCAGAGAAATAAATATCAAAACCACTTTAGGAATGTAGGCCTTCAAAATTAAAGACCAGATGACAGCCCTACATGTGTTTCTGATGAGTTTTGTGGTGTGAAGAAGGTTTAAAACGACAAAGCTTTTAAAAATTTAGAAATTTAAAATTAAAAAATTTTATAAACCACATTTTAAAATGAAGGTTCTTGACTGCTGTGGCTTGACCCCACCCAGGCTCCAGCCCCTTGCAGCCATTTGCTCACTCCCCCATTAGCAGGATCGGAGAGAGAATTGGAAGGGTAAAAGCTGGAAAACACATGGGTTGGTATAAAGACAGTTTAATAGGGAAAATAAAAGCCTTGCACACAAGCAGAGGTAAAAAGGGAATTAATTCCCTGCTTGCCATGGGCAGGCAGGTGTTCAGTCACCTCCAGAGAGCCAGAACCCATCACATGTAACAGTGACTTGGGAAGGCAAACACCATCACTCCAAACATCCCCCTCCCTCCTTCTTCCCCTTTACTTTATACACTGAGCATGATGTCACATGGTCTGGAACATCCCTTTGGTCACCTGGGGTCATCACCTGTCCTGGCTGTGTCTCCTCCCAGCCTCCCAATCACCCCCATCCCCTCCCCAGCCTGGCAGTGCAGGAAGCAGCAAAGGCTTTGGCTCTGTGCAAGCCCTGCTCAGCAAGAACAAAAACATCTCTGTGTCATCAACCAGCACAAACCCAAAACACAGCCCCACACCAGCCACTGGCAGGAAAATTAACCCTGCCCCAGCTGCAATCAGCACACTTATCTATGAAACTGAAAACAGAAGAGGTGTTTACCTGCAGTGTGTGTGTCCCAAGGCACTGTGCCTTTGACAGGCACCCAGACAGGTTTCTGCCATTCAATCAGAATGTTAAAAATACATAATGCTAATACTGTATATCTACTGCTAAAGATCCAGTGTAACCACTGTTACACTTGTTACTACCTATTTCCCCAAATAGAAAAGAACTAAATAGTTATTATCAACTAATTAATAATAATAAAGACTTAAAATTTTCAAGCATTACAAATCTTGAAAGGATGAGTAGAAAAAAAAAAAAAGCCATTAAAAATGGTAGTTGCTTGTATTTCTTCTAGTTTGACACTAATCTGACACCTCCAGTGGTAGCCTCCATCAGATGAGCAGAGTAATTAGATCTCACACCAGCTTCCTCAAACTGGATGCATATTAGATTGAATAACACTGGTATGTAGATTTCTTTGGGAATGGTGGGAAGAGAAAAATACTTGAGGAGATTAGGCCATAAATTACATATTTGCCCAACCTGACATTGCCTCGTTAGGGTGCAGGTCAGCTGTATCTTTATAACTGCATGTTATCTGAAGTGTCAGCCAATTCAATTCCAAACTTTCTTTGAATGAAGGAATCTTTGAATGTTGTTTTCTTTGTGTCCTGCTGACCATGTTCTCTCATCTCATTGTGACATGACTGTGGTATTGGGAGAGGGGGAAGTGGCAATGCATCATCCTCCAATTCAAGTTTTTAAATTAATCCAGTTTGATTTTTGACCAGCTACCCAGAAGCTGATATTAAGGCAGCATGGAGCTTTTTGCATTTTTCCAAAGGAATGACTGCATTTGCAAGCTGGAGACAGGAAAAGGGAAAAAAAAAAAAATTTTCCTATAAATTGCTCCTCAAATGTCCAACTCTTCTCAAAAAGGAAGAGAAAGGAGAAATCTTTCCACTTACCTCTTGGACAAGCAAAAAGTTTCAATTTAAAGAGTTCATAGGGCAGATTCTCCAGCTGGCATTTTGCCTCATACGTGTTGATTCACGGTAAATGAGAGCCTGCAACATCATTAATTTCAATTTGAGTCCTCACAGGTTTTATTTTGGGCCATCAGTGGATAAAAAAGAAATAATCAGAAAAGAAACTATGATTTCTTTTGAGAAAACTTGGAATTAAATGAAATTAAATTTCCTAGGCTGCTTTTTTGTCAAGGACCATGAAACAAGCTATCTTACACAGTCTTCTGAAATTCATTTCTTGGAGTTCGTGGGCCAAATACTGTGCTGCAAAGGTCTGTCAAATAGTTTGGGAGCACATCATAACTCTTGTGAACCCTTGTCAGAAGCTGCAGGTATTCTTTAGACTTTTTTTTTTTTTACATTTGAGATATCCAGTCCAACTCTACACTTTTCAATTCAGGAGTCCTATGTAAGAAAGGCAGATTGTTCTGTAAGTTCTGAACCTTCTATAATATGACTTGAAATCCCTAGCTGAAAAAAGGTAAAAATGTAATAGAAATCACATTATTCACACAGACTGATACAGAGCTTTATCCTGTTTGATAGTGAGTGCCTGAGCTCATGTATCTCTACAGCCCAGGAAGCTTCTGCCTCAAAATACCTTTCTTCCCTTTAAAATCCAAATAGTTAAATGATGAGAGCTATATTTAAGGCTCCAGTTTTCTGGAAGGGTAGACTTTCCCTTTTGTTGGCTGCCTAATTAGTATGCTTTAGATTTAGATGGCTCGAATTAATTGCAGCAAGAATTTCTGGAGAGAATCGGTATTAAAATGAAGTGCACTAAATAGTGAGGTTTTCAGGCTGGAGGTGTTCCACCTAGCTCTTCATGTATCTCTATCACAGAAAAAGTGCAATGTATTATTTTTTTATTAATTTCCCATTTAAGAAAGCCTTATGAATAATAATACCATGGAACAAAAGTAGCTAAATATAGCAGAAGATTCAGATTTTTGATTTTCTTTTTTTTTTTTTTTTTTTTTTTCCTGTTGCTTCTAACTACGATATGCAAAGGAAAAGTTGTAGTGTATATTTTTTCCTGGATAGTGCAATGGGAATTGAAGTTGTCTCCAGCTGGCTGACAGAAAATGGTGCCTTGGAGGAAGGCTCATCCTACCTGCTGAAGAAATCTCAGAGAGAAGTTTGTCCATTAGGGCCTATTAATATGGAACTGAAACCATATTTGCAGGAATTGAATCAGAATTCAGCACTGAATAAAATATCCTAAGCAGATACCTGCATTTTTCACTGCAGAGAACAGGAGAAGCCTGGGGCATCCACAGGATTCAGTGAGGTATTGGAATTTTTGGAAGGGACATGTGATGAGTCTAGGGGTGAATCTATATATATTTGTATATAGATATATATATACCACAGCTTACACTTCCCCAAAAACACATTGCATGCCAAAGAGCACTTCAAAAACTGGGAACTGGAGCTCCAAATTTGTTCCTTGAAAACCAATCCTTTGAGAAAGAAAAGCCACCATCATAATTTTCAGCATTTTTAATAACTACTGTCACATTAAAAGTTACTATTTTTGCTCAAAAAAGGACTCCCTTCCTAAAACTGGGGTATGGTTTGTGGGAATTCTGGGCTGGAGAACTTGTGATGAAGAGGTGGGATCTGAGAGAGAAAAGTTGAGGGGGCAAGCAAAGGAAGATTGAAAGCCTACTTGAAGTGAAAGGAAAAAAGATGAAGGAATTCTTCCACCAAGTGTCCAGTATACCCAGGGTTAGCCCTGTAGGCAGCTGCTCTATAAATAAAATATAACTATTAAAATGGGAATCTTCTGGGTTTTGAAGGCAGATGAGACAAAAAGGTTTCATTTTCTGTCTGACTCTGCAGGAGCCGTGCTGTGCTTATCTTGGACCTGGAGGTCACTTTTCTGTAGTTTTCAAGCTGCAGAGTTATTGAAAATCTTTCCCAGCCATATCAGCATTTTGGTCTTTAAAGAGAACATTAGGAGTATCAGCAGAGTCACCAGGGTCTACCTTGTTCAGAAAAACACAAATTGGTTCTTTAGTAATTCATTATCTAATTTATAATGCATGGTAAAAGGATAGGTACTCCAGGAAGATGCTGGGGCTTCCCAGCATTGCAGCCTTCATCTACCATTGTTGGGAGTAATGAAGGGTAATAAAACAAATCATACCTTAAATAATAAATAACCTCTTCATCCTATATTTAAAAACAGAAAGCATGAAAGGAAAAATTCTCAGCATCTGAAAAGCTTTAATAGTGCTTGTGGCACCAATTGTTGATTTCTGTTGGAAGGATCCCAGTTACTATAGATTCATTTATAGAAACAAACAGGACAAATCACAGAAAAATATGAAAATAAAAAAAAATTAAAAGAAAAGTTGTCAAAATAACAGACTGACAACTAAGATAATAAAGCATTCATTTGATGAAGAACAATGATTCATAGCATGTGAGAACCTCAAGGGAATGCAAGGGCACAGAGGAAGGAAAACTCAATCAAACAGCCAGGAGGAAAAAAAAAAAAAAAAGTAAAGTATTTAATAGTAGTTAGAAATGTTTTTGCAGCTGGAGCAAAAAACTAGGGTTCCAACTACTTGTCACCATGGAAGATCTGTCCTTTTTCACAGGAAAGAACTTATTCCCTATGTGGTTTTTGCAAGTGTGGGTAGGGTAAGGAAGTACACTTGCAAAGCTAAATTGCCCTGGGATTTTTCAGGAGAGAAAATTGCTCTGTTATTCTCTTTCTGCCCCTTTCACTCTCTATCAGTACAGCTGCAATGCAAATATAGCTGCCATGCTCTGTTTCACTGGGGCTTCTCCTCACTGAGTGGGAAAATGTATTTTACAAAGAGACCTGGGATATCTTAGGCTAGCAAGAATGTTTTCAACCGTTGGGTAGAGCAAAGTTTCAGAACACGTACATTGATTTTTTAGTTGATATAATTTTTGTCTCTCTGAGTTTAGTAACCCACCATCAGGCTTCTGGTTCCAGAGGTGGTTCCAAATCCTGATGGAGATCCACAGACTGATCCTGAAGATGTCACAGAACCACAGAATCATGGAATATTTTGGCTTGGAAGGGTGGAGATCATCTAGTCCAATCCCTTTGCTAAAGCAGGGTCACCTAGAGCAGGATGCACACAATTATGCCCAAGAAAGTTTTGAGAAGGAAGGTGACAAATATGTGTTTCCCAGAGCAGCTGTGGCTGCCCTGGAACCCCAGAAAATTTCGTGTTTCAAGTTTAAAATATTGCTGCCTTTTCTGTGTGACTTCACCAGGGATAACCCCACTCTGTCAGAGTCAGTAAGGCAATGCTATCATCATTCCACCTGGAAAAAAATTAATCCATTAATCAGAAAAAAAAAAACTTGTTCAAGGCATGATGCAGGACAGGAGAGTTGATGAGGTATGCTCATGTTCTGAGCCAAGACTCTGCTACACAACATGATTATGGAGGCAATTGCTCTTTAATCAGAATAAAAGGAATTTTCACAGATCTTTTTGGGTACCTTAGAAGCTTGTTTTTAGGAAACATCACCAGCCACTTTTCTAGCTTTAAAAGCAAACATTATCAGGTAGATTTCTCAATTTTGAAATCCAAAAGTCCTCTACTTCAAGTGAAATCCACATAAGTGTCATGCCGTTGTTTTGAAAATGTGGGCTCTTGCATGCAAGCAGCATTTCTCTTGCTCTGGTTTCAAAATGCAAAATGAGTTAAATATCTTAATGGTGTTTGCAATCTCCTGCTCCCTGTCCCCAGCCCAGGAAACTAGGGACTGGCAAAGTGGTCATTATTTTTTCATGATACCTTCTCTACTGTCTAATTAGCAGTACTAGCAAGAAGTGGTTCTGTACTTCACTGAAGGAAATAATATATCTGTTCCTGTTTAATTACAACTGAACTACTGCCACACACAGCATTACCCTCCCCCAGAATAAAAAGAGATGAGATGTAAGGTTCTCACTGGGCTCTCTTTTTCAGCCTTGATTCAGCAATATCCCAAAGCGCTCATCACTCAGTGATTTTATTAACTCTGTGCTGGAGTTTTGTGGAAGGCTTAGCAAAAAACGTGGCACAGCTATGAAAATTACCATTTCCAAATGTCCAACAACACCATACAGGTTACAATGAGTCATCACTTAACGTGGAAGAGCTCTGCTGTTTTGCAGCTCACGTAACATGCCATAGAAAACTTTTGTACTGAGAATTCACACAGATATGTCTACGAAAAAATAAAAGGTGATAGAAAACCAGGATTGTCTTGAGCCAAACCAGGTTTCAGACATGGAAGAATGTGATGTGCATCCTCCCTTATTCCAGTTATCTTCGTGATGGGCTCTGCCTGCTCATTTCCAGCTGGGAGAAAGTTGATAGGACCAGGGGTGTCTGGGCTGAGAGCCTGGCCAGTGATGGTGGAATCCAAAATCTGAGAATCACCCAGCCCACATTAGGGCAGGCAAATGGACCTTGAGGCACTAAGAACTAAAAACGCTGTCAGCATTGGCTAAAGTCTGATTTTTGGTAGCAAACTGACGTGTAGACATCCAGATGTTTAGGTCTAGTTTTATTTGTTTGTTTTTACCTACTTTTATTTGCCCAACTGCACAAGCTAATTTCCACCCCAGCTTCTATTTATGTCCTGTCTCAGTAATCTTACCAAAACTGTTTGCCTTCCTGGTACCCAGGGAATAGTATGGGAAGCAATCCAAAGAGCTGTGCATATGGCTAATATATATTTGTGTAAACAGATTAACTAGCTCTGCTCATGGACTTCAGCTTTTGAAAAGAGGTTAAATCCCCCTGATTACCAGATAAATCTTGGATTACAAATCAAGCTATGGAACAAAGTATCTTATACCTAAAATCCTAGATAACATACTTGGAAAAAAACCCAAAATATGCTTAAAGGATTGACAGGATCATGTCTGTGATACCAAAGACCACACCTGAGTAGCGGATTTCTGCAAAAGTCTAATCAAATCTCAGTCTCTAAGAGATCCGCCAAATTATTGGATTTCCTCAACTCACAGAATAGAAGGTATATGCCTATACTCTTTAATCTGCCGAGGTATTTTCCCTATTAGTCCAGGTAATAGTATACACCATCAGTACTAAATTTTCCACTGTGATTATAAAAGTTACTACATTTGTACTCCAAATTTACTGTATCAGCAGTTTTCCATTGTGCTTTATTAACATTGTGCATTTCAATGGCTGGTTCTGCTAATGAGATTTGGAAGTTTTATATTAAGAGCACATGGAACAGAAATCATTAACTGGAAGAAGGGCTTTTTTTTCTGACATACTCATAAAACTATATGCTAATGAAATAGGAATATAATTTCAGTAGTTGGTAATAAAAATTGATTTTCATATTAATAATCCCAGACTTTTGTTCTGGGGAACAAAAGTTAAGAGTCAGTGTATCCATTCTGAGAGGTAAGGACAGATCACTGGCACTCTTGCTCAATGATAGGAGTAAAAAAAGGGCAATGGTCCATGATGGTGACCTAAAGTTTAGACATCTTCACCTCTTCCTACATTTTATACTTTGTTCAGTCAAGATCATCTCGTGCAAGAAGGCAAAGTGGAAATTCTGGTCACTGCTTGTGGCCATGATCTTCCCAAGTGCTTTCCTGCAGGAGTGAAGGGGATAATTCTGGTGCCCTGGCCTCTTCCTCAAAGAGGTGACCAACCCACTGCACAGCTTCATGATGTGCCAGGGGTGTGACTTATTTCTGTCTATCACTGGAAACTCATCAGTGTTGGAACAAGTTTCTGATGCATTACTGTAATCCAGTGCTGACATAAGTCCTTTCACATAGATATTATCAGACATTTGAGTGACTTCTGACAGGGACATACTTAAATCTTAAATACTTTTCACCAGGAGTTTTCAATTCAAGTAAATCAAAATATTTTGAGGGAATGTGTTAGATTTGTTAATGAAATTGATAGGAATTTATTCAAGTTTGTAATTTCACAAAGGAATTAAATAGTTAAGCATGTGTCAGATCACACAGTCCTGAAATTTCTACTTTTTGTTCCTGTTTAGATATGGCAATTTTAATACAAATGGACTATATAAGTGATTTTAAATCTTCTTGGCTTCTGAAAAGAAAATAATTTAAATTATTCCTCAGATACGTTCTGATAAAATCTTTATCAATTCTTTAGTCAAGATTACATTCTTGCATCCCAGTCACATGCTACCAGGTTTTTGGGATGTCTAAATTAGGTGTGCATCTAACTACCCTCTCTCTGTAGTCAGTGGAGAGATGCAGGTACCACAGGAGGTGTTCCAAATGCAGGAGAATGTTCCAAACCTTAGGGCACTGGAAATGGGAATAGACATTGATCAAAGAATTAAAACATAGGGCAGTTAAATCTGTGTGAGCATATCGAAGGCTCTGCTCTGTGCCTAGCCAAAAAAATACATTTTTCTTGAAAGACGCAGCAGAGCTTGCAAATCTTCTAGTAATAGAAGCTATCTATAAACATGTGTTTCCTCAAATTCTCATTTAGACTAGACAGCAATCATTCTGAGAGATGTAACAGAAAATGCATCCACCTAAAAAGAGTAATAAGTGGTTTGGTTTACTGTAATTAAAAGCTTTTAACACAAGGTCATTTCCTCTCTGGTCATCGTTGGAGGAAGTCAGATTGGGTGACCTTGATGGCCACTCCGTGCTCATGAATCATCTTTTCAGTGGCACATGGAGACTTCTGTGCTTTCCTCCTCCTTCACACTGCTCGATAAGGTGATTGGAGACTGTGACAACACGAGACACAATTTAGGATGCTTAGGTCAAAAACCAGACTATGTTGAAGAAATTAAGCACTGTTTTGCATATTTTCTCTGATTGACACCCATATTTTAAGAATTTGTTTAGGAGATTTCTCCCTCACACTCTTAATATAGTGTTTTATCTTTTTTTTGCAGTTCTATGAAGGATGTCTTAGTGCCCTGTACAATATGCTAACACCAGCAGCTCACTATTTCCTTGACTCTACTCCCATCTGTTGGCAAAAGTGAAGATAGTTCTTGGGAAAATTGAAATCTTGTAATACAAATATTTGGTTTGGGTTTCCTGAACATACAAACCAAAGAGTAGAAATCCTGAACACCTGGCATATGTTGGATTTTTCTCATAACCTGTTACTTTTTTTTATGGTAAACCCTTAAACCTTTTTAACCTTTATTTAACTATTAAAACAAAACAAGCAGGCTATCATACAAACTCCCCATGCACAAAGCAGGTCTTTCACAATTAAAAGCTGCCATTTTCCCGCCTCTAAATACATATACTGGTGTAATAAAAAGCCAAATCCCCTTCCAAAAGGCTTGCAGCCCTAATTTCTTGAAACCACCACAGCTGTAGAGAAATCCTGCTGGAAGCTGTTGTTAAGCAATTGCACAACATTCCTGTCTGCTGTCTCTGAGTTTCAGACAAGACAATCTTTTCTTCATAAAGACAATATAGCATATTATATAGGTTTATGGGCATCACTATATCAAAATATTCTGCATCTTTTCATAATGTTGATGCTAGTAAATGAAAAGATTATTTTTACTTCACATTGAACAGATTGCACTGACCATCATGTTCTGATTAAAAAAACAACCCAAAATCATAATTTATAATCTAGTTTGTGGCATTAGAAAATCCTGAATTTGGCAAGTCCTGAATTTGATTCACTATTAGTTTGTCTCCTAATTTTAATGCTGTCTTCTTTAGGCAGATATTTCTCACAGAGATGTTATTGCAAAGCACAATAATGTTTAAGGTTTGGACAAAACTCCAGACTTTTCACTGCCATTTTATTTGTACCTTCACAGACAACATTTACACACTTCCCAAGAGCTCTGCTCAGACCCCAAACTCTTCATTCCCCATTTATTTGTTTCTGTGCTTCTTTTGATACTGGCAGTTAAATTGTCTCTGGGTTTTGCCATATTGTGCTGACTTCCTTGTCTGTTTAGTCCCTAAGACATCTTTTCCCGTTGAAAAAAAAGAAAAATTAATCTAATTGAACATAAATTTTCCCTTAAGTCTATATGGAAATTTCTCTTTTTAACTTCTGCATCTTACTCTAGCTGATCTCATATCCTACCATGATCTCCATGGCAAAAACTTCCCTTAAAAATGTATTTTTCTCATTCTGAATGTTTTTACATCTACAGCAGAACCCTTAATTTCAGACTAAATAAAAGATGTTGTACACAGTGACCTTCTTCAATCTCCTCCTAAACCATCTTCATCCTCATTAACCATGGGCAACACCAAGGGCACACAAGGAAGCCGGGCAAGTGTCAGGGGCTCTCTTCTCCCATTGCAGGAATTGGAGGTACAGGTGTGTTTCGGGTTGGCAGGGTCTTCAGTCTTGTAGATGTCAGCAAGCCACTCACAAAATGCTGTTGTTTATTTGTCTTCAGTATCTCAGGGCTAGGCCATTTTCTTCTCATTATTGCTAAAGCTCTCTTGCCCTCATCTTTGAAAATATCTTACTTTTCTGATAAACTATGTAGTTTTTGGTAGTGTTCTGTCCCCCACTGACTCTAGGCCTATGAGCACTTATTCAGGTTACATCATGTCCAGGTCCTGCTCACCCCAGGACAGTCCTATATGGAAAAAAATAAATAAATAAAAGTTATTTCCTGTCCAATTTACAAAAAAATAAAATATGATCATTCAGAAACCCAGCACACAACATTTTGTGCCATCAGACTTGCAAATAGACTGTGACTTCAAAAACAAATAGAAAATCTTTGTTATATTTCCAAATTGTCTTGGAAAGATGAGGGCAGTGATCACTGGATCACATTTCAAATTATTTTCCTTACTGCATTTTTATGTGATTATTGTTTAGACATGATGGGCTGTTGTCTGGCGATGCTAATTATTTTGATCTTATGGAGAGATCATATATTAAAAGCTGAAAGCTGTTCCTTCTATTTATTGTTTTCCTGAGATAAAGGAGAATTTACCAAAGAAAAAAAAAAAAAAAAAAAAATAAAAGAAAAGATTTTTGCAAAATTCGGAAATTGTGTCTGCTCTAATTGTGATTTAATTGCCACTGATGACTGCCAGCTGTCCAGTGTGAAAGCAAACTATTAGCAGGTCTGCCAGAAAAAAGGAAATTTCTGTCTGTGAAATGATGAGATTAAATTTTAGGGAATTTTCTTTTGCTCTTCAACAAAGAGAACAGACACATTTCATGCCTACCTCAATGGGTTCAGCTCCCTCTGATTGGAAACAGTGACTTAAATCTCAATCTTTTCCCTTCATAAGAATGCTCTGAGGAATTTTGTTGCGAAGATAATTTTTGATCTTGACAAAACTGACTTTTCCACTGATGGATGTTTTGGGACTTGTGTTGACACTGTGTGAATGAACACAGCTGAAATTAACTGGCATGGGCAGCACTCATAAACTCAGAGGACTCACCACAAGATGATTGTTATATCCTGACCTTTGAGAACATTTCAGGGGGCCAGGGTTCAGTCCCAGGATGAAACACACCAGGAGAAGACTGAGCCTTTGTGAACTGTGATAACACTCTTATTTCCAGAGTTTGCAGCCTCTTCAACTGGAACTCCAAGACACTTTGGATTAAATGGTCTGTAAATGCTCAGTGGCAAAGTGGTCCAAACCTTAATCCATCTTTTGGATCCACAGCTAGTGAATAGGGCTGATTACTGGCACGCAGGAGACTAGAGCTATGAAACATTTGGTTTTTATCTCAGAATCATTTTATTCCCCAAAGTTCTATGTTCTCAATATGTTTTATCCTATGTATGTAAGCTTTACAGACAAAATATAACCTCTCTTGTCTATCTGCTTACATTCCTGGTCCAAATTATTAGCAGACCTTACAACCAGAGAAGCAACGTTGCTAAACAGACCCAGATGGGGTCTTCTTAGAGTCAAAAGTTTATAGGTATGGAGAGCTGTTGTTTATCATATCTGAGCAATGGTTTGTTTAAAGAGGGAAGGGGAATGTAGGTAATCAAAAGATAAGAGGGATAGAGAGTTCAGACTGACCTCTGTGCATCTCACTATTGGAGACACATTATGAGTTAAAATGAGAGGCCGTGAATTACAAAGAGAGGCTTGTGCTACTGGTGTACCACAAGTGGAGAAAATGAACACATGATTCTGGTTTATGATAAAAAAAAAAAAAATGCTCAATCCTTTGTCCAGTCTCTAAATCAAAGCCACAATTCCAAAAAAAATTGTCTCTTTTTTCTATTTTTCCCCCTCACAACACAACACCAGCTAGCAGTTTTTGGGGTTTTTTTATATTTTGTGTGTGTGTGTATGTATCTTCTACCAGGGTAAGAGCTATTACAGTTTTGATGGCTTTCTTAACCCAATATTAATTCGACATTTTAGTAGGGTGAAGATTAGGATAGTGCCCTCATGGTGATGGATGCAGTTCTTAGCCTCAAGGGCAAGCCTCTGTCATGTGGACTGCAGCAGTCCTTCCCCCTTCCTCTGAGAATGGAAAAGCAAATTTTTTAATTCCTGATCTGTATTTTGATTTTGTACTTTCATCTGCAACTGTTTATTAACTAAGGTCTAGGATAACCTACTCCACTATTCCCTGAATCCTTACAGAAATATGCCGTGATTCTAAATTTCTCAGATTTCCCTTTACTATGAAAGTCCCTGATAATTCCAACCTCCCTGTTACTCTTTTACAAAACACTAAGTAAAAACAGAACACAGACATCTGGAGATCTTCTCATCTTATTTATTCTTGGATGTTGCTGATGCCTCGCAGATTTTGTCACAGACAAATGTATTCCAGTTTCCCCTTCAGCAGCTGAACTGAGAGGGGCCCTCAGTGGGTGCAGCATCCCTGCACAAGCAGGGCTGTCCATGAACACAGGACTGAATCTGGGCAGTTCTGGAATATCTCCAGTGAGGGAGACTCCTCAGCCTCTCTGTGCAATCTGCTCCTGTGCTTGGTCACTGGTCAGGAAAGTTCCTCACAAATTCTCTGATTCTGTGGTACTGAGCTCTGCTATCCTAGAACTCACTTGTGTCCTAGTGCAGGTGCCCAGCTGAGGCTGCCAGCATCATTTATTCCTTCTCCAATACTCTCTGCACATCTTTCTTTATCCCACTTTTTTTTTATTTTTCCCCACTGGGAACTCCTAAGACAGTCTGTGTTTGTGGGAGCTCCTCTTCATTACACTGACACTTGGCAGCAAAGATGAAAATTTTCAACCCTCCTCACTGATGATATCTGCCTAACACACATACAATCACATCACAAAGCAGCAAAATCAAGAAATTGAAAAATATGGCTGTTAACTTTATACAGCTATTATTTTGTATAACACTTTTACACAGTATTTTTATATAATATTTAATTCTTATCATGTATTTCCTGCTCAAGAAGTTCCTTCTCTTCATTTTTCTTTTTCATACTTTCTGAATTTTCCTTTCTTATTTTCTTGTTTCAGGAAAACAAAAAAAGCCTGAAGTCCCAAAAAAAGAACAAAAGTTGAAGTGGTGTTCTGTGTTAAAAAATGCCACTATTATTTCAATTAACTGGTTGAAATGCAGACATATAAGAGGTTCAAAATAGTGCAAATGCCCTTCCATGTCTCATTTAATTACTTCTATTTCTTTGTGGTTTTAATTGCTGACTTATTTTATTTGAGCTCCTAAGGAATTTTGCTAGTTATCTGTTAGAAATTATTTCAAATTAAATAAAGAGCAAAGCTCACACATCTACTACAAAAGCAGATACAGGCATGCACACACTAAATGGGAGAATTGCCAGATGCTTTCATTTCAAATGGAAGTAGCCTTTTAATTCCCAACAATTTATATCTCATTTTTCTAGGGTCAAACCCAAACCCCATTTTATGTCACTCCTCAAATCCAGAAGGGCACTGTGAAGCTGATTCCTTTCAGAAGAAGAAAGGACAGGATGAAAGAGAGAAAATTGCAACTCTGCCCTTGGAAGAAAGTTCAAGCAGTTCATAAAATATTTGAATAAAGGAATATATCAATAAAGTTTCAGAAAAGGACAAAAAAATTCACCAAATCTATCTATTCCTAACTAGTTATAGACAATGTCTACAATAGTTGCAGACTTCCCATCCCTGGAAGTATTCAAGGATGGGTTGGATGGGACTAGGAGCAACTTGGTCTAGTGGGAGGTGGAATGAGATGAGCTTCAAGGTCCTTTAAATCTTAATCATTCTGTGATTCTGTAAATGCATCACAGAGAGTTTCCACATGGCACAGAGACTTCCTGGGGAAACTTCACCTGCAAGTTCCAGTAGACACAACCTATGAAGCCCTGGAAAGTCAGAACTGAGTTTTTCCTGGTGGTGAGGACACCATGCAATCTGAAAGGAAAGCTCTGCAAAGCTGCCAAATTAGTCAGACTCTTCAAGATTTACTTTTGGTCATGTTGGTGCCACTCTTCCCTGCCACACAGATCCTTCTTCCACTCAACCATACCTTAAACCACCATGAAAAAGGGACAATCTCAAAATAACACCAGCTATCTTCTAAATTTTAAAGCTAATACTGTCAATATTTAAAGCACATCTTCTCCAAGTACAGGAGACAGATATCTAAAGAGGGGGATGGACAGATATCTAAGGTATCTATCAGGAGCAAGCTGTGGAGTTTGCAGAAGTCAAAGACCTCCCCTCACTTCAGACTCCAAAAGGCAGGGGTGCAATCGAATGCAGCAGCAGCTCTCTGCACTCTCTGTTGCCAGAGACTGTTCTGAAGCATATGGGATGCATTTAATGTTATGAAAACTCTGTATCAGAAGCCCTGATAAGAGCAGGATTCAATGTTCCTAGCAAAAGCCTGAATGTTTTGATTTTTGAACTAGCAGGATTAAAAGATCGTCTGTGCCTGGGAAGTTGTGTGGGTGGGAGGACAGAGCTTGATATTTGCCAAACCCTCACTGATATTTTTCATCTATAATTTTATTAAAATGGGTGCTGAAACAGCACACTGTCTGAAAGTTTGGATTTGGATAATGTTATGGATGAGTTAAGCAACATTTCTCTGGTTTATTATATCGTGAAGCTATCGAAAGCTCTGGATAATTAGAAGCTGTGGATTCTCTCAGGATCTCTGATGTGTTAGAAGAAAATAACTTAATAGTACTCTTGTAGCTCTCTCTCCTCTTATATTGTAAACATTACTACCTTGTGATGAAAAATTAAAGAAAAACTAAATCAGTTTGGGTTTTTCTTTTTTATAAAAATATTTATATATTTACCTAAAATATAATTTTATGTTCTTTTTCTGTCTTTCAAATGTACATTTTGTGAGTTTCTTTTGCCTCCTAAGCTTCCTCTGACTGTCCAGAAAGGATTATTCCATATTCCACTGAGATGATGAACACATTACTGTGTGAAATACTTCAGAAGTGTATTCTCTTCACTTTCTGAGTTGCCTGTTAGGAACTTTCAGGTCTTGCATTGTGGTGTACGCTTGGATATATGAAGGTCACCACTAGAATCAAACTCTGTCTTTTCCCAAGGATTACATCATTAGAAAACCTTTCAGCCTAAATTTTTTTGGAGCAGGAGTCAGAAGAGGATTATGCTTTCTTTCCACATTACTCAGCCCCCAGTATTTATTTATAATGCAAAGGTTTTCTGTGATTTAGAGGTTCACTGGCTCTCCTCCTGTGTAAATAAGGATATCTGAGGGAAATTCACTGCAGTGTTAATCAGGACAGTGAAATGTGTTGGGCTATGATCTCAGAGGTCTGTTCCAAACTGATGGTCCTGTGACTCTATAACTATATGGGTAGGAAAATTGCTCTCTTTGTGGTGGGAACCATTAAGAGAATTACATGAGAAGACAAGGGCTTTATACATGTGGCCCCTAAATGTTTGGGGTTTATTGTGCTTAGTCTTTATCTCTCTCCTTTTGCTTTACTGACAAACATTGAGGCATAAATTTTGTACTTAATTGTACTCGCATTGTACTTAATTTTGAAAAGAAATTGTGGTTTTCCTTTTTTGATTTTTATTTTTTTTTTTTATGAAAGAAGAGGTGTGTTAAAATGAAGCAGAAGATGTACACTTTCAGTCAGAGATGTCATTAGGGTAAGAGTGGAAATTTGAATAATTCCTCCTTTTTTTTTCCCAAACTTTCATATTACTTTTTATAATGTTTTATTCTAATAAGCTATTTCATTTCATCTAGGGCCAGTTTTCCCAATTTCATTTTCAAACTTTATGGAAATAAAAATAGAAATGCAGTTTCTGAGACAGCATAATTTCAGCAGATAATTAGAATATTTCACTTGAATATGCATTCTAAAGCAAAATTAGGATTCTTTTTTTTTTTAAAAAAAAAAAAAAAGTAGAAATTATTTTTGCCTCAAAGAGTTCAGCAGAACAGATGTTTATTTCCCAAACATTTTGATCAACTGAAATATGCATTTCTATGTTTTTATTTTTTGGTAATAATGTTTTGGACAAAACCAAAAAGTGCCTGCTTTCAGCAATAAAACTTTTTTCTTCCTAATTTGTGGACAGATGGTGCATTTCATGTGTGCTCTATTTTATACTTCTCTTTTAAATGAATTTGCTTTTTTTGTTGTTGTTTTGGTTTTTCTTTTTTTTATTTTTCTCTTGCAGAGTTTAATTAGTGATACTCATCTTGGATTTTTCCTCCTGCTCTGATTAAGACAGAGGCCCTTAGGGAAGACTGTGGGCGCCAGAGTTCTGAGGGAAACACCTGCAGGTTTGGGCGAGACACGCAGCCACCTGCAGACAGAGCTGACACACGCACTGGAGGAGTATTTCTTTTATTTTTTTCCTCCCCCCCCTCCTCTTTTGACTCACATCATCTTTTGCAGTTTCTTTTGCCGCATTGGCTGTCACTGGCTTTCATCTGCACCTTCCTTTATTTAAAAGTTCAGAGATAAAAGCACCTGCCTTGGTGGTGGTCCTTGCCGCCTTCCTCAGTGCGAGCAGGGGTGAATCCTTCTCTTTGCACTCCAGCTCTTTGCACAGACCAGTCAGATCTTTCATCCCCAAGATGTTAATGGGATCCCACATAGCTGCAGATTTGTGAAGAGAGGCGCTGCAATGCCTCATTACAAAGCATCCAGCACCACGATGAATAATTCCCACACACGGCATTATTCCACAGAAAACTGTGCACCCCGCCTGGACCAGGCATTAATTCCATCCCACCAATTGCAGCTGAACCTCAAAGGATGCAGCAGGTACACAGGAATTTATCCTGATGTCTGTAGGGAGATATTCTGGAGCATTCAGCATCCAAACTGTTGAAAGCTATTTTGAAAACTGGACAAAAAAAAAACCAAAAAAAACCGACTAAAACTTGCTCAAAAGCAAATCTCAGAAGAGACTCTTTATAAAATTCAGAATAACAATTTTTTTTAAAAAATTACGTTATTAAAATAACTTTCTAAAGGTCTTTGAGATCTGTCACAGTATAAGCCATCCCAACATTTCCAGGAAAATCTGCCTGTAGAAAACACAGATTTACTGGTGTTGCTCTCTGTAACATCTGTAAATAAACACTAAGTTCAGAGTTGGCATCATGTACTCTGCTCTATAGTCATGGTCACAGTATTCTTAATATAGTGAATGAGATATAGCAACAGGCAGTGGGTTTTGATTTTGGGTAATTCCAGGGTTGTTTGTTTCATTGGAGGTTTTGTTGTTGTTTTGGGTTTGTCATTGTTTTTTTCTTGGTTGGTTGGCTTTTTGTGGGCTTTTTTTGGGTGGTTTTGTTTTTGTTGGGGGATTTTTGGGGAAGGGGTATTTTTTGGGTTTTTGCTTGTTTGTTTTCTTTAGGTTTTTTGGTGTGTTTTTTGTTGTTGTTTAGGTTTGGGGTTTTTTATTAGTTTTTAAGTTAATTTGGTTGAAAACAAGGCTTGAAATATGCACTCAGATAAACAAGATTTTGTTTTGTCAGACAACATCTTACCCACTAATCTACAGGTTGGTGAATCTCTCTGACATCTCTTTTTCAAGCAGCATAAATATCTTATGGCCAGAGACTGTGCAAGAGGAAGTGCAACCCAGGATTTCACTGATTTACCTGCAGAAGGAGCCACAGAGGTATTCATTCACTTATTGATCAAACTGTCCCCAGAGAAAATACGTGAAGATGACAGGCAGAAAATCTGGCACACGAATCTCTCCCTTCCTACCCTGGGGGTCCCTCTGCAATTCTGGAGACGATTTGTGTACTCACACCTCATCACTCTTGCTAAAATAGACCCTGGGTCCTCAATTACCTCCCTGAAAACAACAGTGAGATGCACAGCAAAGAAATTCTCATGGCACAGGCTGCTGAACAAAGAGAGGGCTGTGTCAGTCATCAGGAGCTGTCAGACATGGCCCTGTGCCACAGTTTGAGACATGACACCCATTTGCTGGCATTTCAGCTATTGACCACAGACAACTGGAACAACTTTTATTTTATTATTTATTTTAGTTTAGTTTAGTTTAGTTTATTTTATTATTTATTTTATTTTATTTTAATTTAATTTTATTTTAATAGGCGAGATTACTTCCTCTAAATATCTTGCTGGATTCTGAGACCCAACATGGTTCTATTTGCTTTGGCAGCTGACTGAATTTCTTTAATTGCCTTTGGCTGAATTCCAGTTTCTCAGCTACAGGTGGCTTTTTTTTGAGATCAAGTGCTTCTGCAGAATAAGCAAACCCTTTAGATTTCTAAGGTACAAAAAAGACACCTCATGGATAACTTGCAGATGTTTATCAAGCCTCAGAATTTTTATGACTCTAAAGGTGGTTCGGATTTTTAAATGATAATGGAAGACAAAAAACAGAAAACCAAAAACGAACACTAACATCAAAAACAAACAAACAAAAAAAGCCTTTTTGAGTATCTTGGTCTATCTTACAATCTGACCCTACCTGAGACCTGCTCAAAAATATCTTTCTGAGAGACTGATCTGAATGTGCTCAGAAATGGGATTCCAACAGAGACAGGCAGGCAGTGAGTAAGAGTTCTGATGGCAGGAAGTAAAATTACTCCTTTTAGGTCAGAAATGTTGCTAGTAACAGGTCCCAGAAACAAAAAAAAAATTGGAGTTAGGAATGCAGATAGTCTTTTCTGAAACTCAAAAATTTATATCAATCTCATTATTGATATAAGAATAAAAAGAAATATTTGGTAAAGTGGATCTGTTGAAGCTTTTTCCTTGAGTTGTTTTTGTCTTCTAAGGAATTTCAAAGTGAAGTTTTAATCCTGTATCAGCATGGCTGATCTAAATTTAGTGAAAATAAATCATAATAAAAGTTATTAAAAAATATAATAGCGAGCCAGCTGAAAAACATGACACAAAATTCATAAAATATGGTGCAAGGGTAATGTTTTGGGATGAATTTTGCCATATTATTTCCCCTAGGTGACATTTTGGGAATGTAACTTATTCTGTTTCCTACATGCAAAGTTAAGATAAACATGGTAAATTATACCTTCAGTTTTAGAAAGAGGACATGTTAACTCTGCCTCTTTACTTTTGGCTGACACATCTGTGACTTCCTGTAGTAATTCCAGGAATGATTCAGAGTTCAGTGTGTAGTGTTAGCCAGGATAATACCGACTACATGTGCTGACTATTCCATAGACCTTCAGAAACCATATCAGTGATCCTGTTTTCGTCCAGCTTCAATCTTTGATCATTTCAATTGGGACAAAGATTAGAGACCCCGATTGTCCTGTGTTTTACATATGGCTACACTGCCTGATTAGAGAGAGACTCAGAGCAAGAAGAGGCCCTTATTTGTTAATTATTAGCCAGATAACAAGTAATGCTGTGGTTTCCCAGGAATGTCAGGCTAGGATTTATAGAATCACAGAATGGTTTGGGTTGGAAGGAACCTAAAGCTCATCTTGTACCATCTCCCTGCCACAGGCAGGGACACCTTTCAGTATCCCAGCTTGCTCCAAGCCCTGTCCAACCTGGCCTGGGACACATCCAGGGACGAGGCAGCCACAGCCGCTCTGGGAAACCTGTGCCAGGGCTTCATCACAGTCACAGTAAAGAATTTCTTCCTAATATCTAATCTAAACCTCTCTCTGTCAGTTTAGAGCCATTTCCCCCTCCACTTATCACTTCAAGCCCTTTCAAAAGTCTCTTTTTGACTTCGTTGTTGCCTTTCCAGGTACTGGAAGGGCACAATTAGGCCACTCTGGATCCTTCTCTTCTCCCCTCTGAACAATCCAAATTCCCTCAGCCTTTCCTCATAGCCTCACAATAAAATTAATTCACTTTTATTCTTTCCCTTTTAATCTTACTTCCCAGGAAGCAAAAAAGGCATAGCAGGTAGAAATCCTTGCTGCTCACCGCTGCAGAACCCTATACTTTAGAGCTGGAGCTGGAAGATAAGAGGCAGTGCATGCTCCCTGTGAGAAAACCAGCTCTGCCATGGCGCTAAACTTTGCTGTGCTGACGTGCGTGTTATGAGTATGTATTTATGCATCCAGGAGCATGGCTTTCTGCCCTGCAGAGAAATATAAATTGTCGTGAGCAAAAGTCCATGAAATAACCTGCGAGATTAGGCACGTTTTTGTTAAGCCTTGCCGGTGTTCCCTGCTCTTCATCCCACTAGATGGCACCGAGCATCTGCTGCATCCTCCATGCCCAGCCCGCTCTCTGTGCTGGCTCTCCCTCCTTCCCCAGGGGGCTGTGCATCAACACAGACACACTTTTCCACTCAGACAGAAACCTCACAAACCCACCATTCTCTATGAACGCCAAACCAATCCTCCTCCTCTCCCCCACGAAGATAAAGGGTTTAGGTGCAGTGGGCAGGGGACGGTGACAGCACCCTCCGGGCTTGTCATCGCCCCTGGATCTGATCTGCAGAGATCATTGTTTCCCCCAGCTGAGCAGGCCCAGAAACAACACAGATGCACTATCAGACTGCTCAGAAGAATGTTATATACAGGGATATAAAATAATATATAAGATATATACTCAAGTATAAAGAAACCTGACCAGCAGGTCAAGTGATTCACCCCCACCTCCATTCTATAAGACTCCAACTGGACAACAGCATCAAGCTCTGAGGTTCCCATCTCAAGAAAGACATCGACCTATTGTGAGTCCAGAGGAGGACACAAAAATTCCCAGAGGGCTAAAGACAGGCTGAGGGAATTGTGGCTGTTCAGTCTGGAGAAGAGAAGGGTGCACAGAGAGCTCAGAGACACTTCCAGTACCAAAAGGGCCTCCAAAAGGGTTGTAAAAGAACTTTAGACAAGAGCATGGAGAGATACAATAAGGGAGAATGTTTTCAGACTGTAAAATGATAGTATTAGATTAGATATTTGGAAGAAATTCTTCACTCTGTGGGTGGTGAGTTACTGAGACAGGCTGCCTGGAGAAATCATAGATGTCCCACCCCTGGAAGTGTTTAGAAGAAGTTTGGATAGGCCTTGGAGCAATGTGGTCTAGTGGAAAGTGCCTCTGTCTACAGCATGGGGTTGACACAAGATGATCTTTGAGGTCCATTTGGACCCAAATAATTCTATGAGCACAGATTTCCAATTACACTTTCTTTCATCTGCCCAGAAACACCTTCTGCTCTTTTCACAGAATCATAAAATGTCTCTTTTCCTCTCTATCAGACACTGAGAGACAGTAACTTTTCAGTAGGGGTGTGGGAATCTCTCAATTTTGAAGTTGCTCCCTAGTAAGGGGGCACCTGTTTTGTAGAGACCTTTTAAGATCAGTCCAAAAAGACAGTTAAGAGTAGTACAGTAGGATTTTATCTGTGATAGCCTCTTGAGGATTAGAGCAATGCCACTGATACCAACAAGTGAAGGGAATGGGAGTTTTGCCATGGAATAGTGTCAGATTTTAATTCATTGTTAAGAATATGCAAAATGAAAATGGTTAGCATCAAGGTGCAGACACTTTCACCTCCTGATATGCAGATCTGACACTTGGAAAGACAAGGTATGTTTTCTTCCTATATAAGGCATAGAATCATAGAAGTCATAGAATTCTTTAGGTAGGAAAAGCCCTTTAACATGATTGAGCCAATCCATTAACCTCCACCTCTAAACCACATCGGTGTGAGAGGAATTCTATGATTCAAGAGTAAGGTAAAATATTTCAGATGGAAAATAAGGTAAAAATAGAGTAAAAATAAGGTAAAAAATATTTCCCAGCTCAAATTTTAGTACTATATGGTCACAGTTAACATGCTGTGAAAACAGTCCTCCAGTATTACATGAGTAAAGCAAGATGAAAACTATTCACTTAAAAATGGGAACGGTCCATGCTAAAGAGGGGTACCACGTGAGGATCAGTGAATAAAATGAATGATTAACACTCATTTCTCTAATGAAGAATCATCATAAAAGCACGAGAATCATTGAATGGTTTGAGTTGAAAGACACCCTGAACACCACCTCATTCCAATCCCCCTGCCATGGGCAGGGACACCTCCCACTATCCCAGGTTGTTCCAAGCCCTGTCCAACCAGGCCTTGGATACTTCCAGGGATGGAACACTTTCACTGGAAGGTAGGCTCCGTTTTGAAGATTTAGCTTATGACACTCTATTTTTTGCTTAGAATCTGTTTTTCTTCCCTTACAACCCTGCAGCTACAACCACTGCAGGCTGCTAATTATCACAGAAAACCCTAATTGCAAACAACTTCTGTCAAGAAGAAAACTGGTGCTAATTTTGTACTGGATGAGACCATTTAGTTCATGTACTGAAAACAGTTTTAAAAAGGTACTCATTATATCTGCTTGTTCATGTGAATCAGTATTTAGAAATTTCCTTCATGCAAAGTATTTAATGAAATTATTCTGATTTCACAACAAAAAAATACACAAAACAAACCCGACACCCACCACCAAACAAGAACAACAAAAATTAAAGCCAAACACAAAAACTGATTTCAGACACATCCCTTTCTCTTTTTTTGGAGTGAAACACCCAAATCTGTCCTTCAGAGGCTTTAAACAAGCTTGTTCACAATAGCTGGGTTTCTTCCAGGAGTGCATTAAGCAACATGACTGTGCTGTCACATACTGTTTCTTTTTCATTCTCTTCCCTGAGGGAAAAGTATCATATGCAATGGAGAGACTCATTTTGCTCCAGTGTTTGGTACTAATTGGCTTTTCCTAAATAGTGAAGGCATCATGCCCAGGAATATCACGTTCTTGTAGAGCAGCCGAGAAATGACATGGACTACCTGAGGCCAGATCATTTTTTTGTCAGGAGAGGACAGAGTCTCCAGGCATTTTCAGTTTTCCACCTTAACCTCATGATGAAACTTTACATTATTGTAGTCAAAACCAAGCACAATATTTTGATTACTTTTAAATTGTTCTTTTCCTTTGTGGAATTATTCTGTGTACTCAAAGCCAGATCTGAAGTCCTTTCTGAAAGGCAATTCCCATGCAAGTGAATTTGTTACACATCACTTCAGTTCTATTATACTTGCCAGATGATCTTTTGCTCACTTTTAACTGTAAATTCCTCGGGAGTTTTATAGACAGCACTTGAAATGGTAATTCAGGCACTCTGAAATGAAGCTGGTAGGAAAATGCAAAGAGCTAGAATGCTATATCATTATAAACACACCATTTCAGCAACAATTTTTGAGAATAAAAGCACAAAACTGGGGTGGCAACACAGTGCTTCTTTTGAAAAACTGCCAGTATCTTCCAGAAAAACATGATAATCCAATAGTGCATTTTTTTGTACTTTTTCTGCAATCTGCTTTTTTAAACATCTCTGAGTTGGTTCTAGTGATACTGTGCCCAGATCTCTTACAGCTATTTTACCTATTAAATTGATTCTTTCTCCCATCCCTTGGACTTTCCTATCATCTCATGGTAGTTTCTGGATTATTTGACTCTGATCTTGATTTGAAAAACAAAGATGGTCATTATTTTTTATCTCCTATTGTGATCCAAACCGAACCCTGCTTAGCAATCTGCTCTTTCCAGACAGGAATGGATTAATTTTTCAGCTCTGTAAAATGATGGACTTTTCACCCTTAATAGTTTGAAATGGCAGCATGAGAACTAAGTATCCAATGTCAACAAAATGGGCTCAAGGTCTCCTAGAAATATAAGAAAATAGAATTTTGTGTCTAGTTTGAGGCTCTAGAGCAGACTGTGCAGAAGGGAAAGAGGCAAAAAACACACAGAGGAGTTGGGATATGAAGCCAGCTAAAAAGCTTGCAATGTCTTCAGCAGCAAGTCTGATTTTCTATAGCTCTTTTAAATACAGAGTAGAAAATTACTCAGTGGTCTATTTGCTGCCCTGTGGTCTGTTCCCCTGGGATTTGAGCTAAACCAGGGGTGCCAGAAGTATTGAAGGACCACTTAGCACAGCAAGAGCACATTTATCTAAAGTGATAAGAATCACTGTTGGGCTTGGTAGTTAAACCAGTCATCCATCAGCTGTGTGACAAGAAAAGTTTCACTGTCAAGTTGGTAACAGGAGAAATAATTTCAGTATCAATCTCCAGTCTTAAAAAGATGCAAAATAGCTGCTCTTTTTTGTCATGTTTGGCATGTTTTTTCTGAAAATTTTTCATTACAGTGATTTACTCTTTTCATGAACAACAACCAAAAAAGCTGCCATGAAAATATTCCTGAACTACTTATTTTTAGAATGTTGGAAGAAACATGCAGAATTTATAACAGAGGAAGTCTGCCAGTTCATACCCTTAAATCTTACCAATTACAAAGGTCTTTATAATATACTTCTACACACTGACCAAAACAGGCAGGCAAAAGGTGTTAGAGAGCACCTGTGTGACAGGAGTGGTCTTTTCCCTTTTACGAACTTTTAAAATCCTTTCCCCTCCTTTATAGGATGTGAACATCTTGTGCTCAAAGCAGCCTTAGGAAATGTGCCCAGAAGCAAACAGGCTATTAGACATGGTGCTAACCCATCTGGAAGAGGAGCTGAGGACCCACTGCACATCTCTTTCTCTCTGCCTGTATTGCAATCTAACTTCTTGTGCTTGAGTGCCATGGAAAAGAATAATTTATAGTTTTCTAGTTAGTCACCAGACTAAACAGAGAGATCCACATCTGACTTTGTCACTCCACGCTCCCAGTTCTGGTAAATGGACCCCTTCTCAGTGTGGTCAGTGGAGACTAGATGTGATTCATTCCATTCTAAAGTAAAAGAAAAATAGGCCAAATGAGTCACTCCCAGAATTTCCTATTTCTCTACACAGGCTAAAAATAGGGTCTTGGGAGAGTAACTCTGACTGAGACAACTTTTTTATAGATTCTTAATAATGGATGAGATTGGTCTTATTGTGATATCTGTCATTTCACTCAAGGCAAGTTCACGTTAAATCATCTTTTTGTCCACTCAGCCAAAGGCTTACCCAGTATGTTCCACACCCTGTAGATCCCTGTGGTCTGCACACAGACACCTAAAATGCTGGTTCAAGGGAAAGGGGAAATAAAACAGGGAATTCTGTTTCTGCCTCCAGAAATTTTGATGCCCTGGCTTTGTGCAGGCTTATGGCAGCACCTACATGCCCAAGTCATGGACAGGGATTTGGTCTTACTGCATTGTACACAGAAAAAAGAAATCACAGAACCACAGGATGGTTTAGTTTGGAAAGGATCCTAAAGCTAATTCAGTCCAATTCAAACTGCCATGGTCAGGGACACCTTTCACTGTCCCAGGTTGCTCCAAGCCCTGTCCAGCCTGGACTGAGACACTTCCAGGGATCCAGGGGCACCTACAGGTTCTCTGGGCAACCTGTGCCAGGGCCTCAGGAAATAACTTTTTCCTAACATCTAATCTTGCCCTGACCTCTAGCAGTGGGAAGCTTTTCCTCCTTGTCCTGTCACTACAGGCCCTCTCCAGCTCTCTTGGAGCTTTTTTAGGCCCCAGAATCTTATTTTCTCCAGGCTGAGCACCCCCAGCTCTCTCAGCCCATCTCCAGAGCAGAGTTGTTATAGCCCCCTTGATCTTCTCTCCAAAGAAGTAAGCATGCAGTTCCAGAAAAGTGCTAGAGAGCCTGTAAGTCCAACAGAGTAAAGCAGAAGTTATACTAGGAATGTTTTTCATTTCCACATCTACCGATGGTCACAGATCAAAACAAAATGGGTTAGATTCAGGGCATGTAAATGAGAAAAGCTAAAAAATTAAATATTTTCACATGACACTGTCTTTATTAAGCAGAGTTATATTAGTGATCAGATGATAGAAGATCTCTGCCTTGAAGCAGTGCTCCTCTGCCATTTTATTCACATCCCTCCAATGTTCTCCCTTCTTAGCACATTTCATTCCTCACATCCACAAATCAAAAAATTGGGGCAAAATTGTCACAGGATAAAACATGATAGCATTCTACTAGATTTTTTTAGCTTCTTTAAATCTCTGTTTCAGTATTAATACTTTTCTGTTAAATTTATAAAATCGTACTCCTTGCATATTCCATGAAATATTCAAATTGCTATTTAAAAAAAAAAATCTCTAGATTGTGAGTTTTATAAAACTTTTTCTAAGTTATCAGTTTATTAAAGTACTTTGTTTCTTCTGTAACTGCTTCCCTGAAGTCCTTCATCTTTTATTTGAGGAACAGCAAGTATTCCCTATCCCAGAGAGAAAAAAAACCCAACAAACTGATGCCCAAAAAATTTCTAAGGAAATGCCTAAATAGTGGAAGAGTTGGAAAAAATGATGAAGTATTTAACTGTTTTTATGGCTTTATTCCACAGGTAGTTTTGCAGAGCTTGGGCAGAATCCTACCTCATTAAACAATAATTTCATACCTCACAGAGAAGGGGAATTGGGCTGGTTAACAGAGCCTCATTGGCTTTCCAAGAAGTTTCTGTCAAAACGCCTCACAATGAAAGAGTTAAGGGAAACCAAGTTAGTAAATTAGTTGGTAGAGTACTAACACTAATTGAAAGAGATTGGAAAGAGCAGAAGATTACACTTTGGTAATGGTACTGTAGTATTTAGCTGTAGTAGAGGCTAATGAAGGCCTATGAAGGCTGCCTGAAGAATTACATGAGGCGATAAGAATCAGTGGCAGAATAGGAGAAGAAAATGTTCATTTCAAACAAACATAAAGTGATTCATTTGGGGAACTAAACCCCAATAGCCTAATCTTTATGTTAGAAGAAATGTACTCTGTGCTAATTATTACAGCTCAGAGATTAAATTGGACTTTATAATAGACAGTTCATTAAACTACCAATGTAATGTTCAGCAGCATCCAAAAACAGCATGTTAAGAAGAAAAAAAAGAAGGAGAAAAAGAGAAACAAACATTATTTGGAAAATCCTTAAGAATATCACATCTGAGTAGCATCTGAGTAGGTGGGATTCTCAGTAGACAGGTACCTGAAATAATCCAGGTCACAAATTAGTGAGGAACAAGACATGAAAAAGGGAAAAAAAAAAAGAGTGATATTTGTAACAGGCTGTAAGATTCACTTTGGATTGCTTTTCCAGTTAAATAACTGAAAGCATCAGATGAACTTCATAGGCAGGAAGTCCAAGATGAAAAAAAAAAAAGGATGTGGTTATTCAAACAATCCATACTGAGGTGTACTAACAGTCCTGAGAGGTGCTCCAGGTGCTGGAGTCTGCCTTGGGTCAAGGGCAGGATGAACAAGCCAATCCATGAAGACTCCTAACACCACCCATGACATTATCAACATCTCTGGAAGTTCCCAAGTGACACAGGGAAGAGTATTCAGCAAAATTATCACTTTATATTTTTACTCGGCATAATTTCCCCCTCACACATTGCTTTTGACTTCCTCCAGAAGCAGAAGTGGAAGCTCAACAGGACAAGAGGATGTGATCTCAGGTTGTGCCAGGAGAGGTTTATATTTAATGTACAGAGAATATTTCTTCACTGAAAGGGCTGTCAAGGATTGGAGGACGTTGCCTGGGGCAGTGATGGAATCAACATCCCTCAAAGTGCTCAAAAATGGGTAAATGTGGTGCTTAGGGGCATGGTTTAATAGTGAACTTGGCAGTGCTGAGTTAATGGTTGGACTCAATGATGTAACAGGACTTTTGCAACTTTAATGATTCTGCAATTATATGAATATATGTATCTTTGGCCAAAATCAGTAAGCCCATTTCACGTTCTTGCTCTAAGCCCTCACCATCTGCTCCTGTACCTTTCAAAGGTTAAAAAGTGGAAATGGGTCTTGCAGAGGACACTGTGGCAGCCCAGTAGGTAATTAGTGAAAAATTTTCTTTAGCAACAAATCCAGATGGCACTGGTGCAAGTGAGAGGGAAGTAACCTGCATCATGGGGACTAGAACCATCACCTGGGGTCAAAAGAAACAAATTTTTTAAATGGAAAAATAAATTAAAAAAAAATAAAATTGTACAACCCGCAACTGCAACAGCACAGTCTGAACTAAACTGACATGATATTTACTTTATTCTGATTATTGCAAATTGGAGCATTTCAACAAAAATGCTCCAATACATTCATTTAGGGGAAAAAAACCACAGCTTTTGTAAAAATTTCAATTCTGTTGAAAGTGTCACCTTATCCTCTCTCCTTCAAAATAAACTAAAAATTTTCAGTTAGAAGTTCCCAATAAGCACTCACCTGCAAGGGTGAGGAAGTTTAATTAATACACAGAACTCATTCCTGCTTTGGGTTCATTATGGCACCCCAAGGTCTGAGAACAAGGCTAGCAGATCCAGTTAGCTGATGGGTGCTGGGTTGCAAAAGCACTGGAGGAAGAGCTCTGACTTCCTACATCTCTTTCATGTGAAAACAACAGTATTGGAATCACTGAATCACTTAGATTAGAAAAGACCTCTAAGATAGTTGAATGCAGCCTTTAACTAATCACCACCAGACAGGAGCACTGAGTGCCATGTCCAGTCATTTGCTGAGTATGTCCAGGGATACTGACTCCACCACCTCCTGGGGCGCCCCTTCCAATAATTGCCAAAAGCTTCAGAGGACAAAGTTTTTGTGATGTTCAACTTGACCCTCCACTGGCCCAGCCTGAGGCCATTCCCTCTCCTCCTGTCCCTGTTCCCTGGCAGCACAGCCCGACCCCCCCGGCTGTCCCCTCCTGCCAGGGACTTGTGCAGAGCCACAAGGGCCCCCTGAGCCTCCTTTTCTCCGGGCTGAGCCCCTTTCCCAGCTCCCTCAGCCGCTCCTGGGGCTCCAGCCCCTTCCCCAGCTCCGTTCCCTGCCCTGGACACGCTCCAGCCCCTCGGTGTCTCTCCTGTGCTGAGGGGCCCAGAGCTGTCCCAGCACTGGAGGTGCCTCAGCAGCGCCGGCACAGGGGACGGGCCCTGCCCTGGGGCTGTGTCACACCTGGCTGGCACAGCCCAGGGGCCACTGGCCTCTCGCCCACCTGGCCACCCCTGGGCTCCTGTCCAGCTGCTGGCACCAGCACCACCAGGGCCTTTCCCAAGGGGCCCTTTCCAGCCCCTCTGCCCCAGCCTGGAGCTGCAGGGGTTGGGTGACCCAAGAGCAGGACCTGGCTCTTCTCCTTGGTGCCCCTCACACCACTGGCCTCAGCCCATGGATCCAGCCTGTCCATACCCCTCTGCAGAGCCTTCCTGCCCTCCAGCAGACCCACACTCCCACCATGGTGTTGTCCATGAATTTCCTCTGGGCAGACTCAACCCCCTCATCCAGATCACCAATAAAGATTTTAAGCAGGGCTGGCCCCATCACTGATCCCTGGGGACACCACAGGGACCGGCTCCCAGCTGGATGTGGCACCATCCCCACCACCCTCTGGGCTGGGCCATCAGCCAGTTCTTAACCCAGAGAGGAGTGAAGCTGTCCAGGCCCTGGGCTGCAGCTTTTCCAGGAGATGCCGTGGGAGATGGTGTCAAAAGCTTTGTTGGTGTCCAGGCAGACAATTCCACAGCCTGTCCCTCATCTGCCAGGCACGTCACCTGCTCATCAGAGACCATGTTTGTCAGGCAGGACCTTTCTGAAATCCATGCTGGTTGAGTCTCATCTTTTGTTTGACCTGGATGTGTTGTGGGATCACACTTTTAATGCTCCATTTTTTTTTTTTTTTTTTTTTTTTTTTTTTTTTGGTAAGGAACAATAGAATGTGATAGATACCCAAATGAAAAGGACCCATGGATCACACCCAGTCCTTGTGCCACCAAATGAACCATGCTGGTTTAACTCATCTACAGAAATAAAAACACCTTTCTTACTAGTGCAAATTTTGAAGAATTAACTATGTAATCTGTATTTAAATTCTCATTTTCCAGTTAATTTTCAGACACAATGAATGCCTTTTCATAGCAAATGATTTCTCTCAGAAAAATAGCTAGAAAATAGGTGAAGCCCTTCAAACACTGATATGCAAATAAATGGCAACTAATGTCAAATAAACTGTTTTGAGAACATTCCATCAGGCTACCCACTTTTTTCCTATCTTAAATTTGGATAAAACTTAATGAGAATTATTTCCAGACCATTTAGGGAGGATTTACATTTAGAACAAACTTAGTGTGCATAAGGTTTTAGACAAGATCTGCAGCTAATAAAATGTGATATCAGTGTAATGAAAATCCTGAAGATCTGCAGCTAATGAAACGTGACATCAATATAATAAAGAAAAGTAAGCAAGACGGCATGTAGATGTTCTTCAGCCTTTCAATTTCACCTATCTGGAATCATGGAAATTTCAGCATGAAAGAAAAAAAGCCAATGTGAACATAGCCAAAAAGAAGGCATTTCTAAGTGGATGAGAAATTAAAACATGTTTGCTATGGTCTGGGTTTACTGAGACTAAGCTTATAAAAATTTATTCCAGTACAGACTTTTAAAGAGCATTGGCACTTAATGTGAGAATTATGCCAAAAAAAGTGAGCAAGTAAGGATCATTCCTGAGACCTGAGTTCTAGAGTGTTGCAGAATGAAGACTGATTTCCCCAAGGCAGTACCCTGGTGTTGCTTGCAGTTAAAGTGTTGTTTTGGAAGACATTTTCTTCTCCATCCACAGATCTAGACCCAAAGGAAGAGTGAACTTTAAGTACCATTTTGTAATTTTTCTGTGCTGTAAAGCTGTTGCCTTAGGGAAGGTTGATGTTCACTAGAAGATGGAAGGTCCATCCATCTGCACCAGCAAGTAGAGAGGCAGACTAAAAGGACAGAGTTCAGGTGGAATCAGAGGCAGTATAAAAAAAGTTTTATCTCTGAATGCAGAATGATTATCAATTTTAGAAATGCAAAAGCTGGTTTTCATTGCCAATTTTAAATCAAATACAGAAAACGTTGTCTGTCACTGTTTTAAATTGTTTTGAATAGTAAAGTACCCTGGGACCTTTTCTGCATGAAAGATAGTACCTCGAAGTGCTTTATTGTTGTAATTTCCATGGAAATTAACATTTACTTGCATGGTTATCACACTTTCTGTGTAATGTAGGGTATAACAATCTAAATCCCTTTGAAATACAGCTTCTGATGTATCATCAATCTGACTAAAGATTTGTTCTACTTTTCTGGTTGAGTTTGCTGAATACTTTTGCTTTTCCTCCTGCTGTTGAACTATGTTTGGCTTTATTTCCCCATATTTTCTATTCACTGTCTTGCTTATCCCTCTTTCTGTGCTCATTGCAGGCAGAAAATAACTATATGCTGCTTACAGCACCAGTGGAAAGCAACCAAATGTAATCCTCAGGAAATTTTCACCCATGCTCCACAGCCAGGCTGCCACTCATTTCAAGTTGCACAGGGCAGGTTTAGAATCACTATTAGAGGGGGAAAAAGGGATGTGACACACTGATTTTTCAGGTAAGTTGCAGTGTGATCATCCCTAGAGGGATTTACAGGACATGCAGCTGCAGCGCTCAGGGACACGTCTTACTGGTGAGCTTGGGCAGTGCTCGGTTAATGGTTGGACTCATTCATCTTAGAGGTTTTTTCCAGCCTAAATTATGTTATGATTCTATGATCCAAGTTCAACAGAAAGCTCATTTACCACCAAATCTTCAAATAAGGAGACTCCCACTAAATTTCTTCAGTCCTTCCTTCCCTGTGCTGCACCACAGGCATGTGCAACACACCTCTCCAAACACTGACTGATAAAATTGTAACAAAACATCGAGGTAAAATTATGTTTTAGACCAGATGACTTTTAAAATTATCACAGGACATTAGCTGATGAAGATGGAGGAACTGTGAAAAAAAAACAGGTATTGGCTGTGCAACTCAAGAAACATGTTGCAAGTGAATGTGAGGGAATGAAGCTCTCAAAGAGCACACTAATAATTTCTGCTCAAGTATCCCTTCACTGGGGACAAAGTGGGAGATATTTCCAGAGGCAATGAGGAAGGTAAAGAAAGAAGCTGTTAAATGTGTCTCTGGAGCTCCTTGGAACAGCAAACTGATGGTGTAAGTTGGCTCAGTAACTAACACACGCCTAGAGCCAAAGCCACTGCTGGTAACTCTGAGTTAAGGGCTGCATCTCACTGCATTAGCTTCCTATAACTGATTGAATTTCTGTAAATCTGTATTATTGCTTGATGGAAGTGGATTTCTTTCTTTATCTTGCAGTAACAAAACCAACCTCCAGTTCCAGTGGGAACACTTTGTTTCCCATGCCTAGAATTACAGTCCAAATAACCTGGTCTTTACAGAAGTCAAGAGACTGATGGTATATGAGGAACACAAAATACAGCTGGAAACTTCAAGGAATTAATACATCTGAGTTCCTGGTTATTAATTTTCTTCTGTTTATATTGTCATCATCTAGAGCTTTCTTTCTAAAGTTCACTATTTTAAGAACATCCAGGCATACTTACTTTACCTTCCCTCTAAAAAGTAAGCACTAACAGTGGTCCTTATGGAATGGCATGTTGTTTTAAAGTATTGCTTTAATTACTTGTATAACACACGAATAATCTACTTCACCAAGAACTAGATTTTTTAAAAATTAATTAAATTTGCTGTTACTTAGCTGTCAGTGAAGGCAATACACCTGCTTTTAAGGGACATCATTTGGATGTAAATATTTTGACATTAAAGAAAAGTCATGGAAAAATAGGATGATATCTACACTGGGCAAAAAAACCCATTAAACAGCATTAGTAGCAGCCTTGCAGATAGACCAGAGCTAGGACTTAGCAGCTCTAAAGTCTTTACATGGTCAATGACATGTGAAACCTTGGACAAGTCATGTCACTGGTGCAATTCAGTTTTCTTGCCTGCTATCTGGATGCTAATAATAAAAAGACATAACAAGTCTTGATGAGTTGTAGAGTGCTGGAGAGAGATAGACATCCTCATTAGTGCCACAGAGAAATAAATTGGCAAGAATCATGTGTCTTAATGACTGTTAGTCTATACAATAAAATCCAAAATTCCCTGACAGGAGGTGTTATAAGTGGCCTTACCTAGAGCTGCTTTATTCTTCTATCAAAGCACCAAAGGAGGAAGAGAAAATGGTAGTTAAATTTCTGCTTATTTTCTCTGGTGTTCTACTCTAAGTTAGAGATAATGTCAATTAGGTATATTCATCAGTTTTGACATTATATACTTGACAAATTGATGAAGGTTTAGTAATGCAATACAATTTTCCTTATCAAAACTTTAGTTTTATTTAAAGACTTTTAATTACTATGCATCGTAATCAATATGGGTTTTACTTCTGATTAAAGTAGCCATTGAAATCTTGACAGTACTTGAGACACTCCATCTGAATTTAATTAACTTTTTTTCTTTCCTTTTTTTATTAGCTGCTGTGGAGGGAAACAGAATGGAGAAGCAAGAAAATTCAGCTTTATACAGAGTAACAGGTGCATTTGGTAGCATAACAAAGTTCTGACTTTATTAACTAAATGAAAATACCCAAACTAATCAATTCTCAGTATTGAAGTCACGGTATTTCTTCTGAAGCTGGTGGAAAGAGTAATGAATCAAAGAATCTTTGAATCATAACAAGGATTCATAAAATTCTGATCCCCTCACACAGGCAGGACACCTTCCACTATCCCAGGTTGTTCCAAGCTCCATCCAACCCAGACTTGGACACTGCAGGGATCCAGGGGCAGCCCCAGCTGCTCTGGGCACCCTGTGCCAGGGCCTGCCCACCCTCCCAGCCAGCAATTCCTTCCCAATATCCCAGCTGGGCCTGCCCTCTGGCACTGGGAAGCCATTCCCCCTTGTCTTATCAATCCAGGCCCTTTCCCAAAGTCCCTCTCCAGCTTTCTTGAAGACCCTTTAGGTACTAGAAGGGGCTCTAAGGTCTCCCTGAAGATTTCTCAGCACTTTTCTCTTCTGAACAATCCCAAATCTCTCTCAGTTTAATGATCAGGGACATGGCAAGAGGAAGTTTTTATGAAGCAGAAATGATTTGATTTATACTGGATATTTGTAAACAAGCGAACTTGTTTTTTCACTAGCCATGACATTTCAGAGAATAAAAACAATCTCTCCCATATGAGGTAGGAGCAATCAGAGAAATGCAGAATAATGCATATAACAATTCCTTAACAATTTTTCCATCATACACGTTTAACTTCTAACTAAAAGTAGCAGTTGTCAGAGAAAATGTGAGTTTTATGATCAAGAACCAGGAAACTTGTAATCTTCATTCATATTTGTGTGTAGGAATTTAAAACCTTGACAAATTTGTGGTTGTATTGTATGGCAGCTATCCTGGGTTTCATTATACCAAGTCATCATCAGTGAGGGACACACTCTAGAATAAATTTAAATCATCTCTTTTGCCCCCTTTCCTCACCAATCAGAGCTTCTAAAAATGGAATATTACTTCTAATTTTACGGAAATAGAACATACCTTACTGCTTCTAGCAGTGCACTTTTTTCAGGATAATATAATAGAATTATTTGTGTTTGAACCTTAAAAAGTTTCTATTCCAGCCTTCTGCCTGAGGCAGGATTGCCCTGAATTCAGACAAAGTTCCTGTCAGCTTTCACCAGCTCAGTGTCTTCCTGGGTGAAAGATTTCATTGCTTTCTTAGGCAACTTGTTCTATTGCCTGACCATTCTTTCCTGGAGAAATATTTCTTTTTGCCAAATTGTAACCATCCTCATTCTAATTTATTACCATTTTCTTTTCTCCTCCTGCCACCAGCCTCATTAAACACTCTCCACCTACTGCTTGCAAGCATGGAAAGGATGTTGTCAGGTTCCCTCTAAGCCATTTCTGCTCATGGTCAGTTTTTCTCAAATTCTCACAGGGAAAATGCTCTGGACCCAAATATTTTGTTGGCCCTTTCCAGACTCACTGGGGCTTTTCAGTGTATTTCTTGTATCAAAGTGCTCAAAATTGGCTCATCACACATTAAAAAGTAAATAAATGAATAAATAAACAAAAGTATCTCTTTCTAATTTGCAATTTAAACTGGTCTTGGCTGCCTTTCTATAACTCAGCACTTTGCAGACATTCAGCAATATATGATGAAGGGAAGCACTTCTAACTTGAATTTACTTAATTTTGGTGTAACAGTTTCTGATTAAACACTACAAGTTTCCTATTACACAGGAATTAAGTCTAACACAATTAAGATCTAGATCAAACCCACAATATATTGATTTTAACAGCAAAATCCCACTAAGGTACCTCTGGAGATATTAGTAAACCCTGTGCCTATGTTACGTGATTACTTATCTTTATAAAATACATGAAAACAATTGCATGTTAAATCTTGCCTTCAAATGAAAGGTGAAATCTTGCTTCCTATCAACATCCATGGGAGATTTTCCATGAACTTCAGCAGGAGTCATAACTCCTCCAGAATGTACAAACAGTACTTCTGTCTGAATATGGATTCAAGCATTAAGGTATAAATAATAAATGTAGAATTTGAATTGAAAAATAGGTGAATGTTTTACAAAATGTGATGCCTGAATCACTTCTACACACTGTATGAGAGACACAGGCCAGGGCTTAAACAGCCATGAGCTACTTTAGAATCTTAATTTCTGTAGGAGATGCTGTCAGTCATGCCCTGAATCCAGCCATCCCATCCTTATCCTTGTCCTTCACAGTTTTTAACATCAAGAGTAGCACTTCTCCTGCAGTAAGGAATCAGGATGTACATGATTAACACTGCTGCTTCTGATTTACACTTTTATTTCTCTTCCTAATTGCTGAGCACTATTAAAAGTTTTGAGAACAAAGGCATGGGATTAAACCTCTGTAAATGAAAATCAGACAGAAAACTTCATAGAGACCTGGAAATTTTGCAAAATCACATTAAAGTGAAACAAGGCTGCTAAAAGAGTGAGCAGATATGAAACAAAAACTGAAGTTTTCATGGAAGAAACAAACCCAGCTATTCCCAGTTCTCACATCCGTTGAGCTACCTGTTCATCAGGAGGTGTGAAGGCTTTCATTCAAAAATATTGTGTTGATTTTGCAAGAATTAACTATGAATACTTAATAATGGTGATGATCTACTACTACTACTACTACTACTACTACTACTACTACTACAACTACTACGACTGATAATAATAATAATAATAATATAAAAGCATTAAAAGGGCAAATACTGGTTCTTGGAAGACAAAGCAGAAAATTGATTGTCTGTGGCTGTTCACTGCTGTTTGGAACAAGACTTCCCTAGCTTTGTATCCCAGGCTCTGTTCTGTTCTATTCACATCTCTGCTTTGAATTTTGGATCCCTGCATCTCAGGCAGGTACCTATTTATTTTTTATTCTTGCTCTTCCCTCTTTCTTGATTTCTTTCTGCATCTTTCCTCAAGACATCGAGTCATAGATTTCACCCATGAGCAGGTCTTGACTGTTCTTGAAATCAGTGTATCAGGGTGAAAACAAAAGATTCTCAGTGCAGTGTTGTCAGCAGAAGGCCAGTGCACAAAAATGTGAATTAATTCTTGAAGCAATTCAGGAACAAGAAATCACAATAAAAGCTTTCTGACTAATTTAAGACCTCCTAAGGGGACAGATAAGAACCTCTCAGTTCAGTTCCAAGAAAAGTGAGATCATGGAGCTGCTGAATTGTCTCTGCCGTGGATATAATGATAAAGCCCTTGTCTCTGTGTCCTGGGTTGATTATGATGTTAAATTGTATCCCCATTCGTCCACCTAACCCAGACACAGGTTTTGTATTCTTAAAATTCCATCTGAGAGTAAAAGTGAGTGGAAAAGAAGCACCGAGTCTGTTATCAGAGACTTGCTCCCCCCGCATCGGGAGTTTTGACTACAGCACAGACAGACAACAAGAGACAGATCGCCTTGGCTTTCCAACTAGCCGGAGCAGAGAGGTCTTCCTGGACTGTTTTCTTTCCCTTTTTCTGAAACAAATCGAACCTGCTCTGGACTGGGGACTCGGGGGAGCACCGGGAGCTTGCACCCGTGGACTACCGGGAGCCCAGCCTGGGCAGCGGCATTTTCCAGCGCCAGAGGGACTGACAACAGAGAGAACACCCACAGGAAAGAGACCCTCTGAAGTTTGTCATCTCTTCTGAAGGGCGAGAGGTTTTGTAATTTGATATCGTTCATTTTTGTGCTGGGTAGTGCTGTGCCTGTGAAATAAACAGGTTTTTTCCACTTCTCTCAGAGAAATCTCTTCCCGAACCGGTTGGGGGGTGGGAAAAAAGGGCCACGTGGGTTTGCTTCTCGGGGGGAGCCCCACTGGAGGTTTTCTCCCAAATTTTGCCCTAAACCAGGACACTCTGCAAGCTCCCTGGTGCTGTAGGAATCCCTCTGCTTTCTCCAGGCAGAGAATTGTTCATTGTCACATGTAGTGATGCTGGACTACAGTTGGAAGTTCCGTTCAAAGGCAAAACTCAGCTTCAAGCTTACACAGAGCCACAATCCCAAATCCATTTGTACATTTTCCTGTAACCAAAAGTGTCTCTTGCTAGCCAGACACACCTTTAACAGCAGCTGAACAACAAAAGAAGGAAGATGCATCTTATTTGACAGCCTAGTTCATATATCCCCATTGTTCTGGCTGCCTCCCAGAAGCGCCATAAAATGTCTTTCCTGTAGGAGCCAAATATCCCCTTCCATTAATGGCACAGAACACAAGAAGTTGTAGGTAGTAAATGCCATACACTTTTTGCAAGCATGATGGAGTAGAGACATCAGGGTAATGGGTAATAATGAAAAGGAAAATCAGCAAGCAAGTCTCTGTAGTCATATAGACCAAACTGACTGTGTGACATTTCAATTTTGAATGAATGTCATAAACCGTAGAAAATACAGGTTTAATGAATATGCCTACATAAAAGCATAAACAAGACAAACCTTTTCACTGCGATGTTTATATTTACAGCACATAAGTTACAAATTAAATTTACTCTGGGATGTGCTTCTGATATGAATGACTTTTCTGTAGAGAAATATTATCTGTAATCATCAGATCACTGAGAGCAGGAAGGATGCATTAGTGATGTTGGGGATGATGAACTGAAGTAGTGTTTAGTGGGTTTTAATTATGCTAAAAGATGAAACTGCTCAGGAAAGGGTGTAAGTCATACCACTGGGAAGGAAAATGAACTGACTTTATTTAAGTAAGTAGACATGTTTATTTCAAACAATTTTAAGCTGATTGCTTATTACATTAATATGTTTTAGAAAGCTGATCTATTCCAGTACTTTGCAGTTACATTGTTTAATATCAGCAGTCAAAACATTGAAAAACTATGAGTCTTGGCTATAAAGTTTTTAAATTATGAGTTTAAAATATATGTACGAGAATTTTTCATATTCTAGCTGGAGAGATATACAAAATCCTCACGGCAATCAGAATATTATAGTTTGTGTATATTTTCAAACACAGGTTTCATCAAAGGCTCACAAGATCAGCCTAAAAATGGTGCCAGGGGTGAAATACTGCCTGCACTGAAGTAAAGAGAAAATTTACTCTTGATTTCGAGCAGATTTCAATTAAGAAAAAGAAAATAATAATAAAATTTTAGCATGTGGTTCCTCTTCTACCTGTAAATTAACAACATCTCTTTGGTAACCCATTGCAGCCTGGAGTTTGATATCAAACTGCTTAGAGCAGAGTGAATTTACAGAGAACCTGGGCCTGCCTTTGTCACCCTGTTCCCCTTTAAACCTTTAGTAATTATATTTACGTGACTTTATAAGTACCAGACAGAACAGACTCATGTTCCTTGTCAGGTCACCCTGAATCAACGTAATATTGATAATCCAGCCTTCTGACAAAGACAGAGACACAACTGCTTCGTGCCACAGCCCCAGCACTGTCCCTTGGCCATACCAAGGCAACATCCATCCTTTGCTAAGAGGGAGAAGGTAGGTGGTAATTACCCTGTGGCTGCCTCAGAATGTTTTCTTCCTGCCCAATGGCCCCTTGGTCTTTATTGATAGCAGCATGAAAATTTCCATAACCTTTGTGCACACCAAAAAGTCTGTTTTACTCACTGATACATTCACAAACAAAACACTTTTTCCTTCTGTTATCATTCCAGGAGGTTTTTATGGATAGGAATGTGCAATTAATTGTTGACACCAGCACTGTGCCTGGAGAAGAGACATTCCATTGTTACTTTCCACTGTAGCTGACACTCTAACTACAATTTTTTTTCCTTCCCAGGTGTCTCATGGTACTTACACCCAACAAATAATTTTTTGCTCTGTTCATATTTCATGCTTTAACCTCTGTTAAACCAAGTTCTAACCCATTCACAGCCCTGAATGGAGCCCATAACCCCAATCAATTTTCTTCCAATATTCTTGGAATTCAGAACTGTAATTTACGAAGCAATACTGTGCATGAAACTTAACTCAGACAAAACCAGAACTTGGTCCTGCAGAACATTGTGGTCACCCCACTCTGTTACTTTTATCCATATACCTGGATAATAGGAGCTTGTACTTGTTTTGTTAAGTTAGCAGCTTCTAGCATCAATATGCTTTGTTACTGCCCCATTCCTAAAATCTTCCTCCAAATTTTCAGTGTATTGCCCCAGCATGCTTCTAATACATCAAAAGGGTGTTTTACTGAAGGCTGTGTGAGCACAGGATTTTTGCTTGGCCATTCACTCATGTTCAAAATAATATAAAAAATAAAAATATGGTGTCTGACCTACCTGCAAAATAGAGCATCAACCCCTGGGCTGCATAGTTATGACTTTAACAAGACAATTTTCTAACTGGACATTAGGTATCATTTTCCAGTCATCCACTAATTGAAAGTCATTTAAGGCTTTCAAATGGGGAAAAAATCCGTATATTTTCCCCAGAAAAAGATCACCCTGCCTTCCTCCTGCCTTTCAGCTTAACACCTCAGTGGGTTTTGTGGTCTGCAGTATTGAATTTCTGATTAAGGATAAGATGTTGACAACACAGATGATAATCATGAGTAGTGCATCTCAGAGCAAATTTAATTTGTTTCCAGTGTGCTGTAAAAAAAAAAAAAAGAAAACAGAAATATAAACCCAATCTTGTTTATGATTTTATAAAGTCATATTAATTAAATCCACATGCTTGGCATTTCATGTAATTTTGTCTGTAAAAAATAAAAATGATATTTTTGTTTAAGCCTATTTGATGGCAGGGATTTGCCTCCCAGTTGTTGCTCTTCATTACCAGCAATTACCCAGGACAGCTCCTAATATTCAGAGCTGTGTCCTGCTCAGATCCCTGTTGAATGTAAGAAAAAGGTTTTTAGCTGGAATAATACCAGCATGGTAACAGGGCAAGGAGACCTATCTTGTTTAATTGGGCTGACGTACATAGTTTAATATTAAGACCTAATCTAATCCTGCTAATGGAAAAATTTAATATTCTGATAGAATCACTTAATGAAATAGAATATTATATCCTGTGTTAAGAAAGAGAGAAAAAAACCCTTTAATTTGCACAAGCTTGATAGCTCAGTATGTATTTTTCATTAGCAATCATATGACTCTAATCCTTAGCCCAATGCCAATGTTTTCTTTTATTTGGTGGTTTTGAATAAAGCCTCAGAAAATCTTGTCTTAAAATTAAGTCATATTTCCCCTTGATATGGTAAAATGAAATTAAGTAATTTTTACTTCTTGGTGGCTTTGCTGGTCAAGATGGTGCTGCAGCCTCTTGTATTCAGTCATGTTGTGGGGCTCAAACACAGAATCACAGAACAGTTTGTGTTGGAAGGGATCCTAAAGGTCATCCTGTTCCAAACCCCTGCCATGGGCAGGGACACCTTCCAGTAGCCAAGATCACTCCAAGCCCTGTCCAGCCTGGCTGTGGACATTTCCAGGGATGAGGCAGACACAGCTGCTCTGGGCAGCCTGTGCCAGGGCCCCTCCACCCTCACATACCTGCCCTATCACAGCATGGTGTGTTAAATGCTGTAGGATCCTAAACTACTTTTATGGTAGGTTAATTCTTCTAGGAACAATATTCAGACCAAGTTCTGACTGCTCTAAAGGACTTGACAAGTCCTCAGTGTATAAAAACACAAAGAAATAAATGCTATCCATTGTTTGGTCTTGGGATGGCATCTGGCATTGGTCAGCAGGTGATGAACAATTGTATTGTGCCTCACTTGTTTTTTCCCTTTCTATTGTCATTATTATTATTTACTATTATTGCTATCATTAAATTTTGCTTTGTTTTCAACTATTTAACTGTTCTTATTTTGACTTGCAACTTTTACTTTTGAATCTCTTCCCCATTCATGTGGGGGAAAGAGAGGCTGATACAACCTCAACATCCTTTGATCCTGGTGTCCAGTGCTTCCTCAATTCCTTTCCCCTTCTCTGTTTCAACACAGAGACAGTTTGGTAGGATCACACACAAAGCTGCAGACAAATAGAGGCTCATATTCAAACTTGGGGAAATCTGTGATATACATAAAGGTCATAAATGTTAGCTAAAAAGCAGAAGTGAATGTTTTCAGTGTTTTAAGAGACAGAAAAAGTCAAAGCAGATCAGTGTAACAATGCCTGTTGGCAGTGCTGCTAGTTTCTAGCTGCTGGGGATCACACAGGTGGGTGCAGGATGAAGCTCCAGCATGGTTTTCTGTCCATGGTTTCTTTGTGCTTATCCCAAAGTGCAAACATTTTACCGTTGTTTACAGTTTTTGTGGGAATGGACCCTCCATCCCTGGGTAAAAATTGCCCATGAGCTCAACCATGATGTGTTGGGATTGAAGTTTCAACCATCTGTTCCCCAGCTAACAGGACTTCATTACTCTCTCATATGGATCTTGAGAAGGGAGTTAATTTCTTCCCATTATTACATTTCTTCCCATTAATGCTGCTGCAATTTTAGTGAATACCACTGGAACTAAGAATTGCTGGACAGAAGTAATTATCATCTGTCAGCAGAACAAGATTAAAAAAAGAAATAAAAGAGAAAAAGGACAGAATGATCATGTCAGTGTTTTTCCTATATGTCCATAGGTTCTGATCATTTTGTGCTAAAAAATCCTTAACTGAATATTGAGTCTCACAGGAAATTCTCAAGTGTTTTCTTTTCCATACAAAAATTCCATTATCACACCTTATATGTGTGTTGAATGAATGAATATTGAATGAATATTTCTTGTGAAAATGCCATGAAATTTGGTTTTCAAAGGCCCTGTATCCCATCTCCCTCCTATCCTAATATACTTGATCAAGTCGTTCATGTAGGCAGCAATGTTGAAAATTCTATCATACATATTCATAGACCAGTTATTACAGATACAGTAATTGCTGCTTTACATGCTCCACGAGGTTTTATAAAATATTAATTGCCTATTATTCCTATTGCAGGTGGAAACACTGGAAAGATGGCTCCCTCCTGTAACATAATAAACTCATTTTCAAGTTACTTTATTGCACTTTCAAACAGAGATATGTGCACTGAAACCTAGCACAGTCTCAAGCTATGTAGTACTATTCTGAATTTCTATTGCCTCAAAATTATGATTTTGACTACTTTAAAGTTGTTAAAATTCTAATAACAGTGAGATTTTACTCTTAAGTGTGTCTAGACTGTGATATGGGTACATGAGAACAGGCTCCTCAGGCTGTATACAGATTTTCCAGGCAAGAGTCAATGGTCATGCACATGTATTTTTTTTCCCCTGGTAATAAGACCATGCATTTATGGTCTTCTTCTGACATGTAACTAAGACATCTTCAGGGCTCATGGATTAAACCTCATGGATTAAAACAAGCCAGAGAATCCCCATGCTAAAGGACTTCATCCACATGGATTACACAGAGCACAGTGGTTTATAAAACATGTGGGAATAGAAGACAAAGCTTATTCTTAAAGAGCCTGGAAAATGAACTAGTAGAAAAGGAAGGACATGTTTGTGTCCCTATTTGTTGGTCAATGCTTGAAAGAAGTGTTGACAGGTTGAAGAGTTTTGGAAGGAACTCTGGGGCTGTGGATTAATTAGGGTTTTCATGGGAAGTAATTTAATTGACCTAACTCTTTTCAGCTGCATAAGCATCCAGGCCCTTACATTGGTCAGTGTTTATTTCACAGTAAAAATCCCCTAAAATGTGTGCAGAACAAGACCAGCAGCATCACTCTGTGACACCCTTCTTTCGATCTGTACCACTTCTAAATGTATGAAAGCCTTGTGGTACAGTGCTTGTCAAGGTTCTTGATTACACAGTTTTAATTCTTTCAGGAACAATAAAAAAGGAGACCAACAATCTGATGATCTGTCTATGGTGTCATGGCCTATGGGCTGGATTCATGTGTGTCATCAGCTGTAGAAGTATCTCCAAAGGAGACTCCAGAGATCTCAAAAAAAGAGATTACACATTTCAGAATTGTCAAGCAGCTTAAATATTGAAATGGATGTTGCTGTCTGAAATCATAACCCCATTGAACAGGTAACTCTTGCAGCACTCTTCAGTGAGGTGTGGATATTTATAATTACCTAATGTGGCTCTGGAGTTGCCAGTTTAGGGAGTGTCTAAACACAGACACAGGGCCTAGTATTGAAAGGAGATATTGTTTATTCTGCTCAGGGTACAAGGTGGAGGTTTCTACAAATAAAACATAAACATAAACAAATAAAACATGGATTGTCAAAACTTTACTAATATGATTTTCAACAAACAAATCACTCTTCATGGGCTATGAGTTACCTAGTTCTCTTATTAATTAATAGTCTACTATCAATTAGTTAACGATTCTCTCTTCTCATGCTGATTAACCTGCATGCTCAATCTTCCTCTTCTTCTGAGCCAGGGGTTTCTTGGGTCAGAGGTGTTGATCTCCCACTTGCAGAGGGGCTGTGAATTGTCTCTGATCCCTTGCATCACACCTGGCAGGGGACCTGTGGTGGCAGCCAGGTGACAAAAGACACAGCAGGAGCTGACACTCAGCAGGAAAACCCCAGACTGCTCGATAAAACCCAGGTGGTCCTTTGTTCAGGACCCTTCCTTTGAAGTTACCAGGCTTGTTTTACTGAAAGGCAAGACCTTGTTTCAGGGTTCTCATTCTTTGTAACTCACTGGGAGAATTTTTAACTATTTCTTGCCTTTGAGGTGTCTGTCATCACTGGAAACAATACAAGCACAATAAAAATATTGGTTATGTGGAAAATACAGAAATAAATTCTCTCTTCTGCAATCACAAACAATTTCATGAACTGTTGTACGCAATGACAGTGGAGAATTTAGGCAGTCCAAAATTAGACATTTCAGCTTTAGAAACATGAGTCTTAACAGCACCAATAAAACAATATCAAAAATAACCTTTTACTATTAATGTATATTTTAAAAATTCTCTGGGAAGAATTTTGCTAAAGCAGAAATAACCAGACAAATCAATGACTATAATCCAAATAACCAATGACTATAATCCAAATTCATAGAAGAAAGTAAATATGTCATTATATAGGCTATTGATATGAGAACAAGTTCTGTTTTCTCATTTTTAATTGTAGGTCTGATATCTGAATTTAAATAAATGTTTAACTGTGCAAAACTTCTGAAAATAATTTCACAAATTCCATAAAAGTAATCCCTTGAGTTATGATTAATACACTGGTCAATAGTGTTTATGATAAATCAAAAGCTAAAAAAGTAGCTGGAAAATTGTAGATACATTTGGGATTTATTAAGAGTTTTTGTATTCAAGGTTGCCAGAATATAGAGAAACATCATGATGGAATTACTGATTTCAGGCTGCATCCTTGATCTTTGGGGTAATCTTTGGTATAAAATGCTATAATCCAGCTGACTTTGTCACAGCAGCAGAGATCTTAATCTGTAGGTTACTTCATACTGCGTTTAAATATAATTAGCTGGAAAAGTTATGACCTTCCTTCAGGGAGGAGATTCTACACTTTTTTTCTTAATGTAGAAGCAAACTTCAAGATTAACAAACAGGGAAACGTGGATTTTAACTTATTTCTCTTTCACATAGAGGATTTTAGGAAGACTTTTTTACTTATATGAAGTTAATTTGTCTGGATTTCATTTAGAAGTTTCGGGCCTATTCATTCTTTTACCAATTCAGGAAATTTCCTTTAGAAGTTTGAGGGCTATTCAATTTTCTATTAATTCAATTGTTAGATTGTGCCTGACATATAGAAGTTGCCTTAACAAAGGCAAGATTTTGTGGGGTCTTTTTACAATTCAGATTTTCCATTACTGTGATCTACCTAATCAGCTGTATTGATCTACTGCTTTGTTAGAATAGCTGCACTCAGTGCATTTAAGGGCTCCAACAGGGTCCTAAAGTGTATTCAAATTTAAGGCAATTTACATCACTGTTCTACTCCTAAAGTAAAGGAATAATTCAACAAAATGTTACAAAGGCTTAAAATTGTAGCATTAAAAAAAGGTTTTTCTGAAAATATATTCTCAGAACACCATGTAAATCTTGGACAACATGAGAAATCCTTATCAAATTTGTGCCAAATGAACCTGTCAAATTACATGGCACTTATTTGAAAGTTAAATGAGAAGCTTTTCACACAGGGAATACATTCCTTGATTATCCCTATGAACACAGCTCTCTTCTGTTGGCAAGGAGTCTGTTAATAGGTTTTCTCACTGTCATCAAGCATCAGAATTTGAAGTGCGTAAGAGTTAACAAAACTGTGTATATTATGAACCAAAGACATGCACAAAATAGAGGAAGAAAACCCTGAATAATGAGGTGAAGCAATTCAAGGAGAACTCAGAAAATCGCCTAGCATATATTTCCTTCATAATCACATTGCTCGTCTGATTCTTCCTTCCTTGAACTCTTTAAATTACATCATTGCTTATCCAGTCATAAAGAATAAAATATAAGGGATAAAAAAAAAAGGCCCAGAAACCTTGGGATGCATTTTATAAAGACTTTTATTTAAGTTTTATACAAAGTTTTGTTCTGGTACAAAATATGAAATCAATTCTACTTTTAAGCTTATGATAAGAAGTTTTCTTGTGACTATACAAAGTACTGTCTCTTCAGTCTTCTTGTAGTAATGTTCTGTTTTACAAATTTAAAGAGAAAAACCTTTATCTTTTGGAAATAAGGTAAATATTGCTGTCGTTTTGAAGTGCATTTGCTGTATTTATATTTTTATGAAGAAATGTTTTGTCTGTCTCAGTCAGAATTAATGGCTGATGAAAAGCAGAAAAAATATATTCTAATTTCTGCTTCTTACAAAATCTGGATTTTAGATTTGATTATAGGTATGAATTTAAAATCTTTATTAAAATAGAACACAATAAGCATAACTATTGTCTCTTCCTCTCCACTATATTTATTCTTTTGTGCTCTCTTTGAGAAAACAGCAATACCAAGAAATAATGCCTATCCAGATCACCAGTCCTGCAAATTTATCGCATGGCTAATGGTCAGAATCATTGAATGATAGGATTGTTAAGATTTAAAAACCCCTCTAAGATAATTGAGTCCAACCAATAAACTGGCACCACCATTTTCACCACCAAAACATATCCCCAAGTTCCACACACCCTTTGATCTCTTCCAGGAATGGTGATTCCACCACTCCTCTGAGCAGCCTCTTCCAAGGCTTTGCAATCCTTTTGATGAACAAATATTCATATAATCACAGAAGCATAGAATATCCTGAGTGGGAAGGGATCTACAAGGATGACCAAATCCAGCTCCCAGCCCTGCACGGGCACCCCAACAATCCCACTTGTGCATTCCTGAGAGTGTTGTCCAAAGGCTCCTGGAGCTCTGGCAGCCTCAGAGCTGTGCCCATTCTCTGGGGAGCCTGTTCAGTATCTCACCTTCTTGGGGGAAAAACTTTATCCTAATATCTTTCCTCCCACTTTGCTGGAGAGATATGCTGTGTTTCTCTTGATCAGTAATTTGCAAGATAGCTCATTAGCCCATTATAATATGTTGGAATACATTTTACCTGTTCCAGTAGATGAACAAATTATGATATTCTCTGCCCTTTGAGATGTTTCCCGTGCTCAGTGTGGACCTATGGATCCTTTCCAGCTGACCTGCTGAACCTCTTTCTCCTTTTTCTCCACCATGGAGTTAATGTCCTTCATGCAACTATTAATAGTTTCATATCTGTCCTTTCCTACCTCCTCAAATATCATCCAGTGCATCCCTTTACCTCTTTATTTTGTCTATCTCTTTCTGATTTTACCCATATCTGATTTCTATTTACCCTGGCAACTCACTTTGGATCCAAAACCAAAGAACAATTCTTGTACGTTTTATCTTGTGCCTCAATTCCCACTTCTTAATACTATTCCTTTTCCTCCATTCCCAATTATGGTGCAAAAATATGCCTCCATCTAATATTTAGTCATTTTGATATCCCTGCTATCTGATTTTTTCAATCTATTTTCCCTTTCCTATATGAAACTAACATAGAATAAAGATAGGGGTGTTGTTAATAAAACCCACAACCAGCAAAACCAATATAAAATGCCTCCCCATTCACTTACTAATTTCCTTCTTAATATTCCAAGGCATATAAAGAAAAATAGATAGGAACTGAATGTATTAAGATTCTGATCATTCATGCTAATCTATTTTTTTAATGCTAGGTAATTCCCAGATGCTTCTCATAATTACCTCTCATCATTTAGTAGTAGCACAGGAGAAAACCTTGCAAATTTTCTTGCATTCACATGCAATTGGAACAAGGTCACTGGCTAGACCCAAGGACAACAGCTGACAGTAAAACCTTTCTTCATTCCGCTTTTCTATTACTAGGAAAAAAATGCTACTTACATTTTGGTTTTTGTGAGAAAGTCAAAACTAAGATATTCTATTACTTCAGGCCTTTAGTAGGATATTTAAAACCTAGGGGGTTTGCTTTTATCTTTTCATTTTTTCCCAAAGTCTGAGTGCAGTGTTTTCATAATCTTAATGTCAAAGGTAATTCTCTGCACTGTTTGAGGCTTGAACTCTACAAAGTAGGCCAAGTATGCAGAAACTGACATACATCAACACAGAAAATAAAACTAGATAATAAGCCTTACTGTTTTAAAATGCACAAAGAATAACCAGAGTTACTGTGATTATTAAAAAAATAAATAAAATAAATAACAAGTAAATCACTTAAGGGTTATATCCCTGACCTGGCTTTTGCAAGACACTCTATCTCACTGCATTAAAGAATTCGCCACTTAGATTCTAAACCCATAAATCTAATTTTTTTTTTAATAATTTTGTACAGTTTTAACATTGTGCTTTAAACAAAGGAGATATGCAGTTCATTAACTCCTGCAAATGATCATTCACATGGCTTATTATAAAAGACTGGAGAATATATACCCTTCTCTGTATTTGGAGATGTACAAGAATCAGCCTCATCAGGACTAATGGCAATTATGAAGGTATATATTCTACACTCCCTGCTTTAACCTGGGTGAGACTAACAGCCCATTAATATTAATACATCAAAGGCAAGCACTGTGCAGATTAATGGAGATAGTTAATATGGAAAAACCGTATCTGCCTTTTGACCTTAAAACAATACTTATCTTTAATGTACTTAGTAATTCAAATACTTTATATGGTCAGAATTTTGTGTGAAACATTAAATTCTCCTTCATTCTTTATTGAAATCAGTGAGATTCTCTTAATCTTTGGGGAAGAAGGTGTTTTGAGACCAGGAGAGGGAAGTGGTATGGACAGTTCAGATAGATTCAAGAGAACACCAAGGAGGAAAAATAAGGGTCAAAAGTGAGAGTGAGTTGACAGGTGTATTCTAATAAATGTGTCATGTTGTACAGAGAAACTTAGGTTTGTGGAGCCCACAGCTGAGATCAGACCTTGATTTCAAAATTACCTTGGGGACAAGAGGCACAAAAATTTAAGGAAAAACCAAGCAAGAGAAAAGGGAAAATCTTCCCTTAAATTTGTGAGATAAATTATGAGGTCTTTAGACAAGCGTCATCCTTTGTCTGCCCTCTACAGTGCGGTAGTCGGTCAGCCCAAATATTTTTCTCACAGTACCTATCTAGTTTTCACCTTTGTTAGAATAGCTGCAGTTCATTAAGGGCCCCAACATGGTCCTAAAGTGTATTTAAATTCAAGGTAGAACCTGCTTGTTAGTTGGTCCTGTTGTGGTGCTATTAACATTAATTGGACCAAAGTTGATCAGGTCCAAGTGTTGCATGATAACCGTGCAGCCTTGTCTAGTGGAGGATGTCCTCCCATGGCAGGGAGGTTGGGACTAGGTGATCTTTCAGGTACCTTCCAAACCAAACCACTCATTAATTCTATGATTGTTTTTTTGAGCTTTGTGCCTGCATATTGTTCAATAATATTTAATGGGAACTGTTGAGTGGCTCGTGGGGGTCTCCAGGTCTCCAGGAGACAAGAGCAGTTGTTGGTTGCTATAAAGATGTTTATTGTATGAATACACCAGTCTCAAATGCAAAGAGTTCAGAGTAATAAAGTCCATGCTAAATGCTTTTGGTAAGGTCCCAAATTCTGAGCAGCAGCTTTCTGGCATAACTGGTCTTCCCATTGGTCTGGGAAGCAGCCGAAGCATTTTCAGTAATTCTCCTTCAAGACTGATGAAGATGATGATGGTGCTTTCACCCCAATACTGGTGATTATATTCATAAATAATCTAATCAGCTAAAGATACGATTCTAAAACATTCTTCCTACACCAATCTGAGCTTAATTCTAACATTAGAAAGCAATGTCAGTCCTTACCTAAAATTAGCATACAGAGCATTATCTGTTTACCTGTATAGCTCTATCTTTTGATTGATATATATATATATATATATATATATATATAAATGTAAGTTATGTTCTTACTGTGTTTTCGTTATGTCTGGAACTAAGTTAAATCTGTAAACAGTAACACTACTGAAGTTTAAACTAGCCTTTAGTGCTTTTCACTAGCTAACACAGTCTTTTAAGGCACTAAAGTATATTTCTACTTACTTAAAACCAAAACTTACACTCTTACTTTATATCTATGGCTAAATATATTTTAGTTTCTCTGAAGGCTTTAATTCAATCCCTGTATTTCTTTTTCTCTCTTAGGGACTCAGTGAAGTTTCTACTTCATGCATTCCAACAGGGAATATATGTGACATTGGATGTGCTTTTTAGTACATTTTAACCTTATAAAGTCCAGAGGCTTTGCTGCTACAATGCAAGGCATGAAGATACAGAAGGAGAAGAGCAGCACACACTGGAGTAGAGAGTACAGGTTGCAGAACTGAGGGCAGAGGGACCCCTTGGCATGGCAGTGGTGAGGGCACCTAAGGCCCTGCTCACCAGCATTGCAAACCCTGGGCTGTGTCACACGTGAGCGATGTGTCACCTGCTGGATGGCACCCTGAGTGACCTTGCTGCCTATAACATGATATGCCCACTATGTTCTGAGTGTTTTTCTGATCCTTACACAGCCACAGAAACACTGCAGCAGGAAAGGAATTTCTCCATGGCTCCAAACAGCCAGCTGTATGTGGTATATTTTGGAAAATAAGCCTTGCTCGGTCTACCCGTCGATGGTAATGACTAATCTGAACAGTTTTTTACTCTAATATCATGGCATTAAGACTTTGCTAGCATACATTATTGACTAATTGGATGTATTTAGCATATTCAGTATTTTCCTTAGCATCTTTTCTGAAGGTGATGCTCAGATTACACATCTACTTGAAGTCTAAAGGTTCCAGAGAGTGCTACCATAATTCTGCCTGCTTCTCTGCCATGTTTGTCTGGAATCTGGGAAAAATGTGCCTCCATCTGCTGCTTAGACTTCAGAGGTCTGCAGCTGATCTGCAGGACAAGAAGTATTTAGATGTTTGTTTCCTTGCACCTTGGAAAGCTGTCAGTTTTCTATAAATATGCTGCAGTACCATGTACCAAATGTCTCTGGGATTCACAGGTTTCAGAACAGGTGAGCATTCATATGCAATGTGAAACTCCTTTCCCACCATGATACTGACAAGTTCATAATGATTCTTACGACTATTTGAGAAATCAAAAGACATTAAAAACACTGTACCCTCTTCCTGACCATTCTCATCGAATTCCTACTTCCCTTTTTCTTGTTCTCCTTTCTCTTCTTAAATCAAATAAAACATTTAAAATTCATGCATTACAGATTTAATTTACGTGGAAATGGGTGGTATAGAGCAGGGACAGTCAGCTTTGTTCTTGTGCATATGAAAGGACTGCTCCTGTGGTGCCACATCCTGCATAGAAACCAAAGATGAGATATCTGCCATCAGTTTGGTCTGATGTTTCTTTTCAGTGTCCTCAAAAGTTCATGCAAGTTCCTGAATTATATTCCTGAACTAGCTCTTTTAACATCCTTTCACCACTGATCTCCTCAGAGAAACTTGCAATGAATGTAGGAATACCTCTTCCTTGCAGGATTTATTATCTTCTTCTTCCAGGGACCCATAATGATTGATGAGAATTGGTGTGGTATGGTCCAGAGTCCCCACATGGGAGTTCTCCTCCAAATTCCATCTTTCTCTTGATGCATCATCAAATATTACTTTCTGACCTGTTACAACGCTTGAGAATGCTGCTTTCTCCTCTGTCCTCCCACCTCCCCAACAGAGTTTATCATCGTAGTTTTAGCATCAATAGTCCCAATTTGCCTACACAGCTTGGAATATTTAAATCTAAAGGCACATTTTATGTGCCTTACACTGCATGACTGAGTGGTGCAGCAGTGTCTGAGCTGTGTTGTGTTCCACAAACCCACATTGTTTTTGGTGACTCCCTATTTTTCTTATTGGTTGTGCTGTTACTTGTAATTTAAAATGTGATTTTAGTGTGGTTCCTGCTAACCCAAATAACTTACACCTATGGCTTATATCTCTCAGCTTGTTCTGCTTAAAATGGTTACTGACTCTTCCTTTCCCAGAACAACTCATCTTTCTTTGGATCAGTTTGGAACTGACTGGGATCAATTGTTATTTTTTGGTTTTTGGGGTTTTTTTCCTTATATTTGATTAATTAATTTTCTTACTGACGTATTCATGAACCAAACTTGGGAAAGGACCTTTTCAAGAGTTTTGCCTTTCAATGTATTTTGCAATTACAAGCTCAGGCCAGCGTTCATGATGTGTCTTGAAATTCTCATCTCAACTTGTTAGTAAGACCCCAAAACCTTCCTCTACAGTCCAGTCTTTTACCTCTAATACAGAATTCTCCCTGTTCTCATCCAAGCTTTCTCAATGAGGTGCGATAAAGGTTTCATTCTTTGCTGTTCCCCTAAATGTAAATTTAGGTCAGTTGTAAATGTAAATTATGTTCTTTCTTTCCTCTCTCCTGTTTGCATGTGCTTTGTTTACTTTAGAAATTCCATTTTCCCTAATTACCTTAATCTGGCATGATGGTTTTGTTTCTATGTACAGCTTTCTTTTATGCACAGTTTTACTGCCTGCTCTACTAAATTCTTGTGTAAATGATTAACTTTTGCCACATTACATGCACCTGCCAAGAGGTAGCAACACAAGATAACTCCATTACAACTAATTTGCACTTCTTCTTTGCCGAGATTTTGGTGAGGGAACTATTTCCAGAGAGGCTGCAACTACAGTTAGCAACCTAAGTATCCAGGAAGCTCTTCCCTGTGACGAGTGTTCCCTCCTAGTGCTGAGTTTTACCACTTCCCCAGTCATTTCTTCTGCATTTCCAACATAGGACCATCAAAAGGCTTGGGTTGGAAAAGACCTTAAATCCCATCTTGCTCTAGCCCCTTCCACTATCCCAGGTAGCTCCAAGCCTCATCCAACCTGGCCTTGGACACTGCCCAGCTTTGGGGCAGCCACAGCTGCTCTGGGCACCCTGTGCCAGAGCTTCCTGCTGTCTGAGTAAAGAATTTCTTCCTAACATCCAACCTTCATATCCAATTATGGATGCTAAATATGAGCAAAAGCAGGGAGCACGGTGCCTGTGGAAAAGCAGCCGCATAACTTTCTCAGTCTCACCTGAGAAAGCAGCCTGGAAAATGATAAGGAGGAATTAAAACAATCCTCAGAGACAGAAGACAGCCTTGCAGGTGCTGTTTGTCAGTTTCTTGTTTTCTTGCAAGAGAAGGTTGAGGGGTGGTGTACCCCACTGACCAATGATGGTGATGTGTTTGTTTACTAACCAAAAAGAGTTTTACCTTTCTGTACTTTCACATATCAGTCTATAAAAGAAGATCTGAGGTAATAAATAATAAACCTTGCTCTCCTGTTCACAAGAGAGTCTGTGTCGTGCTTTTGCCATTCCCAATAGAGTGACATCCACTAAGGCAGCTTTACAGAAGAAGGAAATTGTGTGGATCATGGCCACCACTCACCATTTAAGCTGTTGATATTCCATCTCCCATTCATGGTCATGCTGATTCATTCAACAGGACAGATGCAGATGGTAGCAGAAGGTCATGTGTGGGCAGGAACTCCTTGCAGGGATAATTCATGATTAGGGATCTATAGGTAACCTTGCAGGCTGCCTTTTACAACAGGGTTTGGGAATTTTTTAATAAATGAATCACCCAATGCCTGGTGCTATAAACTAATGCAAAACATCACTTATTAAAAGGACAAGCATGCTAGGATTAAGTGAGGATCATGTTGACATGCATAATTTCTTATGTGTTTTCACTCACAGATTTGAGATAGTGTTTACCTGCTATAAGAAATATCAGATTTCAAGAACAGGCATGGTATAATTTTCCTGTTTTCATCAGAATTAAATTTCATTGTGTTTTTTGCTTCCCTCAACATGAAAATAATTATCTACCCATATGGCAAAACAACCCAAAACTAAATCCAAACCCAAACTTCAAACCAGAACAACAACAACAATATATAAACAAAACAAAACAAAACAAAATCAACAAAACAAACCCAAATCCAAAACAAAAAAAAAACAAACAAAAAAAACCAAAACAAAAAAAAACAAAACAAAAAACCCCAAACCCAAACACACAAACAAACAAAAAACAAAATAAAAACCACTAAACAGCTTTAAAAAAAAACCCTACTAGCAGCTGAAGATGATTGCATGTTTCCCAGGCACTGACCATAGTAAACTGAACAAAGAAAATTAAAGACATTGGAATTGCTGGTAAAAATGAAATCGTTTCTCCACAACCCACATTATTCTTTAAAATGAACAGGAAATGTGATTGTAATGGATATATTCTCACTTCAATGAGCCAGGTAACAATACTGAACTAAGACTGCCAAATGCAAGCAGTCCCTGGATCTTACAAACATGGTAAATTGCTGGAATAATTTAATCTTCTGAAAAGCTCTGGTTTGCTGAAACAGACAGACTGGCATAGAGTCTTAACTAGTGCATGATCTTAGGTGCATGGGAAATTTTTTGAAAGGTATTATCCCTGAGGTGAGGGAAAACTGGACACTCAATAAAAGCTGAATATTTCCTTCCTGCAAGAACACAGCTCCTGAGATTTTGTGTGACATTTGAGGTACTTTAGTGAAAGAAAAAGGTATTTGGAGGATAAGAACCTGTACTAAAAGCTCCAAGAGTCCCCCAAAGTTCTGCACAGACATCTGGAGTGAGATGCTCTCTAGTACATCCTGTTTGTTGATAGTCAATCTGATCTAGCACACAGACAAAGCAGTCAAGAGAATCTGGAGAATCACACAGTTCCCTTTAGAGCAGAAACCTGGGTTTTTTTGTCTTTCTGAAGAGCTTCCTGTACGCTACTGATCTGAATTTACATGTTTTAAATCTGTAGCTCAGGATCCCATTCCCAGGTCTGACACTGGTCCACTGTGGCAGTGTCTCAGAATGGTGTCTGTCAGAGATAAGTGACAGCTGCATCAGTGGAAATAATAAGTGGTAACAGCACTTAAAAGCAGAGGAATTTCAGAGATTATGAAAAATAAAATAAATAAATAAATTAATTAATTAAATAAATACATTCTCTAAAACCCCTGATATTCATTAGAAAACTCCCCAGTGGCTGCTAAAACCAAACATTACAAAAGCATCTATTGTTTCTTAACAGAGTTCACCAATATCAGCAAATGAGAAAAAAAACCCAAAAACATAAGGGATTTAAGATAGAGAATGGATTCTAAATAAATCACTATCCCTTTTTTTCTGCTACCAGAATTTCTACCACTCTGTCACAACTGTGAAACTTCAGGAGGAGAACTGTCCATTTCTGTGTGCTTTTACAGAAACTCTTCAATAACTTCTGGGATCTCTTGCACCACTGGAATGGAAACTACATTTAAAGTGGCATGCATTAGCAAAAAACACAGCAGTGTTTTTCACACAGGTGTTTTAGCTGAAAATGAAAGCCAGAGCCTGAAAGTCCCCCATGTAAGGACATAAATGCATTCAGATCTAACACAAACATTAAAGATTTCTCTTAAGTTTTGTGGCAAAAGGAGATGCATGTTTATATATATTATATTTACAGGATTTAGTCCCAGGTTCACAGAACCTTTGATGCATTCTGGAGATCACAAAGTGCCTTTCACCACGCTCACAGGCCAGATTAGTTTTTCTGAGGAATGTTAAGCCTGTTTTATGAAGACCACCTTTATAAATTTTGTTTGTTTATTTTTTTTTTTTTGTCAAAATGCATTTTGGAAAATAATAAAAATCAGTGTCACATAACTGCCACAGGTTTAAGAAAAAAATTGTGCTTAAATAAGTCCATGAAATATGACCATTAAACTAATTTCAATTACTGCACTGCTGATTTTTAAAAAATTCTGCAAGCAGTCCAAATGAATTGTATTTTAACATCATTCAACAGACATCAGCTGAAAAGGTTATCTCAATATCAAATAGTGAAATATCTTTCCCAAAACTATGAGAATAGTCAAGCTTTTTCACTTTTAGGACTTTTAGACAGAAACATTGTTACTATGAGGAAGTCACCCCTCTCCATTTCTCACCCAGAGCATTCATTGCTTGGAGCTTTTCCTAAGTGATATCCCATATTATTCCACATTTGTCATGAGGAACTTTGAGTTAAAAGTAAAGGCATACAGATAATGAACACAGATGGCAAACAAATTGTTTCCTGCAGAAACTCATTTGTAATTTAAAAGAAAAAGGCTTTGTATTCTTCAAACCTTTCTCCCTACTGTCTATATCATTATTCCAATGTATTTTAATCTATAGATTGTCATTACTTTTAAGCAACTGTAATTTTAAAATATTGGCTTGGTTTTTAGTTATCTTAGTAATTTTCTCTAAAAATTTTTAATTTTTATGCCCTCTTCTCTAGGTTTTTATCATACTGAGGAAGCTACATTATAAAGACCTACTCTGCAGGCACTGAAGTGGTCCTTCATCTGCTTTTCCTTTTACCCCCTCAGCTGAAGAGGCTAAGGATTATTTTATAGCTTTTTCTGGTTTCTGCTTAGCAACATTATCAGCCAGTTATATCTGGGTAGTTATAGAAGTGGGTGGTTATTTGCTCTATGGAATCTCATTTGATTAATGTGTCTTTCTTGTGCTTAAAAATATATGTATTTTATAATCTGCAAACAAGAAGTCCTGGATGGCCATCTGCATTTGGCTTTCATCAGCATTCTCAGACGTTAGATTTCCCATGACGTAGTCACTGTGTGTGCATTTATGGAGAGGCACAGAAAGTCCACACCTTGTGTGAGTGGAGGGCAAATCCTCAGGCATGAAACCTCCTCTGTATTCCAGCTAATCTGGAATGAAATACTTTTATATGGGGCTGACTGCTGAATACACACTGGTGACTAAATGGAATTTTTAAATAAGGCAGAGAAGGTGAAGGCAAACAGAGCTTTTAATTGCACATTTCCACACAGTCTTGCAAAAGGTTATTTCATGCATCAATAAAGGCATGTGGAAAACAGCATTTAGTTCTGGCAGAGTTTTGCCTCACGTACCTGCCAGCACAGGGATCACAACATCTGCTCTGCAGCAGCACTGCACTGTGAACTCAAGGCTCCATCTGCAAGCAAACACAGAAAAAGTTTGCTGAATCTCATGCACTTTAGGGCTCAAGGTCTATTTTTGCTCCCAGGCATGGAGTTAGGAGAATACAGTGAGTCCCAGTGGCAGTAAATGACTTTTCCATAAGTATTGTTTTCATTGCACCTTATTGACTTGAATAATAATTAAGAAAAAAACTCACAAAAAACCTCAAAACATACAGTTTCTTCTAGCCCAGCTCCATAAAAATATCACAGGTTCACAAAGACAACAAAAAAAGGGCAGGAATTACTTTTTTATATTGGGAATTAGGGAAATGCTAATAATGCAGGTTTTGTTTTGTTGTTTTGCATTTTATTTTTTTAATTTATAGATCAGGGAAAAGAAGAAAATGCACAAATAAACACAGCTAAATCTGGCAAAGGTTATTAAAAATTTATACCCTGTGACAAGCCTTTTAATACTGTAGCCATCTGTGCTTGTCAGACTAAGAGTTTAGGTAGACTTCAGCAATTTTAAGAAATAGGGCTACTTTCATATGTTTTTGAAAACATAAAAACTCCCCCCTTCCATGCCCCCCTCCCCTTCCCAATTAACAACAACAAACACCACCAAATACAGACATAATTAATTCAGGACTAACATAACTGAAATAACTAATGTAGTCTTCAGATGAGATACATGTCAAGAGCATTATGATAATAAAGATTTATAAACTCTGGAAAGGTTGAAGTTATTTTCTTAAGAAAATTTGCATAAATATTCCATTATCTCTGATCTTCATTAATTCACTTAATGACAATATTGAGATGTGGAAACTCTGACCAAAAAATTGATTAATAGTGATACATGCAGGCTCTTTTGACATTGTGGGACATATCTACTATTAACAGCCAACACTGCCACAGAAGATGCTTAAAGTAATTTTTCTGATGCATTTGGGTTAGATTCTGTAGTGTTTATGTACTCTGCTTGCACAGATTTTCAAAAACAGAAAAGTACAAAACAAATTGATTGTTTGGATTTCCAGAAGTCAGTCCTGCTAAAACCCCTGAAGAAAGATCATGTTTTAGGCATTGGGCTGTTCTTTAAGCATTTAACTCTTTTCTGCAAGTCCTCCCTTTTCAGTGCCAAGGTAGCCAGTATAAAATTGACACTGTGAGACACACTTGGAGTCCTAATTACAATTGTATTTATAAAAGGGATGAGAATAGGCTGGTGAGTCCCTTGCTGTCCAGCAGATATACAAATATATATATATATATATATATATACACACACAGATATACTTTGTTTCTGGGCAGTGTTTTCACTGCAATCCTTCTCCTCTCAGACAGCCCTTCTGTATCTCTGCATCCCAACAGAGCACAACACCCACCACTTTTTTTGTCACAGCTCCTATTCACTGTAGAACATGAAGGCTTCCTTTTCATCTAAGCTTGCTGCTCTTTTTAATACATGCCTGGCCCTTGAAGCTCCCTCTCTTTTAATTTTGCATTTCATGAAGCATTTCCAGCAACGCAATCACAGTGTGGGTTTTTGATTTGAGTCGCTTTGGGTCTTTGGATTTGCAGTGCTCCTAATGGCACCTCAAAAAACCAACAGCACTAAAGTGCTGCTGGTTCAGACCTAAATGCATAAGGAGATGCCAGGAACTTATATGGCTCCATAGGGGTTTGACATTAAGATCCCCTAGGAACACACAGCAGCTGCAGACAGCAGTTAAAATCCTCACTGCTGGATATTCACAAGGCCATTTGTTTGTCCCTGGCAGCACTGAGCAAATAAGCCCTGGATCCTACTCAAGTCTCATCAGGCAGGAGCTGCTGAACCATGAATTCCTGACTCCTGCTGGAGCCTGGTGCCACCAACACAACCAGACCATACCCACACCATGCACTGGAGGAGGTGGGATCCTCCTTATTTCCCCTTTTGCTTACAATTTACCCCATAGTCAAAGTTCTCACACAGTGTTTGTAAAACCAAGAGACGAATCTGACTCACGGCCCAGCGAATCTGAGCAAGTGTTTCCTGCACTTCTGTAGAGAAGAGTTAAAAAGAGCAGAGTTTTGCTCAATTTGTAGCTAAAATTTGGATGGGAGTCAGACAATTTTGGTTGTCTAGTTGAGCAAATGTTAATTCATCAGCTTAAAAACCTACATGTCTGCTCTCCTCACACAAGAGGTCCTTTACAGTGAGGGTGGTGAAACACTGGCACAGGCTGCCCACGAGAAACTCTGGCTGCCCCATTCCTGGAATCATTCAGGGTAGTTTGGGTGGAGCTCTGAGCAACCTTATCTAGCAGCTGTCTCTGCTCATGGCAGGAAGCTGGACTGGATGGCTCTAAAGGTCCAGCCCAAACTATTCTGTTGATTTTATGGTCTTTTATATATCTTCTTCTCTTTCTGCAAACAGTAGAACATCCCTCTTCTATTGATACTTCATGATCAGAGGAGGACAAAGCTGCCTCCACTTCCCTTTCCACCATCTCAGAGAACACAGATGATGCAGCAGTGCTCATCGTATTTCCCAATGTCTCATTGTTAAGAATTAAGAATAAACATTTTATCTGTCTCCTGAAACCCAGTGGCCTGCAACCCCCTGCAGTGATTTTATGTTGATGTTAGTTTTGACTGCTGTCAAACTTATCTGCCCTTCTGCAACTCAGTTATTGAAGTCTGGGTACATTAACAGACATCAAATAAATAAAGAAATTATTAGTTAAAAGTGGAAATAAATTAAAATGGAAAGGGTAAAAAATAATTGACAAATCAAGATGAAAAGAGTAAAAGCTCATCAGAAGTGTGTAGTGTAAATCTAGATTGGGAAGGCATCTTAAATTAAGAAAATTTAAAACCACACATGTTGCAAGACCGATACCCCACAGCTGCTGTTGGACACCTCTTGAACCTTGTTGCATTTGTCCCATATAAAAAGTAGAGAATTATATAATTGCTGTCCTCCATTTGTGGGATGGATGGTCCTTTTTCCCTGGAAGCTTGCTCCACCTTTCCATTATCCTAAGAGAGTTTGTTTTCCTATACCACACACCACTGTGGCCCCCTGTTGCGCAAGGTTCAATTTGGTTTCCCTGAAAAGAAAACCTATTACCACTCTCCAGGGTGGTGTTGAGTGTGGCTTAACAAGCATCAAGTGCAGATGTTAAAATTTATACTGAAAAAACAATTCCATTGTGTACTGAGCCACGAACCTCACAGTGGACCAGGTGTCAGAAGTGAGCACAGGAGGGACTACATTTTATTGAAATTGTTTTTTGTCTTCCATCAGAGAGAACAGAGCTTAAGAGAAGGGATGAAAGCTCACAGTCACTAGCAGCCTGAAAATTTATGCAGCTTTCTTCTTTAAGCACCATATTTTGGGGCTCAGTAAGGTTTACAGGGACTTAGATACTTAAGTCAGGATTGTAAAATGAAGCAGACTGCAAAAACCGCTGCAACTTAGGAGGGAGAATATGTTCCTGCAGCTGCTGCTGATCCAAGAATCTATCCAGGCACATACTACATAGATTTTGATTGCTGAATGTCTAGAGGAAAAAGCAGCTATACACCCATGGCATATGTTAACAGCTCTTACACTATACAAGTAACACAATTTTTTCTGCCCTGAAAGCACATTTTCATCTAACAGGGAATAAATACTAATAGTACAGTGCCTGCTAGAAAGAACAGCTCCAATCCTCTAAATTAATTTAATTCTCTTGGGATTTACAGAGCATTAGAGGATTTTATTGCTATTGATTTCTTTTTCAACCAGACTTAGAACAGGACCTATAATTTTGAGGTATGATTGTGCTGATGTTACCCTGTTAAGTATCTCTTTTTGTGGGGACATACAGATAGACAAGCTGAGAGTGCTGGGGTTGTTCAACCTGCAGAAGAGAAGGCTCCTGGGAGACCTTAGACCCCATTCCAGTGTTAAAGACACTGTGAGAGCTGGAGAAGGACAAGGGCCTGGAGAGACAGGACAAGGCAGGAAAGTTCCACCTGGCAGAGGGTAAGGTTAGATGACATAGTGGGAAAAAATTTCATGGCTGGCACAGTTTGCCCAGAGAAGCTGTGGGTGCCCCATTCCTGGAAGCATCCAGGGCCAGGTTGGACGGGTCTTGGAGCAACCTGGGATAATGGAGTCCCTGCCCATGGCAGGGGGTTGGCACTCCAGGATTATTAAGGTCTCTTCCAGCCCAAACCATATAAACAATCTGACAGCTGTCACTGCCTGCAGTGTTGTGCAATCTCACCAGATTGGCTCCAGTAAGGAAGTGGTGTAGCTCAGCATGAACAGGTTCAGCCAAAAAACCCAAAAGGGAGCTCATGTGAGACATCAGCTGCACCTCCTTTCTCAGGGTGGGGAGCCAGTGTCATTTAGAACTCAGGAGCTGCCCATGGAATGAGCCCTAATGCAGTCAAATCCTTTGTCATTTTCTTCTACCTTCTCATTCCAGTTACTCTTTCTGAAGTAGATGTATTGATTAGTTCGAATCTTTGCTGTGGTCACATCAAAGACATGAGTGATTCTTTGTTACATAAGAGGGAGCTCAATCATTCACTAAACTGTATCCAAAATATATATGAATTCAGGAAATAAAGAAAATATTGGTTTTGTTCAAGAGGGAAGGAAACAAAAGTTCTGGCTCTGTCTCTTCCTCCCACTCACCAATAGATGGTGGCAAAACTCCTTCCTTGTCATTGTCAAGGGCTTGGGGTTCTGTCAAGTCGATGTATCAAGCTTCACCCAGTTCTTTCACCCTCATTCCTGTTTTCTGAATATTGTTAAATCTTTTCCTTCCTAACACTAGTGTCATTTTTTTCCAGTTTTTCTTACCAAAAAGCTGTAGGAAGTTTCAACTTCATTTTAATCTTCTTTGCATGTAGTACTCTACCTTCATCTCTTTCTGAAGCAAGACAGGGAAGAGGAAGTGGTGATTAATCCCTTTAGAGTTCCCTACCACTGAAACCTGTGGGGGATTAATCATTTTAACAACCGATGTAGGTATGTGGTAGATGGTTTGTGTCTTTAAAGCAAATTTAAAAGATAAACTGCAGCTCAGGCAGACAACACAGCCATGCTTCAGGGATCAGGAACACTAATTCCTTGGACTAAATACACCAGAAGTCAGGATGGATTATCAGAACATCTGAAGGCTTCTTTAAAAAGTCTTCTTGGATAATAGCAGCATTCCTTTAAAAGGAAATAATTTTTAATTTGTGGCTTGAACAGAAGTACATGTAAGAGTTTATCAAGATGACACAGCCCTTTTTTTTCTGCTGAAAGTTTTTTCACTGCAATGGGGGAGAGGCCACTAAAGGATGGTACTGACATTAATAAGCACCATCTTATATTGTGCTTCAGCTCTACCAAGCTGCTGTAATTGTAACATGTGAAAGTTTACCGTGGAAATCTTTTATATAAAAATACTGGCCTGTTTCCTAAAAAAAACACAAACCAACAGGTCTTCAGAAAATAAAGTTGCTAGACAAAGAACGTGAGAAATCTTTTCCCCCCAAACTGACTCCTTTGTCTAGAACAAAAGATTCATGAACTGTGCAGCCATCTGTTTGAAATATACCAATTTTCATGTTTTCACTTACTCTATTGTAATCTGTTTCCCATTGCCTTTAATCTCATTTTAATCTCGCTGAGCCAACAGTGGAAAATAGCAAAAATTACTTTTCACTGTAGCCATGCAGCAGTTGTTCAGTAAATGGTATTTGAAAACAAATACTTAAATTTTTTCTGAAATCTCAGCGTGTGAGCAGATCTCTCCCACATTTTGTCAAACCAAGAAAGTAGAGAACTGAAGACATGTGAATAAATATTTGAGCTGTTGTAGTCAAACACAGCAACTGGAACAGAGTGAATGACAGAAACAACAGTAATAGCTCGATAAATGTATTACATTGAAATAGTGACATTGTAAATGTCATAGAGCCCTCATCCCACCCCCTGCCATGGGCAGGGACAGCTTCCACTGTCCCAGGCTGCTCCAAGCCCTGTCCAGCCTGGCCTTGGACACTCTCAGGGATCCAGGGGCAGCCCCAGCTGCTCTGGGCACCCTGTGCCAGGGCCTGCCCACCTTCACAGGAAATAATTTATTCTTAATGTCTAATCTAAATCTCTCATCTTTCAGTTTAAAAACATCCCCTACTGTGCTATCACTGCCTGTGTATAAAATCACTCAAACTGTTTCTCACAAGCCCTCTGTAAGTGCCGGAAGCTGTAAGAAATTTTCCCTGGAGCCTTCTCCTCCCCAGGTGAGCATCCCCAGCCCTCCCTGCCTGTCTCCAGAGCAGATGCTCTCCAGCCCTCTGAGCATCTCTGTGGACTCCAGCCCTCTGAGCATCCCCTGGGCCCACTCTAAAATGTCCATGTCATTCTTGTGCTGAGCACTCCCAGCCTGAAGGCTACCCACAGTGAACTGCACGGATGAGAGGCGAGCAGAGAGGCTGAGATAACTCATCACTTCACTGAAACTTTAAATAAAACTCTCCCACTGCAGCCTCATTGATAAGCTGGCCAGACTCTGTGATGAGCTGACAGTTGTCCAGAGCCCTGGTCTCTTCGAGTGCTGATCAATGATTCCATGACTGTTTGGCAGCTGGTAACAAGTGGAGCATGACAGGCATCAATACTTGGGCCAATACTGTTCAATACCATCATCAGTCGCCTTGATGCTGAGAATGTGATTCCTCAGCAAATTTCTGAATGATTCAAAGGGAGAGGGAGGTGGCAAATCAACAGCAGATCTTCATTTCAGCGAGACCTTGCTGAAATTAAAGATTGGATCATTAGAGAATCCTGAAAGTTCAGCAAGAAAAAGTGCAAAGAGTTGCTTCAGGACAGAACAGACCTGCCTATGAACTGGCATGGGCTAGAAACAAACTGGGAGCTCTGCTGGAAAGCACCTGTAACGGTGGAGTAACAGTGGGTGACAACACACATGCAATCCAACAGCACATTTTTGCTGTGAGTAAGGCAAACCACACACCGGGCTGCACTAGGAAAAATACAGCCATCAGATCAGGGGGAGTTATGATCCCATTTTGCTTAGTGCTGGTGAGAAGATGACTTCTCAGCATGTTCTAAAACTAAAATATAGGTATGGCTAAATTAGGAGGTGGGCACCTCACAAACATCTTGTTTGAGCTTCTGGCCACTGTGTTTTCAAGTAATCTGCACTCTTGTCCCCTTAATAACATTTATGGGATGAGTGAGTGGGTGTCTGGCTTGTCTCACTGTCTTGCTGCTGCAGCTTTATGCGGGGGAAGAAGGTCAGTGTATCCAACTCTGAATCACAGCAGTGGAAAGGGCAGAAAAAAAAAGAGAAAGGATTTTCTTGCATTTCTGGATTTGCATATGTCCTTGGGGAGCAGACGTACATGTTCCAGCTATAGAATTGCCTGTTGAAACCAGCTAGCTTTGCCTGTTAAAACACAGCTTGCTCAGAGGAGAAGGTCAAGGCAACTTATATTAATTGCAGCTTATATTAATTACAACTTATATTAATTGCATATCTGACGTTGCACAGTAGCCGTCCAAAAGCACCTGTCCATAGCAAAGGGTACAGCTTGAAAGAATGAAACAGGATTCCAGGCAAAGGCAATTATAATAAATATAATTTAAATTAATGCTGATGGGACATTAATGAGATATACTGTCACTATTGCCACTATTTTTGGTTTGTTTGGCCTTCTAAGCACAGTTTATCTGAGAATCTCTAAGAGATTAAAGTTATTAATCACTTAGACTTCACAGAAGCTCTTATAATTTTCTTTTGTTTAAAATTGAAATTTATTGAAGGTTAAATTAGAGACAGAACTAAAAAAATCATATATAATCCTTACTTCAGTACTTCCCATGAATCAGAAGTGAATATTCTTGCACCCTGAACTGGTACCCATTCTCATTTCTGTAGTTCTAGCGGTATTGTGGCCACCCTGGAGCAACTGAGAAGATCCAATGGTAAAAATGCAATCAGGAATCAGCAACATTTTCCCACAAATACACAAAAGCAGATCACTGAAGGGAAAAAAAACAAAAACAAAACAACCAAATAAAAAATCAGAAATGAAAATGAGACATTTGAGTCTCATTTACTTCATGCTGGTTTTATAATTAATATGAAACTTAAATTAAAAACAAACAAATATTTTTCCTTGGGGTTGGTTGTGTTCTGCTTTTGTTAAGAAATTCTTTTTCTTAGACCCTGATGAAAGAAACAAATATATTAAGGATTGTATATTAATGCTAGTCACTAAGCTAGGCTAAAACATTACCTATAACATGATTATACTTAATTGTTCCTCTCCCTTATAAATGCAGTAAAACAAACTTTGCAATCATGTTGTATAATTATTTCTGCAATACAGAAACCTTTACATATGTAGAGAGATTTACATATAAAATTAAAGATGTAATTTTCATTGTAAATGCAAAAGTATTTTCAAACAAGCTAGAAAAACACCACACAGAATGACTTAAAGTTTCATTAAATAATATGAACTTTATACAAACTCATTTACTCAGTTTTCAAAATTCAGTATATGACCTATGATAGATCACAGGGCCCAGGATTTAATTCTGGACAATGAGTATTGGAATTTTTAACTGATTTTTGCCTGGGACCATTTTAATGTGAAGATAAACAATCACCTTCAGATTTTTATTCTGACTTTGTCTGTTCTTTGTTAAATATTTTTGCTCTAATCTAAGCTTGAAATTATTCTGCCTTTTCCTGATGTTGGAATTGGCTGGTATATTTTCAGCAAGACAGTTTAGGGTGCCAGTTCTGTCAATATAGAAATAGGTCAGAAGCTCTGATGGAAGAAGTCCTGATGTCCTGTCTTCTTTTTTTTCCCAATACAGTGAAATACAATTTAAAAATCCCCTGGAGTTTTAATAGGACTACAATATTTCAATAACTTTTTGCTTAGGAATATGTTCTGACATCCATGTTTTGCTACTAAGCATAGAAGCTGTGACAACTCTTGCTCTATCTTGCCTCACATACACTCAACATCTGCTTTCACCTATGAGATTTTGTCATTTTTTGTCCAAGGGAAACCCCACCCTAGAAAAACAGAGCTCAAATTTTCTTCACATAGCGGAATTTACACTAGTAGGAACCATCTCTTCTTTAGTGATTGAAAGTGAAATATTTATTTCAAAGGCATCATTTTGTCTTCTATTGCAGTGAGCAGAGAATAGCAAGACTCTAAGGAGTGACTTTTCTTACCTCTTTCTTGTCTCTAGCAGCACGAGCCTGGGCAATCTGTTCAGGAAAACCACACAACTGCGAAGGGATTTAGCTTTCTGAACTGAGCCAGACGTTAATTCAACCTTGGGTATTTCCTGATAGAAGATAGTAGAAATCTCCTCATCTCTTAAAAGGTCATTTTGCAGACTTTGCCTTCCTTTGCCCTCAAGATTTTTCCTTTGAAGGTCTGTTTAATTGAATTTAAGCTTCAAGGACAAAGCCAGTGGCAGGGAAAAAGCACAGTGTCTGTACCTGCAGGAGCATTGCATCATACAGTAATCTGGTTATTTTACCCACTTTTTTTTGCTTCTCCATCTGAATTAAGACTGTGCACACTGCTGGAAATTAATAAACTAATGGGAGGCTACCAATTAAAAGCTGATAAATGTTGTTTGCTCTGTTCAGTGCATCACAGTCATTTTATCTGAAATTATTGACAGTTACCAAGGCCTTGACAAGATATGTTTTTTTATTCATCTAGCATGCTGTCACTATTGCCATATTTTGATTAAGCATAGGATGCTTTCCCATTCTGCAAAAATGTCTTTCTGCAAGCATTGGGACTAATCATTTTTAAAAGTGAGACTACCAGACAAATTTGGCAAATGCCAGATTCCCTCATTACAACCAGTTGGCTTAAAGATGTGGTGCAAGTAAAGCATCCTTCTGCCCCATCAGCAATGAAATGTGTCCACTGGTTGTTGGCTGTGAAAGAACTAGAATTTTTCCCTGTTTTCTTCATTAATTCATTTGGGTGGGAGACAAGAGAGAAGTTTCTCATCTGTCATTGCAGAGTCAGAATGGTCAAGTTGATATTACAGTTTTACACCTAGATTACTAGAATATTTTCTGAACCCTTTCTCATCTCCTGCATCCTCATGGCTCACTAGTAAGCTGTCACTCCAAGTGTGAAGGGCACCTGAAGATAATAAGAAAAACAAAAATTTCTAGACTCAATGAATGGGTTAACTTTCATGGTTTTAAATTGTTTAATCTGTCATTTTCTCTCCATCATTCTGATCCTGAAGAAAGATGCAACTGCAGGCCAAGGAGCAGACTCCATCAATGAAATCAAATTCCAGACAGAGAAATACTGTAATGCACTTAAGCATATTCTGCACAAAGATGAGCTGAGGAGATGAGCAGGAGGCGTGAGTAACATGACCTAAATTTATAATGAAAGCCTGCACATCTACAATGCTGAAAGCTTTCAGTGAGTATGACATGAATTCTAGGGCAATGGATTACATCATTTCTCTGCACTGTGTTTTAGTAAGGCATGATAAGTTAAATTTCTTCCATTAAATGGAAGAAAATTACTGCATTGTGCTCCGTACTGGAAGTTACTGATGTAACAGAGCAGCCTGAAAAACATTCAAAATGCTAAGTCAAATGCATACACAGGCAAGTTCTGTAATGAGGAACTTAAAGTCTGATTTGGGATATTTGAAATCCTAATTTTTAAGTGTAAGAAGTGACTACAGTGACTGTTGTGTTTATATGATATCTTTGGTTATGGACAACATTAGGAGTCATGTTAAGACTTAAGTGAGTTATATGCCAGTCTGCAACAGTTGTAGATTATCAAGAAGACCCAAAGGATGTATTTTTTTTTCCTCTCCCATTCAATCTAGAGCTGGCTGGTTTGTCTCACATGTCATTTGAGCCTGGTGACGCAATACAATTCTTCTGTTCATTATTTGAGACAGGACACTGATAATTTTGCACTGGCTCTGCATGTCTGTGAACTGAAATATTAGATTTTATTCTGTGCTTGCATCAGGACTAACTGCTGAGAATGTGTGTCTTTGCATCAGGCATTTGACTTCAAATTAGAACCCCATCTGTCTCAGTTGTTTGTGTGTCAGAAATGCTGATATTTCCATGTAATTTTCTTTGAAGTATCAGTGAATAAGGAATGGAGTACACATGAGTAATGGAAAAGGATGTAGGAAGCACAATGAATTTTATTGACACTGTTTTGGAATTAACACAAAACATTTACAGAACTGCAGATAAGCCTGAAGAGTCAGATAAAGCTAGAAACAAACACAGAGAGCAAGATTCAATTAGCAGTAATTTGGAGTAGAAACTAATCTTCAGTTGTTACCATTAAACAAGTCTGGAGTGAATAGCAAGAATCCATTTAGCTTTTCTGAATTATTACCTGCAAAGTCAATAGATGTTTATTATCCTAGGGAGAACAGGCTTGTTATCAGTTCCCTTTCTTAACTCCTAATGGAGCCAGCTGTTTGTTTTGGATAATGGTGCACTTCATAGCACATCCCAAACTTCATGCTGAGATGCAGTTACACAGACCACGTGTTCCCTTGCTCAGCCAAGAGCTCAGTTTGTTTAGATGTGCTGGATGATTTCACACACAGCCTCAGAAATCACAAGCCAGTAGGTGATAAATCAGTTTTTTCTTAAACTTTACGACTGTCAAAGTAACAGGTTGCAAGGGCGTTTTTTTGTGTTGCATTTTTTTTTATCTTGGAGAGCAAAAAGGTACCAAATTTGAGCAAAGCATGGGTATGCTGAACATGAAGAGATAGTGTTTCCAGCAAGGGAATTTTCTAATTAGTTGTCATACATAGACTTTTATTATCATACATCCCAATTACAAGGGATATGCAGGATAGCTTATCAGGTTACCCTCTAGCCGACTCTCTTACGTGATATACCAGGAGCTCCAGGGACCTGTTCAAAAATAGGGCACATTATTGACACTTCATCTAAAGGCAGTCACAGCTCTCTCATTCCCAGAGGGGAGCCTGAAATCCCCCGTGGAAGGTCCCTGTGGGGTCTGCAGTGCATGTCTGATGTCTCAGCAGTGCCCACATCACTCTGGACCAGCTCCCGCCCCACAGCAAACAGGGACAGGTAGAGATTAACCAAACCTGAGATGATTTTCTTTTGCAACAACAGATGACAACAGATCATTTCATAAACAAAGAAGTTTCCAGAGTTAAAACAGGCATGTATGTTATTGCTCTTACACCATTGAGAAGAGCTGTTCTTGAAAGGTGAAGGAAAACTGTGTTTTCCCAACACTTTTTTCTTTTTTTGGGGGGGGAAGTTGTGTTTTTGGTGGTTTTGTTTGTTTGTTTGGGTTAATTTGTTTGTTGGTTGGTTTTGGTTTGTCTGTTCTTTGGCTTTGTTTTTATTTTTTTGTGGGTTTTTTTGTTGATGTTTTGGGGGTTTATGTGTTTGGGGTTTTTTTCTTGCTTTTTTATTTTAGTTTTTTGTTTGTTTGGTTGGTTGGTTGGTTGGTTTTGGTGAGATAAAGTATAACAAATGCATGTTATGGGTATAATTTCAAGTTTTCCTCTATTCTCCACAGATAATATGTTAATCTCAGGGAAAATGTTTCTTTGAAGACTCTTTTTTCATAAGCCTTACTTTGGAAACTGCCAGTTCGCAACTGGGGAAACCAGAGATAACTTCATCTTAAAGCTCTCATGGCAGGAAAAGTAATCTTGTGTTCAGATTTCTCTCCTAAATCTCTTTCTGCATTTTACATTATTCAGCAGTACAGAATCAATGTAAATGGGAGCCAGTGATATTAAGAAATTCCCTACTGAAAGTTCTGGACTGGTTCAAATCTTAGGTAAATTTAAACAAGTGTCAACAAGAGCTTGAAAGCCTCCTTTGTTTTGATCCCAGCTGATCATATAGAATTTTAAATTCAGCACTCTTGAGTAAATGGAATTGCTTATGCAGATTAGTTGGTTAGCTCATATTGTTACATATATTTCTGAAAAATAGACTAAGGCAGCCAAGATAATTGTTGGAGTTAAAATGAATCAGAAAAATACATAAACAAATTTGGGTTTTACAACTGGCATGCATATGTCATTTAATTTTATTAAAAGTGTTATCATTATAAAATTTTATTTAATTTTATTAAATAATGTATTAAATGTATTAAAACCAAAGTAAGATTCACTCCAGCAACTGAAAATGTTCTGAAAAATCAGATATTACAATTTCTAACTAGGGTAAAGGAAGTTGTCTAAAACACCATAATTTTTTTGCAACCACTTCTAACCAAGGGCAAAAATAGCAGCACATTAAAACATTTAAATGAATTTAGAAGTATAAATTCACTTCCTTGTAATTTTTCTAAAGGAACCAAAGTAATCAGAATATTTCTATGCTTGTACAGAACCTACTCTGAATATAAATTTTGAGCAGATAAAAACATTCAGCACTGCTTGGCTTACATTGCCTAGAAATCTGTGTGAAAATTTTTGAAGTAGGTCCTTGCTGTCTGTTTGCAAGGATTGAAATAATTTAGAAAAATATTCTTCTGTGACTGTCTTTCAATGTAAGGGGGGAATCTTAATCTCTTCTATCCCTTTTGACCTCTTCAGTCCTCCAAGAGGTAACTGTAGAGCTCAGAGAGCTTAAAACGTCTCCTGAGTGAGATATTGAGCACAGAAACATCTTATTCAGAGCTGATCTGAAAATCCTGAAGTTTACCTACAAATCTCCACGTTTTTACATGAATAGCAGGAACTGCTGTTCCTTCTGTAGCTCAGCTAATAGAGAAAATTCTCTTGTGGATTTTATATATTTGCATCCAACTCTGTTTGCAGTCCTTGAACATCAGTATGGGAGCACCAGAAAGGGAAGATGCTGCTTCATCCACTTTCTAAGGGTTCTAATAGGTCCCAGGTACTGCCTTCCTCACAATTTCTTCCCTGTGAGGGTGGGCAGGCCCTGACACAGGTTCCCCAAAGCAGCTGGGGCTGCTCCATCCCTGGAAGTGTCCAAAGCCAGGGTGGAGCAACCTTGGATAGTGGAAGGTGTCCCTGTCCATGGCAGGGGGTGGAACTGCGTCAACTTTAGGGTACTTTCCAACCCAAACCATCCTGCAGCTCTGTGATTCTTAAACTACAAAATCCAGAATGAAAGTGTTTGTAAACAGTAAAACTGGGAGATGGATCATTAATTTCCAGTTGAACAAATGTGAGGCTAGGAAAAAGTGTAACACCTGATCCAGATAAAACCAGATAAACCAGCTGCTGATGCTGCTGCTGTCTGGAATGGGATTGATAATTTAACTAAATAAACTATTTAATTAACTTACCAAACTATTTTAACTAAATTAATAATTTCGTTACATTTAATTAAATTAATTAGTTTTTTTAAAAAGACTTTTCATGAGTGCCTGTGCAACACCTGCACCTTCAGCATCAATATTCACTCTGTTTTCTGCACTTCTAATATCTGGTGGGCGAACAGGTCCAGCTGGCTTCACAACAAACCTACCACATACTTGGTACTTCATCTTCTTTCTGTCCTGAAATCATAAATGTGAGTACAGTCATGTTGTAATATATCTTTGAACTTTCTAATAGGTTTCAGACCAGCAGAGTGAAATTTTTAAAAACATCTGCATGCTTACTGGTATACTTGGAATGCACTTTCACAAATGCCTTCTCACCAGCCATTTCTCACAGTGAAACAGATTCTATGGGTTATCACAAGAAATTTTCTACTTTTAAATAAATGTCTTCATTTAAACTTAGTTCTTTCAGTTTCTTATAGACTCTGGTCAAAAAAAGTTGTGATTATCATCTTTTGTTGGAAAAAATGGCATTTCTAATAACAATCACTTCAGCATAGTAATATAAATATTACAATAAATGAAGTGTGAGCTGTAACAGCAAACTCTCAAAGTGTGGTTTTGCATGAGGATAGAGGTGTGATGAAACATCATTTCATTCTGGTTGTATCATATGACTTGGCCATCCATCACCACATCAACTTAGCACAGGTTTTCCAAGACATCATTCATTATAAGGCAAAGCCAAGCTGCACACCTTAAACATTAAGAAACCCCAAAATAAACCAACAAACCAAAAAAACAAAAAAAAAAAAACCAACAAAAAAAAAAAGCCAGCATTTTTCTTTCCACCAAAAAATACATTTGCAAGTCATTTAGATTGCTGGATGTAATGTGACAACTCACATTAGACTTCACTGTATGAAAAAGAGACTGCCTTGAAAACATGCTGCATCAAATCCCTGCCTTATGAAATGTGTGTAACATCTGCAGGGAGTTCATTTCGTGTTTAATGACTGCTAGCTGCTGGTGTCAAACACCTTGCTTTGGACAGGTGGCTCTGAATTCCACATGCACGTGAATTTCCATCCTGTGTCATTGTTGCAGGACTGGCTAAATGTCATGAAAGGACCCAAAATAAAGAAAAAAACCCCAAACCATTGTGACTATGCAGTAACTATGTTTTGGGGTTTTTTGAGATAGTCTGTAGATATGGATTATTCAGATAAATCTTATGCAAGGGTTTATGGAGAGAAAAAACCCCAGAGAATTTGGTGTCATTTTGTTCTTACGTCTTAAAGATTGGCACAAGTGTACATTTACTACTCAATATCAAAATCAGGACATATATATGCTCTGGGAGTGATTTGTTGTTTCTCAAATTATTTTGCCTGTGTGCTGCTATCAAATGTGTCCCTGTCCCTGGCAGAGGGGTTGGAACTAGGTAATCTTTAAGGCCCCTTTCAACATTCAACATTGATTCTACAATTCTATGATAACTAAACAATTATTTCCCCTAACTACACTGTTAAATGAAAAATTTATTGCCAAAAATCAAACCCTATGTTGATTTTGTAGCACTGAACTTCACAGTTTATCAAAAAAACCTTGAAAAAATATCTTCAAGGAACCACTGTACTGATTTAGAAAGTTAAATCACTCCAAACGTTATTAACACAATAATCCACTATCCCTAAAAATACATGTCTTCAAGTCTGCTTTTGAAAACATACAGACCTATACTTACAACACTATAATTACAATATTATAATTACAACACTATACTAATTTTTTTTTTTCAGAAATAGGAGTCTGGAAGGCACCAAAATTTCCACTCTTGCCCAGGTGAAAAGCTGCTCCTGCAGTGAAGCTGATGGCAGGGAGCTGATCACTAGTCACAAAGCAAGATGTGGAACAGTGTTTGGATATTTATTTTCTTCTAACAACTCTGCTTTGATTGTGCACATCCACTGACACCTTTAAGTGTATTTCTCAGATGCTACAGACAAGTAGAGAATAAATAGGCCTGCAATATTTCTTAAGAACAGCATATATGAATATAAGCATGAAGCAGTGCCATAAACATGCCTGTTGGATTTCCTCCCTGCTCAAGATAATTATTCAGAGACAATTCCATATATATGAGAAACACCATAATTTATTTCTCCTCTCATTTCACAAGATAGAATCATGGAATGGTTTGTGTGGGAAGATATGTTAAAGACCATCAAATTTCAACCCTTCCGTCATGGGTAGGGTAACAGCCACAAGGTCAGCATTCAGAGCCCCATCCAACCTGGTCTTGAGAAATTCCAGGGATTCAGAGTCCACAGCCTCTCCAGGCAACATTTGCCCTAAGAACCCACCTAACTATGAAAGGAGCTTTTCTCTCTTGTTCAGAGGCACACACATTCATTTTAACATTTATTTACCACATCTTCTCTAGACTACATACCCTACTGATGTGGTTTATTTGTATGTATTCAGTATTATGTCACAAAAACCCATACAAACATATTTATAGGACAAAATAAAGAAATTATCTGTGCATCAGCTTCTACTTATAAATGAAACTGAGGAGAGAGACACAAGGAGCAATGCCACTCTTAATTAGAACCTAGGCTTCACCCTGCTCTTTCATGTGGCACAAGAGCTCTGTTGCCTTGGAGCTTCTGCCTTATCACACCTACAGCTTTGAGAGCTTTATCCTTCCACCCAAAGATGTGAACAGCCCAATTTTCCCTTAGTCAGAACTGTAACTTTTCTCTAAGTAATCCTTTTTCTCTTTCTCTGATTCTGCTGCATCTCTTTATTTTTCTTTCTCTCCCTGGATTTCTCAGACTCCTTTGGACTGAATTCTTTTGAGATCCTCCCTCGTGGGGAGCTCTGCTTATCTCAGTTCTTTAGTTTTGAAGAAAACTCCCGAGCTCATTAGAATCTTGTTTCTTGTGTTTATTAGAAGGTCATCACAAAACTTGGCAGGTCTCTCCAGACTGGCTGTGCAAGGTTAATTCTTTGCAATCTGGTACATTTCTTTCTTCTGATGGTACAACAAGGCCTTGTGGCTCACTTTGTGTTTGATAGCACAAAATGGCCCCGAACAACGCCGCTCTTTTATCTTTATACTTATTCTTACCCAATTAATGATAGACACGTATATTATTTTTCTTAATGACCCAACACTTGTGTGCTGCACTGTGGCATTTTATGTCCAATCACTTACTATTACCCAAAAACCTCTACGAGAAGAACATGAAGAAGAAGGGACAAGAGACAACACCCTAAATCCTCCATCTTGTCTCCTGTTCTCTAAACTAACTTTTTCACCCATTGACTTAAGAAAACTCTCTAATCTACACACTCACACTTTTAGCTTTTTCCATCTAACTTTAACAGTTGTTTTCATGTATCAGCATGAAAACATGCTCATGAATTTCACGTTACACGAAATTCATCTGGATCCCAGAGTCAAGCACCAGAAACAAGGGCACACACTCTGCATCCCAGACTCCAACAAGAAGGACAGCATTTGTGCTCCATCAAACTGTGCTGCACGGTGAGTGTGGGCTGTGGCTGGTCATCTGAGGCAGATCAAGTGCTCCCAGGGGGATTCCTGCAGGCCCAAAATGCATATATTATTGAACAATTATGGAAAAGATGGGTTAGAAAAAACCATCAAGTTTATTTCCCAATCCGATTTTAAGCAGATATGTGTGGATTGCTTCCACATTTCTCCATAATTGCTAATGTGAGTTGGGTTTTTTTTTCTCAAAAACTAAAATCCAGATGCTCTAAAATGTGGGATTTTATTATGCATGAGCAATAGGAGCTCAGTGCAGCTTTTTAAACAATGAATCACAAAATTGGGAATGTATAACCAGAGCATTAATAATTGTTTCCTTAGTATTTGCATATTTCCCCCAAAGCAATTTACTATATTTATTTCTTGTAAATTCAAATTTTAAAATGCTCATGAATATTTATTTTCTTTTTTTTTATCTATTGTCACAATTTATTTGAATTATTTTTTTTCCACCAATAGATAACTTGGCATTTCATTTTAGATTTTAACACCACATAAAAACAAGCTAAAATTCCTAAGCAATATATTAATATATCACAAAAGGATGAGAAAAATAATGAAATTAAATAAAAAAAAACATTAAATTTGGAAGGTGGTGGCACACAAAGATCAATCAGTTTTAAATCAGTTTAGTTTTAGATTTGTCCATTTGCCTGACACAAATAATGGAAATTTGAGAAACTGAGAGTTGGCCCATGTAAGAGATGCTCAGCTGGATGGGTTTTGGGAGCTAGGGTCAGGTTCTACTTGCTGAGAACTTTCAGAGGGCTTGGAAAGAAAAGTGAGCTGAATGAAAGTCCTAAATTCACCTGGAGGGAAAAATTGCTTCCAACAATACTAAACAGTTCCTGCAGCATCCTATACGTGTTCCATATTTGCGCAGCCATTTAATAAAAACATTACAGCTATGTTGAAAGGACTTGGAAACAAGAATAGAGAATTAGAGCTCTCTCCAGCTCTTTCCCTTTTGGAAGCTAAGAGGGTGCCCATCCTTGCACAGCTCTGAGAACACCCTCTCACCACGCTCTGCAAGTACCTGCTCTGTAATAAACCAGAGAATATTTTCCCTGTTCTTAAAGTCATTCTTTATTTGTGGGAAGTCACATGCAGAAACAAAGCAAAGATGAAAAAATCTTGGTTTTCTTCAGTCCTCAGTCCTGTTGCAGAACCCCAGACTGTTGTTAACTTTGGACAAGGAGGTAACAATTTATGACAGCTACTGTTAAGTAAGGAATTTCCTAAACCTACACCTGAGTCAGCAGCCAACAATTGCATTTCTCCAGGCTACTGAAGAAAACTCTCCTGAAATTTGCCTAACAGCATTGTCAGGGAGAAATGGAATTGTACCCACTGCCTTTGTTCAGCCTTTGGAATAAAACAGCTCTCTGGTGTCTGGAGTTTCCCCAGCTTTTGTAAACTGGCATGTGAGCCATGATGCACTCACATGTAATAAACACATAAGAACAAAGATCAGATATAAAGAGAAGAGATAAAATGATGGCAAAAAAAGTGAGACTCTACACAATTTTACAGATTTCTAAAAATTAGTATGAGAGGTAACAGTAATTCCTCAGATAGAAACTGTTCTCTTGACTGACAATAATTTGGAGAAAATAGATATTCATGACCATCAAAGGGAGGAAAACATATGAAGCTGATAGAAAATGTTCTGTCTCTCTTTCTCATCCCCCTGTATGTGTTTACTTTTCTCCATCCTTCCCCTCCTCTTCCCTTGATCATTTTTTCCCTTGATCATTTAAGACCATTTTTCCGTCAACCATGTGAAGTGTCACACTGACTTTGAGCTAAAAGGAAAAAAGATATAGGAAAATGGGAAGATTCAAAGGAAACAAGGGATAAGCTCTGGGGTGAAACACTGAATGACTTCTAGAGCTCCTTATTTCTCACCTTCATCTGTAATTAGCTAAGGTGACTAGCTCAAACATAAACATTTACAACACAGAGGTCTATGCTCAGTCAGGTGAATCCTCTCATGGCAAACCATAGGGCTTAAATGTCAGCAAAACAACATCTGAAAAGGAAAAAAAGCACAGCTTACTGACATTTATGGTCTTGCTTTTTAAAAATCCTAGCCATCCTTTTCAATTACAGGGAATCTCATTTTTATTTGCCAGCTATAACAACTGCACAAAAATTGACACTTTGAATAAATCTTGCCTAAGATGTTTGACTGGACAGTTCCACTAATAGTTGAGAAGGTTCAGAATGGTTTGTGAATTGAAAAATAGAATAAGACATCCATGTAAGAAGTTGGAGCCTGAATGCAGCTTGAAGGATTCTGAGTGATGAGAGATCCTCACTTTCTCTCCTCACATTTCCTATTCAGAAGCTGCTAAGGTAAAAATAATAATAAAAAAATATAAAAATAAAGAATATTTCCTCAACTCAGCCTCAGAGCTTAAAGCACCTAGGGGTTTGGTTGTTTTTTTTTGCTTAGTGTTTGGTTTTATTGTTGTGTTTTCTCCAGAGAATTCTCAAATTCTCAATTAGGTCAAAGAAGAGGGTAGAACTCAACAATGGCTTGAGCACTAACCTTAGCCATGCCCATCAGTTAACAAATATTACCTTGCAAAATTTTGGTGTGTTTTAGTAACCACTCTTTTGGAGAATCCCAAACATGATCAGGGACTAGAGTGAGACAGGTTCTGGTGCCAGTGAGAAATGTGGATAATTGTACTGTATTTTTCATGTATGCCTCAAAAGTGTCCTAGTTTCTTTTGTACCTCATGAGACTTTACATAAGTCACTTATTGGATTAAATTTAATTTTTTTTTTCCTTAGAAAAAAAAGTCCAAAAAGGAAAATGTGTTTTAGCTGAAGGTGCAGCTTGGGAAATCCCCAAGCATTTCTGAGCTCAAAGCTCTGGATACTGCATTCAAAAAGCAACAAACAGATAGTTTTTGAATCTTATTGCTCTTAATTAAAAAATTACATTAATTTAATTTTTTAATCTCTTCTGCTCTTAGAAACTCTTTGTTTAATTTTCAAGTTACCAATAGTTACAGTCAATGTCCTGTTTTCCAAGAAGTGACATCTATATCCATCTGGTCAGCTGTCTGAAAAATTTCAATTTTTTCATCTCTGCAGGTTTAACTGGTCATTCTGCTTAAAAAAAAATATTCATTTTATGGACTAAATAAACCACTTCCTCTGTGTAATTTCATTAAACCAACATTATCATTCTTTTCATAAAGCAAGCATCTGGATGACACCATTGGGAGGAAGTTTTCTTTTGAACTTTTTCAAAATAGGAAGTGTACAGCTCCTTTGTCCAACTCCAATTGCTGAGCAATAGTTGCCATGCAATGCAGTACTTAGGCACTAAAATAAATAAGCAAAACCTTATACTTCTTTATTGATTGCCTGATCCCATGGGAGGCACAGAAGGAGGGTCAGAGTTTCAGCATGATCAGAGAGTAAACTGCTGGGCTTATAAACTAATCAGGCTAACAAAGTAAATATTTGAGAGCAATAAAAACACCTTTTATTCAGGTGCCAGAAATAATAATAATGAGGTGAATAAGATAAATTACATGATGATAGTTGGTGCATGCTCAGAAATACAGGCAGTTATCTGGTGTATAAAAGCAGTCATATTCACAATGCACAGAACAACGCTTAAATGAGATGAAGCTATGCTGTTACCCTGTTCCTGCCTCTAACAGGTGGGGGCCCTTAATGACTCCCAGCACACAGAATCATGACATGTATTAATGAAACCCAGTCACCTTTTGGAAAGGAAACACCATTTCTCACTAGGACAAGTATATCATGTGCACAGAAGATAGTGCAGACACTACGTGTCATCATAAAAAGCATCTTAAAAAACAACAACTTTTTTCCTTCAGTAATAATACCAGATTTTTTTTTCTATAATTAATAATCACTCATAGAATCATCATAGAATCAGAGAATCAGAGAATGGTTTAGATTGAAGAAATTTAACTAATCTAAATCTACATCAGCCTTCCATTCATGTCTGTCTTGTACACACAATACTTTGGTATTCAGAGTCTCTCACTTTGCTACTGTTCCAGGTAAGAATAAAAACTTGGATATAGAGTTTAAGCCATATCTTTGGCATAGCTGTTGAATTTTTATTTAATGGGACAAACATTTTTATCCTGAATGGTTGAAATATTTCCTGAATTTTGATACCTGCTGGAGCCGACGGCTCTAGTAAATCAGTCAAATTAAAGTTCTGCAAGACCAAGTATGAGGTCCTACACTTTGGCCACATCTCATAGGTCTTTTCAACCTAAATTATTCCAGATCTAGCAATTTTGAGTTATAAAGAGCAAAGGAATGTCAAGGCCCTCTTCAGTCAAGTCTATTATACTGTTCCATGATCACCTTTAATTTCTATTCAGACTCCCAGTTTATTTTAATATTGTTAATAAGATTTTGACTTGCATCATGTCATGACTCCTCTGTGCTTCAATGAATGATGGTCTCAAAAAATTGTGCTCAAACAATTTAGGATTTTTATCATACACCACAGAAATGTATCTGATTTTTCAGGGTTCCTCTCCAGATGTCAGTAGGTTCCAGACAGCATCTAAATTTCTAGGAATGCCTTGCTATGCAGTTCCTCTCCAGAAAACAGAAAAAACATTGGATCTGGAAAGCACAAGCTCAGGTGAAGACAACAGCATCACAAGACTCAGGTGAGACTAAGCAATAATGATCTTCCTTGAATGTACAGAGAATATCTTGTGAACACCAGGACATTTTGAGAATGTAAACATGGAGAAAACTGCCTCACACAAAGGTCAGACAACACGGTGAAAGACTTCTTTGTCTGTAACCCTAGATCTTTACACCATCCTTCCCTGAAATTCCTTAGCCTACAGAACACAGCAGAAAATCAAGAATAATTCATAGTGTTGTAGACCATGGAAATGCCATTCTTATCCATGTCTTTCAATGTTAGGGATGAGGTCATTTCATATATCTATTTACTTTATTTCCCAAATCCAATAACTTAGTGTGAAGGGCTTCAAAGCACAAGATAAATGTGTCTGGGACACAGAACTAATCATGTCAACTGGAAAATAACTGTATCTGCATCATTACCACTTAATGTGTTGGGTAACTCTGAGTGCACCTGAAAGATAATAAAGAAGTGTCAGTATTACTCATATATTTTAATTGCTTCCATTAGTATTTCTTTTTTCTTTTTTTTTTTTTTGGCTCCTGAGGGCAAAATAGTATCACTTCATTGATTATACAGTAGATACAGGAGAAATAATAGTACAGAATCAAATATTCTTTTAAACACCCATTGCCATTCTATAGCTATAAGCAAAAGTATAACTTGGTAATAAAACCTATTTACTGTTAAAATTAAAATTGCTTTTAACATTTTTATGGCATGCAACCAATTAAAGTAATTCTATCAGGTAGCAGCTGTTCTTTCACACTTGTGGAAAAAGAATGAAGAAATAATTGAAGTCAGGTAACTTCCTATCCCAAGAAATGCCAAGAAATACAAAGAAATGCGTTGGTTCTCTGTAAGGGGTGGTTATAATAATAATGAAGGTAGGGTTAATATAACAAGAGGGAGTTCAGCTTGATGATTCTTATATGTCCCTTCCAACTCAAGATAATTTATGATTCTAGGAAATAACTCAGTTTTGCAATGCATGTATTTTTATCCTAGCCAAATAAATCTTGTGGTATCACCATGATGGTTTCTGGAATTAATTTATTAAGTATAATAACCTCTAGGTTCTCAATTTTGATGGCAACATGACACCAAGTGTTTTTGAGTCCAATTCATTATTTTATTGTGTCTGATGGCATTTCTATTCTTACAGCATAAGGATGGCTCATAAGAATTTCAGCACAAGGCACAGGGTAAAACCAGAGCCTTATTTCCAGACCCTTCCTGTCTGCCAGAGGACACAATGAAACCCGTCCAGGAACAGCATAAACATCAACTATGTACAGCCACCATGTCACTATAACAAAAACACAAGGCTTACTGTGTTCAAGCAGCCTTTTCCTACTGAAGAACATCCACAAGCATTTAATCTAATGGAGATAGTAAAATACGAGAAGAATGAGAAGGGTACTGGAAAAATTAAATACTGTAATTCTATAATGCTTAGAGAAATGACAAAGTATAGAATCCTAGAATCCTAGATTGGTTTGGGTTGGAAAGAACCTTAAAAACCATCTAGTTCCAATGCCTTGCCATGGGTAAGGACACCTTCCACTACAACAGGTTGCTCAATGTCCTATCCAACCTGGCCTTGAATTATTTTGTCTGGGCTTACTTATTTTACCTGCTACTTGAAAACATGAAAATTAATAAATATGTGTCAGATACTTTTAGAACAAAAGTGACAGTGCAATTCTAGACCTTTCCAGTGCTCCTTAATTTGTTTTTCTGTAAATTCTTAGGAAGAAACCAAATAGATTGACAACACTGAATAAACCTCAGTTGAGTCCTTATTCCATTCAAACAACTATTTACTAGTTAGAGTTCATGCACTGGTTTTCTGTTTTCTTCCACTCACTCCTTTGGAGAGGTCAGAGTCTGTATTTACAAATCCGAGAGTTCTGCTCCTCAGGGAAGGTGTCACAGCCCAAGACCGACAGACTGAATAAAGATTTAGGACAACTCTCAGCACATGGCAGGATTATTAGAGCTGTCCTGGGCAGGGCCAGGAGATGGGCACAAAGACCCTTCTGACTCATGGTATCCCATGTTTCTATGGCACTGTCCCTTCACCAGGGCTTGCATTCCATTATTGGATCTCAGTTCCATTATTGCCACAAGTTCCCAATTGCTATGGGAGCCTCCCTGCTTCGTGCATAATGAAGGGAGAAATTGGTGTCCCTGTGTTTGGTGGGAATGGTCTGGGAGAGGCTGAACCTGCTGTTCAGAAATCTCAGGAAAGCTGTGAATGGGCCGGTCTGACTCAAAGCTTAGTCACCCTTAGTCTTCTATCCTTGAGACAATTCTTTGCCTGGTAAACTGGGAAAAAGCAATCTCTCTATAAGGCTGGAATATGATCGTTTTTGCTGGTATAGCATGTGTGTTTACACTAATGTTGAATTAGTACTCTCTGCTTTTAGTGATTATCTACAGTAAGGGAGGCTGAAATTCAAGATCAGCTAGAATCTGAGGCTGTGCAAAATAACTCTTTTTTCTTTTAACAAAAACCCACCAAACATTATTTGCATTGAATTGTCCACTCAATCTGTCTTAACTAAAAATTTTTTAAAACCAGGAAAATTCAAATTTCTTTGTTGTTTCATTAAGCTGATTATTTATACCTGACTCCATTTTAAAATTAATACCTACATATTAGGGTTTTTTTCCTTACACAGTAGGGATGAAACAGTTTGAATTATGTAAAATAAATGTATGGTCATAAAATGTAATAATCCATTACAAAACACTTTCATTTTTCATTTTATTACCATGTTCAAATAATTATCGACCTTTATTTTCACTAACCTGAACAAATAGTTATTCACAGAAATATTGTATTCCCTTTGTATTATGATTCCGGTAATGAAGAAGGGTAAATCAACTTCCTTATATTGTATTTGCATTAAATATTGCATTTACAGCAGATTAAAAATGCAACCAGAAACCCTACATTTGATACCTCTATTTTATGAATTATAGTACTTATCAGCATGTAACTTCAGCTGTAGGGGCCATATGCCACAGCTATTTGGTGTTATGTTTGCATGTGACCAGCAGAAAAATAATGCAATCACTGTGTGCTTCTTCAGAGACAATTTGAGAGATGTAGACATTTGTTTAATCACTTCAAACATTTTGTGATTACAAGCTATGAAGTATGTCTGTGATTGATGAATGTATTAAAATGAGTTTCTTCATATAGTTTCTGCCTTAGTCTTCTTTGTTCTTTTCATTGTATCAGTTGGGTAATGTCCCTCCAATCTCAGAAAACAAAATTTTGGGGGAGAAGAGTATTAACCTCTTTAATGTAGTATCCTGAGGAGGAGCTCTTAGCTGCTAGCCAGCTTAGCTAGCTTAACTTGGCTAGCTCTTATCTAGCTGTTACTGCAGCTAGATTGGTCTAATTGCTTTTCTTTCTAAGTGTTTTTGAACTGGGCATTTTATAGCAGCCCAATTTAAAAAACAGAGGTTTCTGAGCAAATTAATTGTCCACATTTTGATGAAAATGGCAAGCTATAACAAAGAAAAGACACTCTGCATAAATTAGAGAATCCAGATCCAGAATGGAGACAATATTATTTTTTTTTTGTTCTTCTCTGCAAGAAAGTGCTGTCCCACATGCCCCACCTACATTTTAGCCACCTTCTGTGATCATACATTAAAAATTACAAGCATCATTCTAACTGTCCTCAGAATAAACTAATATTAAACCAAAAGTAATCCCACGTGTCAAACCAAATATGTACTTATCCCCAAAACTCTTGGTATCTGATAACAGACAACTGAGAAAATGAGGAACATGGTGATTCACATTCCAATAAATTATTCTCCCAAATTATGAAAAATCATGTTTGTTTTAATTCAATAACTTTGCTTTACAAAATAATTTGAAATTGGGCTAAACCTAAGTATGTAGAAATGTATGATGACATGGACTGGAAGGGCCCTCTAGGGTCAAATCTAACTTAAACTGATAAGTTTTGGTGCATTTCACTTTTTGGTTTCTGAGGTAATAAAATATTTAAATGTTTATTCATTGTTATTACCGAGATATTTTCTTTTAGATTTTTAGTCTTAAATTATAAAGCTGAGCTCAAATACGAGCTTTAAAGTGGCAATCCATATTAAGTTTTCATTCAATTAGTTTAAAAAGTCACATTATTTAAGTCTATCCCAACAGAATGGATGTTTCACTCCTCTCTCTGGTCTGCTCCTGTCTTTCCTGATCGAGGATGTACAAATTGTACTGGAGCAGGACTTACCAGTCCTTTGTGCAAATCCAGTAATTTTTCATTGGGAAAGTCTCCCTTGGACCATGGATCAGCACTGCACAAGATTAACTGCTTGATTGATTTAGAGTAAAAATCCTCTCTGTCAAAATTAATTAAAAAATAACTAGTGTCCTTAATACTAAAACATGTGCACAATGATCATGACAGGGAGAGTTACAAAGATAAATCTTAAAGAATCATCATCAGACTGAGGACAGGTACCAGGATTGTAAATAGCTCAACAAAAACCTTTGAATTATACTAAATTTGGAATCATTGACAACATTAGAAAGATCTAAAAGGGAAAAAATTCAACATAGATAGGGCAAATTACCAATAGAGAAATAACATGATGAAATTAAGTTTGGAAAAAAAAATTTGGTCCCTGATATAGGAACTGAAGAGAGGAAATGCATGAATTCAAAGCTGTGATGTAGGATTTATGTTTCAGTTCAACTGAATTTTTTTTCCTTGATTCCCCTAATCCAATCTGAGATAAAATTGCTAAGAAATATATTTCAGTATAACACATACATTTCAGTAATTAAAAAAGGAAGAATCCTTCCACTAGGCTTTGTGAAAGCACCTGTACTGAAAACAGCAGGACTTTTTTTGTATAGCAAGACATAGAGGACCACATATATACACAAACATACATACATACATACATACATATAGTGTATATATATATATATATATATACATATATACACTATTCTGTGGAACAACCTGGTCCTGAAGGACTGAGCCCTGTGGGAGGGACCCATGCTGGAGCAGGGGAAGAATGTGATGAGGAAGGAACAGCAGAGATAAGGAGATGTAGTGAGCACAGCTTCATTCCCCACCCCACTGTGCCTCTGGTGGGGAGGAGGGAGGAAAGTCAACAATGAATTTCAGCCTGTGAAGAAGAGAGGGTATGGGAGGGAAGTTGTTTTAAGATTTGGGTATATTTATTATTGACCTGCTCTGATTTGGTTATATTTAAGTAAATTTCCCTGGTCTGAGTCTGTTTTGCCTGTGACAGAAGTTGGTGAGTGATGTCTCCCTACCTTTAACCCACCAGACCTTCATTATATTTTCTCTCCCCTGTCCAGCTGAAAGGAGTGACAGAGGAGTATTGGTGGGCACCTGACATTGCTGACCTGACAATCAGGGTCAGCTCAGCACAAGATGTCTTATTAAAGCCCTTATGTAATTTCAGGTGTTAACAATAGCCTTACTCAGGTGCTAGAACCCTGAACACAGGAAAAAAAAATAAAAAATAAAGGTTTGAAAGCTTGGTGGTATTATCTATATGCATCACCCCCACAAATGCCCTACTTTCATTGAATGAAGTAACCAGATCGAAAGGTTCTACCATTGTTATTTTAAAAGGTTTGTTCAATATCCTTACCTGCTTCTCTTACCAAAAATCTGAATTATGACTTCAGATTAGCATCCCTTCACCTCAAGCCTTGAATTTCCCAGTCTTCCCTCTGGTGATCCTCCTTACAGCTGCTGCAAAGCACCTGCTTGTTGTTGGCTGCTGCAGTTCTTTTTATGCTGATGGCTGAGAGAAGGACAGAAAGTAAAGTCAATATTTATCCTTGTTTCTTTTTCTTTGCAGGATATGTTTATCAACATTTATGTTTCTGCATTTCTAGTTTTATGCATTTAGGGGGCCATGAAATATTTCTGATAGGTGATACAGGAATCATCCTAAGGAGAAACAGGATTCTGTAACTGATTAATTCCTATTGCTATCTTTTAGCTCTTCTGTATGATAGCAGATTTTCTATGATAGCAGTTTAATACTAATGAATCAACACAGCACAGAAGCCTTTTGTTGGTTTGCTGTGATTTTTAAGTGTGTTGTTTTGTTGTTGTGGTTTTTTTTTAATTTTATTTATTTTTTTTTAAAGTTATTCATGTCTCAAATAATTGATGGAAGGTACCCAGAAAGAATTGAGCTTCTGAGATTACAGAAAATAAAAATTTGAAAGACTAAGGATTGATTAGAACATTGTAATTAGGTTCAGCATGTCTTTCAAACCTACTAAATTGCCTGTCTCTTTAAAATAGCCCTTTCTCTTCTGTAACAAAGGAGAAATATGCCTAGTTCTCTTTATCTTCTTTGTTTTATCATCCATTGCTGACAGGAAGCATAAAATCACTGAGCTGATAGCAGTAGCAGAGTAACGCTTGCACATCACTCAAAGTTAATGCTCATATAGCTCATACCACTTTGATGCAATTAATTCCATACCGTTTTTCTATAGTATTAATTGCAGGTTTTCTGTCAAAAGAATTTCAACTCAGAAAAAAGTACAAAAGTAAAGGAAGCTCTTCTGCTGTGCTCTGAAATGAAATTATGTCACCATGGAAAAGAATAAGAGTGCTGTCATTCTTGTCTATTAGGAATCTGTATGTTTTGATTTTTCATGTGACCTTTTCTATTCAAAATAAAATGGATCTTTTCTCCACATACAACAGACTTAAGGAATGTAAATTACTTATATTAGTGATGTACAAAGAAAGGCTTGCAAACTGAGTAAATGAACTAACTCTACAAGGGAAAGACAAAATTTTAACTCATTAGAAAGTTATTTAAAGTCCTTAACCTCTTCTTTTCTAAAAACAGTTAATGTCTTTTAATACCAGGCTCTTTAAAGAAGGCTTGATACATTTTGCTCTATCTCAGATAATTTACTAGAATTTCTTAGACTAGTTTCATATTTCTAATTTCACCCTTAGCAACAAGAGTCATGAACTTTTCTTGAGTGATGCTATACCTTCTTTAGAATGTAGAAAAACATTTATGAGCTGTCATTCATTAAATTAATTCCAGGTATTTTTAGTCTTCTCTTCATCTACTAATTAGGAACCTTACATTTAAATCTCTGCATATATTTGAAATCTTTTTAAATGTTGTAAATTCAGAGCTTTGAAACACTGCCAGACCAGATTGGTCTAAAGATGGGTGTTTTTTGTGGACACTTAAGAATTACATTTCTAAATGCCATTATGTTTAAAGATCTCAATCCTTCTACACTCCTGGTTTGCTCTTTGGTGTTTTGGGTGTTTTTGGTGAGTTTTTGGTTCTCTTTTCTTTTTTTTTCTTTTGGTTTTCTTTTGTAATCTGTTCACTTCTTTCTTGGTAGATTGACTTTTGGAAACAAAAATTCTGAGATTTATTTGCATATCAATATATGTTGAGAAATACTGGTCAGCTAGCTGCCAATTTTGGTCCATTAGCCATGTTATGCCTCATCTGTTGTAGGTAGATGAATGCTTTGTGCATTATTGAAAAATTTTGTCTTAGGAAAACAAAAATAGAAAGGTTTTTTTAATCCTGACCCAATTTTTTTAAATTAATTTATTTATTTTATTTGTTTTCTTTTTAGCTAACTAAACAGATTCCTTTGATTGGATTTGAAAATGTGATATGGGTAAAATGATAGCATGTATGTTAGTAAAACTTCCAGGGGCCCCTTGAGGAAAGCATATGTTTCAATATATTTTAGGATCTAATTTTTTAACTGCAAATATTTTTGTAATTTCTTAACATTTTGATCCATGAAAGTTGAGAATGGAAACAACTGTGAAGAATTCCTCAAAATTTCCTTCATCTTTCAAGAAGCTAGACTTCTTTTCAGAATACCAAGATAGACATTAAAGCAATAATAACATAAACATTGCCTTATTTTCATTATATTGTCCACTGATTCTTTTGTGACTGTGGTTTAATTTGTTATCCATTTCTTATTTCAGTGCAAAAGCTTATAGAGATGATATATTGAATAAAAAATCTCCTGACATGTGTATATCATTAAATTAAAATGTGGAACCTTGGCATTTGTAAATCATATGAGCTCTAATATAAATACAGATCACTCACTTGTGAAAGGTCTGTTGGATAAGCACAGCCATTACTCTTTGTATTCATCAGCACATAAATTTAAATGCTTTTGGTGTCAGATCTTTCAGTCTGTGTTGTGAATTCTGTGGTTCCAGCTGTGGAGAAGAAGCTAATGACTTGCTGAGCTAGTCATGGGATGTTTTAGATATTAAGGCCAAACAGTTTCACATAAGCATAGGCTGGTTTATTTCCATCTTTTAAAAAATGACCTGCATGTATCTTCCAAAAATAGTTTAAAATTGCCTGTCCTCAACCAATTGAAACAGCAGCCTCAATTTTATTTGATACAAAATAATAGATATTAAGAACTTTTAAAGTCTAAGAGATTTAAAAGTAAATGGGACTAAGTCTTCCTCCTTTACACCAAAATTAGGATTAATTAAAAATCCAGACACTAAGAAGCATATATCTATGTTTTCCTGACATACTTTTATATTTTATAAAAAAAGTTTACTTTTCAGGTAGTTAGGCATATTTAATTTGCTATGTAACTGAAGAATGCAGAAAATAAGAAGCCAGAGCCTTTTCAGGAAAAAAAAACAAACAAACAAAAAAGGAAAGGAATATTTCAGTTAGGTGTAAATTAAAACCAGAATTACCATGAGGGTGCTTGTATGCTCCAGCAAGGACTCACAGAGACTAAACTTTTGACTCACAGAGTCAAAACTTGAGCAAACATTGCCCTGAGCAGTCAGTCCTTTATAATAGTACCTACTCCAGGCAGCAGGTTGGACCAGGTGACCTCTGGAGACCCTTCCAGCCTGTGGGGATTTTGTGCTGCTGATGCCTTAAAATCACAAGCCAAACAAGATTAAAATGAAAAAAAAAAGAGTTTACCACCTATTGAGAGTCCTCCAGGTACCCTTATGGCGGAATGCACATGTGATAATAGAGATTCAACAATTTTCTAAACATAGAAAACTAGCATAATTGACAAGAATCCCCAATTAGAAGCACAGTTGATGAAGTAAACCCCCTCTTGGTTCAGCCCCCTGATGAAAGTTTCCCCTTTGCTTCTAGCCCACATTGTTTATGTCTAAATACATGGGAAAGTGATGTGGCCTCCATTCACCGAAGAAGCAGGATTAGAATAGGATTCCAGGAATGGGTTTGTCAAATAAATACTGAAGTTAGCCAGAATGGTCTACAGAGCTATGAAAATATGAAAAAGCAAAAATCTCCTTTGCATCAGTGCAATGGGAAGTTTCTGTACCAGTGAATGTCAGGTGCCGTGGAGGCCATGCCAGGGAAATGATTGCTCTGGAATTATCATGTTCACTCGTTAACAGTGCTTTTCTTACTAGCCTTAAAGAAAGGCTCTGAAAGGAAGATTATTTTGGCCAAACCCTACCTGTCCTAGCCTATTTGTTTTGTATCAGCTTTGATCTAGGAGAATGCATGTTTATTCCCCACATACACCTGTGCTTTTCCCTTTGCCTTTCATTTCTGTGATGAGAATGCAGACTGACACATATTGAAAAGGAACATATTCAAGAACAAGGAGATAAAACTTAAATTTATAGCCATGTTGCAAACATGACGATGATTTTGTGTCAAAACCAAGAAACTACAGCAACTTTAATTACTTCAACTCTGAGCTTCTATTTTACTCTATCTAAATAGGTTTAAACCTGTGACATTTAATATACATTTTGTAAGCATCTCCACTCATTTTGTACTATATGGATAAAACCAGATGCACTCTAATAGCTCAAGGGATTTCACAGTTATGCCTGACTTAACAAAGGAACCTTCTTTCTTATTCTCATTAGTTTATCAGTAGTCTTTCCACAGTATTCAATGGACTCACAACTAAGGAACAAATGCATATATATTGCACCTAAATTGCTTCAGCCCATCATGTTTCAGAGCTGAGAAATCAGCTGCATGACAAACTGCAAGAAAAACAGGAAAAGAGGGGAAGGAGTGAGGAGGGAAATTGTAGCAGATTACAACACTTTGATAGTAAATTGAATAGGGAAATTGTGCAGGAGCATAGGATATGTATGTTAACTTTTTGACCTTGTTAAGAATAAAACCCAAGGAAAAATACATTTGATACATGGCTATTCCTATGCCTATTAAACTATCCCAAAAGGTATGGAAAAATCTGGGACAGGAAGAAAATCCTGGGGCATACCTCTCTCTAATTTCATGAACCGGTGCCATTCCAAGATATGGTAGTTTTGAGTTATGGTCTGTGGAGTCAAATTCATGCATTTATGTCCAAATTATAATAATTGTAATAAAAAATCATAAGTCATATCTAAAATAAAAAATAGAACTTAAAAGCTCTTAAGTAATGTAAAAATATAGGTTAAATAATGTGGACTCTGGTTACTTTTGGTCTTGGTGGGTTGATCTTGGCTGGAACCCTCAGAGACTCCACAAACACCCCAGACTCATTTCTGAGGCTTTCACCAGAGACCTGACCAAAGGACAGTTTAAAACTCCCCTCACCAGAGGAGATGCTTGGGTGTTCCCACCTGAACCTGAGCTTATCCTAATCCACTGGAGTTTGTGTTTTGTGATATTCCCATCCCCACTCACACTGGATCAAGATGTTTGATCATCACTTTGTCCAAAGGTGACAATCAAGTCTTGTAAATCCATGGATGGTGTATATGTTGCTACTCTTCTTTCTTTCTCCGTCTTCCAGTCTTTTCCTCTATATCCCTTTATTAAGTGATATTTTTATGCTTTCATAATGTCATTTTACTACAGACAATAATAACAAAAAGGGCTACACATCTGCTTTCCATTGCAACCAAATTCTAAAATAAACACTACAGACAGATATATTTGCAAACATTAATCATTCAGTGTCTTTTCACTCTAATCAGCCTCAAGGGATTAACTAACAAGAACCTGGGTTACCCTTGCCTCCAGGAGCAGGTCCTAACACCAGTCACCCTCATAGGCAGTACTGACTTCTCTTGGAGCATTCCCCACCTCTCCACAGGCTGCACAAAGATCACAGAAATGCTCTTTAGGACTCAGCCTTGATGAGCAGCACCTTGGCTGTGCAGCAACAACCTCCTTGATGGGGTCAGCCGTGGCCAGGAGTGTGTCCATCTCAGAGCTGGCCAGCACTGAATCCATCAGATATGGGGACAGCTTCCAGCAGCTTCTCATAGTAGCCACCCTGTAATCTCCCCTCACACCAAAACCTTGTCATGGGAACTTAATACAATTTGTCCTCTATACAACAAGAACTGAAGAAAACCTTTACCACCTTCCAGCTAGCACTGATGACAGATTTGTAAGGGTTTTGTTTTATTTTCCTGTTGTCAGCTCAAATTTAACTGTGTATGTAGCTATTTACAGTGTTAATGCATTTTTTCTTCATTTTAACTTGTACTCATATTTTTATCTTACCTTATACACTTACTGGGTACCAGCAGGCCTCATTAAAAAATGACAGGATATTAATAGGGCAAGATAGTGTTACATTCCATCACTACCCAGGGAATATATACATTGATTTCAGTTTCCTTGTTTTTTCCAGATGCTATAATAATTACAAGGATCATTCACAGATCCCACTGTTTTTTAACAGATTGCTCAAAGTTTAGCAGCTAATAGTGTCAGAGACATAGGCTTTCACTAGGGTGCCTAATAGTTCAGCTGAAAGTGAAATATTATTAGCCAGGTTCTTAGCAGTGTTCTATTTTCTGCCACAACCAGTGAGTATCAGGAATCCAAGAACCTTTTAAAATTATATACACTTATATTTTAAATTATATAAATAATTGTATAAATATAATTAATTGTATAATTATAATAATAATAATATAATTATATAAATAAATTAAATGTGCTTTGGCCATACAACAGAACCACTCCTGACCAGAAACTACACAGCTGGTTACATTTTCATGTACTCCTGACTCCAGCACAAAGTGACAGTCCCTTTCCATCTACTCCGCCACTCTCCCAATTAGAAAGGCCACTGGTTTGGTACACACATGCACTGGTATTTGTTGCATAGTGAGACCTGATTAGTTTACAAAACAAATCAAAACAAAAAACCACAAAAAAAAAATCAAAAAATAGCATCAACAACAATAACAAAAAACAAACAAGAAAAAAAAACCAAAAAAAATTAAACACAAAACAAAAAAAAAAGGTTAAATTATTACTCTGGGCCACTGGACTGGGAACTTATGGTAAGTCTTAGGCAGAAGGGCAGCTCACTGAAGAAAGTGACATGCAGTGATGCAGGACAGCTCCTGCATCAACAAAAGAGTTGTCTCTTTTTTTGGCAACTAAACTCAACCATGTATTTCTTCCATACCTTCAATACAATGTGTCTTTTGGTGTGATTTTCTCAAAAAGTTTCATTTTCTAATTGAAACTTTCATCTTCTGAGTAGTGGGTGAGTTTCTTGTTGCTTAAGACCATATTGGTAGTGTAGAGATGACAAAATATTTTACTTACAGATCTGTGTGAGTTTTACAGAATAAAATCTTTCTTCTTAAAAATACTTCTAATGGCCTTGAGGAGAGAAGCAGGGTGAAACTGGGCATCTGTGATGTCACAAGTAAGCTCTTTGCAATAGCAAAGAAAAAAGTTGTGATGGAGTTTGCCGGGTTGGCATCCTGTATAGGTGTCTGAAGTGGACAATGCAAGAAGAAAACTGTTCATACTGGGATTTTGCACGTCCTGTGCAGAAAGAAGAGAACAGCTCTGATAATAAAGGTCTGTAAACTCATCAGTTGCCTCTACAAACCATAATTTATAATCCAATGTTATGATTACTGCTTCCATGTTATATTCTAGGAAGAGGCTGCTTTTTCCCTGCTCCATTAAAAAAAAATTGAATTAAACCATCTGACTAATCACACTAAGATCAAGCCGTAAACACAAGTTGGTCAAAACTCTTTTTGCACTGAGGCTCTGTTGCACCAGGTGGGAAGGAATACCATGATAAGCCTGTAACCAGCTGTAGTGGTTTTGATTCACCAATTGGAGTTTCCCATCCAACACACCAAATAAAGTGGTGGGTTTAGCACTGGCTAAAATCACCAGGGCACTTAGCCACTTCTTGCTGTGAGATATGGATTAGGAGAAGGGCAAAACAGACTTAAAACTTAAAAGGAATAAAGAAACTTTATTAGCAGGACTACAAGAATAAGAAGCATCAGAGTAAAAGCTCCAAAACACCTTTCCTCCCCCTGCCCAACTTTTTCCTTTCCCAACTGACCATGCAGAGACAAAATCTGGGATGTTAAAGCTGTACCAACTACACAATAGTCTTTCATCAGTTCTTGTAGGGACAGGAGTTTTCTCTTGCCATTCCATGGAAACTTCTCCACAAAAAAGTTTTCTCATGGCTTTTCATTTCCACAAATAGCAGCTGCCCAGGCACAAATTCTGCATTGTGGAATCCCACCCATTTTCACAGCCCTCCTAGAGGTGTGTCCATGGGCCATGAACTCATGGGGTATTATTTTAAGGATGAGTCATTTGCAGGTGAAGGTTCTCTTCATCACTCTCCATGATCATCTCTGGGAACAGAGGTTTTCTTCTTCTCTCCTTGGGGCACAGGGTCTTCATCAGCTCTCATCTCTCTCTATTCAAGCCTCTGATGGGATCACAGCTCCTCCAACCTCTGCTTGGCTTCATCAATGGATGCCTCTGCTCAGATCTACAGTTTGAATACTCCATCCCCCCATACTCCCATGAATTAAAGGAGATAGTTTTAGTATATCATTTTCCATCTCCATGGCACTACCAAAAGAATTTTCAGCCCATAAGAGCATCTCCTCATCCTCATTCCATCTGAGGCTTGACTCCTTCTTTTACTGACCTTGGTGTTCTCATGCTGTCTTTCTATGTGTCATCACTCTTTTTCTCTCCCTTGAGAGAGGATCAAGGTCTGCAGGTCTGTTCTGTGAAAGGGTTAACTCTTACCTGGGCCTGTGGATGGTTATGTGATCTCTGACAGGGACAGAGGCCAGAGCTGTTTATGCTGGATGATTTCTTGGTGGTTGCACTGGGGGAGGGCAGCCAGCATCTCAGCAGCCAGGCTAGCCCTCAGAGGCAGCACACTGCAGGCCAGTGGCTTCCCCCAGCCCTGCCCAGTAGTTTCTGGTGAAACTCAGCTGCAGCAGAATTGCAGCTGATCCAGGAACTGGCCTGGCCTGGCAGCGCCACTGGAAAGGGCTCAGAGAGCTCCCCAGGGAGGGTTCGGCCCCAGTGGGAAGGGGACCCAGCCACCCCTCTGGAACAGGACCTGGAGGACTTCCCAGGAGGGGCCAGCACCACGGCAGAGCCCAGCCCAGCCCCACCAGGCCACCTGGGCCGAGCAGGGACAGCCTCCAGTTGCCTCCAGTTCAAGGCCAGAAGCTAAAGAGAAACAAGTTCCCAGGTTTGTGCTTTTTAAATGGTGGAATTCACAGAGGCGGATCTAATTTCTAAATGGTGCAAAAGGTTGTCAGTTCTCAGAACTAGGCAGCTATTGGCCTGTCCCAGGCACAGAGGAAGCTCCCAGCAGCTTCTCTAAGAGAAATCACTTCCATGGGATTTTCTTTTACTCCTTTCCCAAATGTCAGTCCATGTGAAACCACCACACCAGCCTCAGAGTATGAATACCATAAAGAGTTGTTCTTAAGCTACTTCTTTTTCTGATGATGTGGAGAAGTCAAAGAGGTGTCAGGAGCCAAAGTATTCTTTGGTTCTATATATCTCGAGGAGCATAACCTTCATTTTCTTAAATTTGATGCAGCCTTTGACCCCATACCTTTCACAACCTGTTATTATCAGCTTCCTGGCAGAGCTGGCATCCTGACAGAGACCTGCTCAAATTTCTTGTCTCCTACAAGTTAGCAGACATGAGTGTGTTTGAGACTGTTCAAGTGGTGCATCTAAAATACCTGTCCCAAATTCCAGTTTCCTCTTGTGTTAATCATGACAATCAAAATCAACTGGGAATGAAAGAAAAGGTCTTGTGATAATAAGATGCTGAAGAGCTTTGTAAATGTTCAGAGCAAGCCTTCACAAAAGATATACACTGTGATCTGTAATAGTTAAAAGAAAACAAAAATAACCAAAAATAACCCTCAAAGGCAGTAACAGAAGTGTAGCTATATCCATGGACTTTGTTTGAGAAATATGTTGGGAAGGAATGAATGGCCTGTATTTGTTTCTAGAATCCTGTATTTGCACACGTGCTCCCAGACCTTGCTGGAAAACCTCTACAGCATATGTGTGATCTCAAAGGTGGAAAGGATCTATGTTGGATGTTGAATTGTCAGTTTGGATGCCTGTGTGACAAATTACCTCCTTCTGAGTCTCCAGCCCTGACATGCATCAACAGGACTACCAGGTTTTAGGATATGACAACAAGCAGGGAGACCAAAGGAGAGTTCAACCAGCATCACCCTGACGCCTTTTACCCGATATTAAAGTCATGAAGATCTAACAAGGATGCTTTGGGGTGAGAATATAACTTTTCCAAGGATTCTCTCATGTAAAAGGGTCAGGTTTTCATTGCAGTTACTACCCAAGGTCATTCCATCAAATGTGGACAGCATGCTATCTTTGGAATTTAAATTCCCCAGTAAATGCAATTTCACTTACCAAAAATGATTTGAGGAAATTTCTTGGCTGAGCATGTAAGCGAGTAGTCACACACAGGTAATAGGATTGTAGAAGGCTTATTTTCCTGGGAGAAAAAATAAAAAAATCAAGCTATTTCAGAACCCCTACAGGCAAAAGTGGTTTACTGAACTACCTGAAAATGAAGTTTGAACTGCAAGTGGATGGTGTGATTGAAGCCAGTAGCAAAACTCCATTGATTTTTTTGAGAGTTAGCTACCTAACCTTTATAGATGCTTTCATAAACACTAGATGATTGACTGGATTTCTGGAACTCCTAAATATACATGTAGATTTTGCTTGGAAAAACTGTATGTAGACAAAAATATTAGCAAATGCTGCCTTAATTTATTGTTTCTTTATGTGTTTTTAGCTTTTCAGAAAGTTGTGGATCCCTGATATTCAAATACTGCATTTCTTTTCCCTCAGCCCCCTTCTTTCCAAATGAAGTAGTGAACCTTTTTGACATATAAATTAGAGCATCATAATTACATTTTTGCTAAGTAAATGACAGCTGATGAGCTACAAGCAGGTGTGCATTAGAAGATGCAGAAAATAAACCACCAGTGTGCTGTTGTTATTTTTAGTTGTGTAAATTGTGGAAGTGTGTGTGCAGGGGAGAAGAAGGAATGACTAATAATTAAGGTAATACTAAAGGATGCTTTTGGTCCCTTGTTTACTAAGTTAATGAAAAGCCTTGTTTTCCATCAGTAACAAGGTGAGGAGAGAGAAATCTTTGAATTCTGCAGAATCAAAATAAATAGACTAAAGAAATCAATTGCAATTTATGAATTCTCCCTATTCAAGCTTTTTTATTTCTAAATATTTCAGGAGGTTTCATGTGTTTACTATATACTTTCCAAATTGCAGGATCAATAGGTTTGTGTATTTTCTGGAACCCAAACTTCCACGTCAAAGTGTTAGTATTAATTTTCCTAGTTCTTATTTGCACTGTGGTAGTTTGGAAAAGTCTAATAACTCTTTGGGGTGTGTTAGATGATTCTCAGGATAATCAGAAATTTCAGTAGAAGTGCAACAGTGACACAAACTTAAATGGAAATATTTTAAAGACTTTATGCCTGACTATGTCTGAAAACGTGTGTGTGTTTTTAAGATGATGATGACAACATCAGCAGCAGCTGACTTCATTAGTCATGTGGGAGTATATCTACTTTCACAGAATTTTATTCCAAAGTAGTTTATGGAGTTAAACAACAGAAGACCACACATACCATAAATCACAGGGAGCAATACTGTGGAGACATTATATGGGGAATAAATTAAGGCATTCAGTCATAAAGGCAATAACTTATGGAGACAAAAATTAAGAAACAGTCAATAGGTTTCAAAAAGAGATGAGGGGAAAAAATAAGTCAATGAGGCAGGATGCTCAATGAAGCCTTGTTTAGGTGATCAGTGCTAAGGAGAAGACTTCTACATCAACAGTCTGCAGAAGGGTAAAGAAGAGATCTTTATTAAAGAAAGAAAAAAAAGAAGGGAAAGGAGAAGAAAAAGACTTTCATTTCTTGATAATCCTCCTAAAATCTTTTGGCACCAAAGCTTTTTACAGTACTTTCTTCTGGTATCTCTCTAATATAGAAACAACAACTAACTGTACATTGTAGTGATACTCAGCTTATTGAGAACTAATCAATATGTCATGAGCAATCTAGATTTTTCAGTACATCTCTACCAGAATAATTTATTTTTTCATTTTTGAAAAATACCTCTGGATGCAATAAAATTTTATATATTTGGGGGAAGTAAAAGAAAAATCACATGATAAATTTTCAACACTGTGCTGTTATGATGCTACTAAAAGAAGGGATTGCCATGGGAGAATTATACAACAGCTCAAAAAATCAGGACAAGCCATTTTTGTGAATAACTCCAGCTTCTTCTAGTCTGATCAATCATGTGGTGCTAAGTTTTTTGTTTCAGGTCCAGTCTGGAATCATTCTCTATCAGCACACCTCATTTACAGAGGACTTGTTCACCAGTCAACTGAGCTGTGTTCCACTATACATTGTCAAAGGTCTAGGTAAGCTGGTTATTAGGACAAAATTTTTTTTTTTTTAAGGCAAAATTTGCTATTTAGACAAATTCTCTTTTAATTATTTTGAAGGGCAGAGCAAATCCTCAGAAAAATGCAACCTGTTGCATGAAGCAGGTGTCTTGAGAGGCTTGATTTCCATTTCTTTTTTTTCTGAGCTGCTTTAAAAAAATTGGTTAATTGGATTCTTTATTTCCCTTTTCCCCTTGTTTTGGAAAAAATAAATTACTATAATTAACTTCCTGAGGCATTCTTTTGAAAAAAAATACAGAGAAATGTTAGGTAATATATTACAGAGGGTCAAAGTGGATTTTCAGCTCTATTCCAGCAGCGCAGGTCTGAAATGTCTGCTGACACTATTGCATATTTATTCTGATCTGTAATTGTCCATGTCTTCTAAAATATTCTAACCTAATTTACTATTTTTGTCACCACCTTTCATCAGAAGACAGTGTGCATGACTTTTCCAACGTTATTGCATTAACTATTCAAGGCCATGTCTGGGTCATGAAGAATCAAGTAGTTGTCTATTAAAAATTACACATTACACCTAAAAGACACATTGACACTGGCAAGGAAATTACTGGTAACCCATTTAGAAGTGCATGTTGATTTAATTAGGAAATTAGCTTTTTTTTTTATATATAATACTTGTTTCTTAATTAAAGTCTTCACAGTGTTTGAGTGCTTATTAAGTCCATTTTAAATGGGTACATAGGCTACATTTTGGTCTACATTTAAAATTACCTTCTTCCTCCCATCCTTCCCCTTGCCTCATTCATATTCATTACATAAATATTATATAAAATTCATTCAATTTCTTTCAGAATTCCATCTGAACAAAATGAATATTAAGTGAACAGGTGTATGTCCTCTACAATAAGACATGGAGAAAGAAAAAAAAAAAGATCTTTGCTGGCAATTGGTTTATGCTAATACCTATTTATCATCACTTTGCAAGGGTGTAGCCTGAATTAATTTTCAGATGAATGGGATTTCCATTGTTGCAGTTTCATGAGTGTTGTAGACAGTGGCTCTTGCATTGATTTGGTTTTACTTCTTTGGATTTTGACTGAATATTCCTGTTCCCTGAGTTTTCTTGTTTGAAGTAGGGCAATATTTAGTCAAACATCTAATTTTGAGTTTCAGATCAATGCCAAAACCACCAAAGAAACATACTGGGTAGATGTGTCTGCTTCCGTATGATGTTATATTATATTATAGTTATGGTTCTATGAAAATGTAAATCTTGTTCCAAGGTACATGATTTTGAATCATTGTCTCAAAATCCATGCTTACCAAGTGAAAATAGCTGTTACAGCCAAATACAGGTAGGATATTCCCTAAAAATAGTAGAGAGTAAGAAGTATTCTGTTTCTGATTTCTGAATCCTAGTAAATTAACATCTGTGTACTGAACTTCTTCTGGCTAAAAGCTATGCAGAGCATACGGTAAGCCCAGATCACTATAAAATTATCTTCCACGTTTAGGGTTGCAATCAGGTCAATTTTTTTGTTTATTGGGCCAATAGTAGCTGAAATAAAGTGTTGGTGATAAATTACTGGTATTACACTGTGATAATGATAAAGTAAATTATTTTAGAAAACTAATTTAGTATTTTAATGGTAACATAACTGAGATTTATATGAACAATTTTTACACTCTTGACTAGTAACCCTTTTATTGATGAGTTAATAGCCAGCTAGATAAATTAGGCTCTGTCAGCTTCACCCAATGTCTTATAACAACTCACATTGGTCATTAACTGGTTGATTGGTAAAGTGTTTTATTATTGCTTTGGAAATATTACCTAAAATGAAGCACAGTAATTTCTGATCCTTTATCATTTTTATTTTGATGGCTTGACTTCTTTTAATCAAAAAATGTGATGCACATTGAGAACCCAAAATCTAAGCTGTTAATATGATTTAAACTTAAACCATCAAAGTTACTTTTCAAATACAGATATTTACACTTGAAATAGTAGCCCACTTATGCCCTGTGAAAACATCAGGGTCCACAGAGAGATTAAACCTGTTACAAAGAATCCCACATGCACTCAGCTGTAAAGAGGTTGGACACATTTAATAAGGTAGGGATTCTATGCAATATTTTTAAATTAAGTTTTATGAAACTTTTTTCCTTAGTGTTCACACTGTAACTTTTCTCTAAATAATCTTTTTTCTCTTTCTCTGATTCTTCTGCATCTCTTCTCTATTTTTCTTTCTCTTCCTGGATTTCTCAGCCTCCTTTGGACTGAATTCCTTTTTGGGATCCTCCCTCGTGGGGAGTCCTGCTTATCTCAGTTCTTTAGTTTTGAAGAAAACTCCCGAGCTCATTAGAATCTTGTTTCTTGTGTTTATTAGAAGGTCATCACAAAACTTGGCAGGTCTCTCCAGACTGGCTGCACAAGTCTAAATCACTATAATATGGCACATTTCTTTCTTCTGATGGTACAACAAGGCCTTGTGGCTCACTTTGTGCTTGAAAGCACAAAATGGCCGTGAACAATGCAGTTCTTTTATCTTTATACTTATTCTTACCCAATTAACAATAGACATGTATATTATTTTCCTTAATGACCCAACGCTTGTGTGCTGCACTGTGGCATTTTCTGTCCAATCACTTACTATTACCCAAAAACCTCTAGAAGAAGAACATGAAGAAGAAAGAAGAAAGACAAGAGACAATACCCTAAATCCTCCATCTTGTCTCCTGTTCTCTAAACTAACTTTTTCACCCAGTGACTTAAGAAAACTCTCTAATCTACACACTCACACCTTTAGCTATTCTATCGAACTTTAACAGTTGTTTTCATGAATCAGCATGAAAACATGCTCATGAATTTCATGTTATATGAAATTCAGTGTTTTTCTGGATCTTAGAACTAAGTATCAGAAACAAGGGCACACACTCTATATCCCAGACTCCAACACACACAAGTTCAGGTAGTTATTTTTTCTTTAACCATTTCAAAATGTGTTTATCCAAGATGCACAAAGTATATACAGTGTGACAGTTATCTCCTTAAATTTTTGGGGTTTTTTTAAGGTAATATTTTACGTTAATGGGTGTTCTCACAAGCACCTTTTGTTCAGCCACATTCAGGAGTCAGAACATATTTCTGTACTTTGAATTAAGTGAATGTTACAGAGAAAAACATACATTTGTAATTAAGAGAGCTGCAGTGTGAATTTTCACAATTCTTCATATGTTAATAATTTGTCAACAGCCTTTCCTTAATTGTGGCAGTTGTCACTTTCTCTTCCTGTCTATTCTAAAACCAAGCACTGTTTTATTCCCTAATTCATAAAAGTAATTTATGTTTTATTGTTTAACTGTGAATGTTAACAGAAACCATCTCTTTTTGCAGTTGGATAGAATCAAGTGGATAGGAAAAGGGTCTATAGAAACCAACCAGCATTCTGAATTTCCTAAGGTAATAATTTAAAGTTATGTGAAAAGCAACAAAAACAAGGTATCTACTAAAAAATTTGCATGCTTTTCTGCATGTGATGCAAATATTCACAAATGAAGCATGATAGAAGAACTTCAAAGATAATGACTGTCTGTGACCAGGGGTAGTTAAGCTCAGTTGTCTTTTCCCAGTCACAAACTTTAGCATGTCTGATGTCTCTTGAAAGGTTCAGTAGAATTATGCTAGAACTCATTAAGCTATGACTGCAGGAATTCTGCCCTCCCTGTGTTACATTAAATAGTGCCCATTACTAATTAAATATTTTTCATGCATCATTTGGGGTGATCTACAGTTCTTTACATGCTTTCCCTAAGGATGTCTAGAGTTCTCATCACCATTCTGTTTGATCACTTCAAGCTTTACTACATCCACTCCCAGTGCAATTCCCACCAACTGCAACAGAATTTAGGTGGTGGGCTGATACTGCACAGGGAGCACCCTTAGCACTGTACCAGCTACTATGAAGAAAATTAACTGTGTCCCAGATGAAACCAGGACAGTTAGGGATTTAATTTTTCCTTTATCAGGAGTCTGACAGAATAATAGTGGGTTCCCTTGATTTCTCATCATTCCTGTTTGTGTTCAGTCTCTTGAAAAGCCTTCAAGCATGAGTACACATCTATGAAGATCAGATCTAGTTTCCAGGGGTATTCAGGAAAGAGATTACTTTGTTATCTACAATGACACATGCAGGGAAAATTTGGTTATAAAATATTTAGAAGTGAGAAAATAAGGACAAATTTAAAAAAAAAAGAAAAAGACAACCGAGTCTGTGTCATGTTTAAGCCCAGCTATCAACCAAGCTGCTTGGTTGATATCCAGCTATCACCACACAGCTGCTTGTTCATTTTCCCACCCCAGTGGGATAAGGAAAGTGAATTGGAAGGGCAATGGTGAGAAAATTTGTGTGTTAAGATAAGAAAAATTTCATAATTACTATAAACATTATCATTTGCTATGATTATGTTATATTTATTAAATAAAAAGAAAATTACAAAGACAGATAAATAAAACCCAAGAAACACAGTGAAGCATATGCAAACAACTGCTCATCAACAACCAACCCATCCCCAGTTTCTGAGGAGAACCTTCTCCATAGTTTTATTGCTGAGCATGAGGCTATATGGTCTGCAAAATCCCTTTGGTCAGTTGGGGTCAGCTGTCCTGGCTGTGTCCCCTCACAGCTCTTGTCCACCCCTGGTCTTCTTGGTGGGGGGGCTGTGTGAGGAGCAGATAATTCCTTGGTTCTGTGCATGTCCTAGTCAGACATAACAGGAACATCTCTGAATCATCAACACTGTTCCTTGCAGAAATACAAAACACAGCCCAAACCAACTACCGTGAAAAGAAATTAATTCTACCCCAGCCAAAACCAGCAATCCCTGATTGATACAGTCCAAGACTATTAGTTTAGTCTGTGAACAGCTCCTCTTTGATTCCAGAATGAAAATACAAGAAAAGGAACAGGATTCATGGAAACCCATAGATTTGAAAGGTTTAAAATAAGTCATCCAGTACAATCACATGTGCAGAGCAGGTCTGAACAAAATGGGTTGCTCAAAGCCTTGGTCAAATAAATTCTTAATGTTGTCAAAGATGGAGATCTCACAGCCCCTCTGGAGCCCTGTTCCAATATTTAGCCTTTATTGCACTAAATATTGGCTTGGATTTCTGGTTATTCATATTTCTGCAAAGACCTTGTTTATCTCCTTTTAATCCACATTTTGACTCTTTCTGATTGTGTACAGTCTGTATTCCTCCTGTGAAAGCTTCTCACCTGTGCACCAGGTTTGACACTGGCCCAACACCAGGCACCCACAAAAGTCTCTCGCTTACCCTCCTCTGCCACAGCTGGGCAGAAGAGAGAAAAAATTTAATGAAGGGTTAATGAGTTGAGATAAAGGCTGTGAGGAAACACTCCACGGTCAAAACAGGCCCAGATAAAAGGTACAAAGTGTGTTTATTACTAGCAGAGTCCAGGGAAGATAATGAGAAGTAAATTAAGCCCTTAAAACACCTTTTTCTGCCAAGCCCCTCCCTCCCCACCAATAACACAGGGACACCAGGCACAAGATTTTCTTCTGCTGCTCTGGGACAGTCCTTCCCCTGTGAGACTGTAGGGTGTCTCCCACAGGAGACAGTTCTTTGTGAACTTCTCACAAGCAGCAGTCCTCCCAAAACTGCTGCGATGTGAGTCCTTCTCAATGGCAGACAGTCCTTCCAAAATAGTCATAGCATGGGTCTGTCATCCCTCGGGGTGCAGCCCTCCAAGGACAGGCTACTCCAGGCTAGAAATGAGGGTCCTCTCTCTCCACCAGGTCTCCCACAGGATCACAGCCTCCTCCAGGCATCCACCCGCTCTGGCATGGACACCTCCCTCATGGGCTGCAGGTGGATCTCTGCATCCCCCATGGATCCCCATGGGCTGGGCATGGATCTCTGCATCCCCCATGGATCCCCACGGACTGTGGGTGGATCTCTGCATCCCCCATGGATCCCCACGGGCTGTGGGTGGATCTCTGCATCCCCCATGGATCCCCACGGGCTGTGGGTGGATCTCTGCATCCCCCATGGATCCCCACGGGCTGTGGGTGGATCTCTGCATCCCCCATGGATCCCCACAGGCTGTGGGTGGATCTCTGCATCCCCCATGGATCCCCATGGGCTGGGCATGGATCTCTGCATCCCCCATGGATCCCCACGAGCTGTGGGTGGATCTCTGCATCCCTCCATGGATCCATGGGCTGCAGGGGCACAGCTGCTTCACCATGGTCATCACTATAGCCCACAGAAGAATTGGCTCTTGCACCTGGAGCACCTCCTCCCCCTCCTTTTTCACTGAATTTAGTGTTGCCATGTTGTTTCCTTCACATGTTGTCACCTTTCTCTGACTAGAAAAAAACAATCTGCTCATGCTGACTCTGTTTTGATTTTCTTCCTAAATATGTCATCAGAGTCATTACCAGCCTCTGTCACTGGCCTGGTTTTGGCCAGAAGCATGTCCATCTTGAGAGCCAGCAGGGATTGGCTCTGCCAGACATAGTGGAAGCTTCCAACAGATTGTCACAGGAGCCACCTCTGTGGCCCCACCACTACCAAAAACCAAGCTATGCAAAACCAAGACAGCACCTTGGCTAAAGCATGTGAGACCACCACTAATTCCAGCTCAGGGGTGAAGCAACAGGCACTCCTGACAGCTTGCACAGCAGAATTGTCCCACAGGAGGACTTGGAAGAGGCCTCTGATGCCACAGCAGCTGTTGCAGGTATGTATGTTTTAAGTATATTGTCGACATTCATAGCTAGGAAAGAGCCAATACTTAGCTCCAGAAACAGTGGTATTTAAATCAGGGAGGACAGTGGTTTCATTTTCCATTAGTCTGTCCATCTCTACTGATTTATTTGATTTTTTTTCTCCTTAAACAATCTACACACATAAGCATCATTATTCATCTTTTCCCTTGGTTCAACATCTAAGGAGGTTATTTTGAATGATCAGTTTAGACTAGATGGCTTAGTGATATCTACAGATGGTAGAAGTAACTCAGTCTCATATGGAATATCAGTAAACACAGCAGAGTCCAGCCCCTGGCAGTGAATGGATATTAATATTTCTGTCCCAGGACAGTTTGCAGTGGCAAACACAAATGTCCTATATCTATATAGATCTTAATGTTTTTTTTCAGGTTAATGAAAGACACTCTGAGAAATCAATATGTCTTATTGAGTGGGCTAGGAAATATGTTTATATGTAAGTAGGATTTTTTTTTTTCTTCCTTTTTATATTTTTCTACACTCATTAACTTAGAAAAATTGTATTCAGTAGTAGCTGACCTAAGGAGCACATTTATATTTGCTCAGGCAGCAAAAATGTAGACAAGAAAATGTCTTTTTCAGCAACATAAAGATAGATGAGGCATACGAGGAGAGTCTTTAGAATAATAATTATATAACTAACTTAATTAGTCTCTGCTTCAATCAAAAGATGAGCAAGTTGGTTTATATCCACAGAGGCAAAAATATTAAAAAAATACACAGAAGCTTCTCTAGGGTGTTGTGTTATGTTTATGATCCTTGGAATAAAACAGAATCCATCTAACTGGATGAAATAAAAAATTGTGGGTATATGTAAAGCAGAATTTTATAAAACAGTTCAGAAATTGAACAGAAATATACCACCCAACTCCCCAGAATTAAGTGAAACACAATCATCAGGAAAGGCAGTGGTTTCTTCTCTTGTAGCAGCGCTTGGACTGACAGTAGGTCCCCTAAATACGAAGTGTTTTCAAAACCCCAAGTGAATCCTCTGTTCAAAAACAGACAGACCAGATAAAGGAGTAGCAAATAATGTCCTTATTTTATAAGTAGAGAAATGAAGCTTCTCCAAAGTGACACAGGGAATATTCGAAGGCAGCCAACTGAAACTTGAGTCTGTCACTTTGCAATTCATTTAAAAAAAAAGGATGTGAATGCAGGACAGATTTAATTTAAATGAGCATACAAAGGTCCTGTAGAAACCTCAGAGAAATGCAGGCAAGGATTCACAGCTGGCCACATAAATTGGTTACTTCCTGTGACTATTGATTCACTCACATTAGACTGAGAAAGGGCACAGAAGCCACAGGAGCTTTTTGCATTTCTCTGCATGGTATGGGTTGTCACTGAGATAATTTCAAACTCACTCTGACTGGCCAAGGTATGCAATATCTAGAGCTGCTTTTGTAAATTCATACAAAAATATTACTACAGGCATTCTGGGATATTGGAATGAAATATCTCTGAAATATGAAAGGACAGTGAATACAAGTAATCATGCTATTAGCAGTGATGATTTTATTTTATTTATTTTTTTTTCTTTTTTACTATCACACCTTAGTGAATCAGTCTAAAAGTCAGTGGAAAATTGTTAAACACTTCTTGGCAATCTCTACTGGAAATATAAGCAGAGTAATTGGAGGTATATTCTACACTAATGGTGCCAAGACTTGAAGACTGTGCATCTGCAGAAAACAAAATAAAGCTAACCATTAATATTAGAGGTCTGTATGGACAGAATCATCATCCCTTTAGGAATTAAAAAAAAAAAAAAATATTTGACTCTGATGTTCCTTTCTTCTGACTCTTCTTTTCTTTGTTTATAAACCTTTTAAATATTCTGAAAAAGCCAAGAAAGTTGCCTTTCATCCCTAAATATTTTAACATAGCTCTTCTCTGGCTGAGAACAACTGTGATGTTTTTCCCCTGCCAACTCAGTAAGTTCCACCCACGCAGAGCTTAAAGGGTAATGAAATTAAAATTCTGTGGCATTCTCTTCTATGTCTTGCATAATGGAAGAGTGAAAATGGGAGCAGAAAGTAAAAAGATTACATCAGAATTAATCCTAACTTATGATTAACTCATTAATGTAATTGTTCATTTTTTAAAAAAATAAAGTAAATTATATAAAAGCAGTATTAGAAAAGAGTGTGTGATAAAACAAGTATAAATAGCACATTCCTTGACCTGCTGAGTAATCAATGCACTGCAAAACCAGTACAGAGAGTGTAAAAAAGAAAGCAAGTCTTTTTCCCATCTCTTTCTCCTCCTCTCTATCAAACACATTCTCACACAGTAGTAAAGAGCCAAGAATTCTTTGATGAAGAAATAAAGTTCTCTTGAAATTTCTTTTGGATGGACTGTGTCTTTCCAGAAAATACAGTAAAGAATGTAAGATGTTAATATTTTTTTTTTCACCTTCCTCTTATCCTTCCAAGGCAAAAGAGTGATATTTAACTCTTCAGTGAAAGGAATTGCTAAAAACATATGTATAACCACATGAAAATTCATACATAAGTTCCTCCTGGCACATGGAAAAATAAATATTTTGGGGTTTGTTTTGTTTTTTGTTTGGTTTGGTTTTGTTTTTAATTGAGACATACAAACTTTATAGATAGATTTGTTAATTTTTCCTTTTTATTTTCGTTAAACAGATACTTAGTGGTCTAACTTTTTTTTTTTCATCTTGTAACAAGGACAAGACAACTGTTGACAGCTTGGTGAATATTGAAGGGTAGAAGATCTCTCCTGTGAATATTTTCCCTCAGTGTTCTTTGGCTTGTGCCAAGAATGTCATCTTCTGCCGTAAGACTCACCTTGATTTAGGTGGATAAGAAATTTAAAGGTTGTTTCTATTTTTTCTGCAATTAACTTCTTAATCAATTGATTAAAAAAAAAAAATCGCTCAGTGTTACACATTTTCTTTTTAAAACTTCTGGTACATAAACAATTCCCTGATGTCAATATGATCAGTTGCAAAAAAATATCCTATATTAGGATATATCCTAATCTATATCCTAGAGTTACATAGAATACCAGGTTACATAGGTTACTTGGATACCATCATTGAAATCAAGTGAATCATTCATGTAGTAGTATTATTTTTTCACCAGATTTAAAGGCTGAACTTTAAATTTTCAGTTAAGATTTCATAATTTCGACATGGAAGAAAAAAAAGCAATTTTTCTTGTTGAATATAACATTTCTTAGTTACTGACAAAGGTTGATGATTTGAACGAGCATAATTTCTTTTTTTCTTTTTAGATCTTTGTTTATAGAAACCTGGAACTCTTATTTCCATTAAAAAAAACAAATAAGCTGAACAAACCTATAACAACAAAACAACAAAAATATTCAACCCAAACAGACAAAAAAACCACATCAAGCCCTCCCCCATTAAAAGAAACATAACAAACAACCTTAAAGAACCCAACAAATACAGGGAGAAAAAAGAAAAATCTTCCTATGATATACAGCTTTAAAATTGCTTTTTGCTTAACTGCAGTCATTCCACTGTGCCAATATCTTCAGCTTTTCCTATTTGCAATGCACAGAACCCCTCCATGAATCGAATTTCATATGAAATGGAGAAAGGTCAGGTTTTGGTGCAACTTAGTTACTTCTGTCCCTAATTTTATGTTTTTGGTAAAATGTTAAATATTTTTTTTAATGCTATAATGCAATAAAGCTACTTTTTGTCTCTACCTACTTTGCCACGATTAAATTCAGGCTTTATTTCTAGATTATATCCTTTAAGTTGTTGGAAACACATTATCATTATATGTCTGAAGTTGCCAATGTGGAAATCATTAATTGCTCTTTCAGCTTCACGCTTTAACTAGCATGTTTCAAGGAAAGTAATGAGTTCACCTTTTATTTAAATATAGTTAAGAACATGGAAACTTTATTGTTGTCATCATTCAGAACACCTTTGAAATAAAGAGATGTGGTTCTGGAAGTTCTGAGATTCAGTGTTTAGTATGAGCCCAAAGAGATGCCATTGTTTTCTCACAATTAACTAATGCACAATTTCAAGGTCAACATGTTAAATTTTGCAGTCTAAAATTGTGAAATGTCTTCAAAAATGTTAAGTTCAGTCCCTATTTAGGACTTGACTACCCAACAACTAAAAAGATTTTATCTAGAATCTGAATTGGAGAGAGATTGCCATTCCCAAAATTATACATTATATCAGCTGTGTATTTGTACTATTCTCAAAGGATGCCCCGATGAATGCTCATAAAGCAGTAGCAAAAATATTCAATCCAAAATTACTTTAAATGATCTATATAAATCTACATACTGAAATTATTAAATGGACTCTTTTCAAAACTTTTTTGTTTATTTTTTCATAGTCATTTATGTTTTCATTCCACTGTTGCCATTTAAGTAATGGAAAAACATTCTAGAAAAGAAAAAATAAACCCCAAACTTTATTTCCCTTCTATCTGAAAAACTAATTTTTAGTTTTGATGATTGTACTAGCAGAAAACATGCAAAGTAGAAAAATCCTCATAGGCTCCTTCCAACTTGAGATATTTTATGATAAGAAATCCCTCCCATACTCAGGAGATTCAAACAAACAGCTTTTCTGCAGAGATATCCCCTGTAAAGCACTTTATTCTGGCTGGATACAGCATTATTTTGTGAATTTCACCATCATTACTAATTTGTTTTTATGCCACTGTTGGAAAATAGATAATAAAGCTAATTAATAAAAAAAGAACTACATTACAAACAGGAATGCTCTGTGTCTTTACATCCATAACAATGCTTCAAGTGGATGTAGGAGCTTTTTCAGAAACACCCTAGGTGGACTGCAGCTTTATTGCACTCTTGTGAGCACAACTGCACAATGAATCTTTCTTCAATTAACAAAACAGGACTCTTAAACTACAATGACCTGATTTATTTGGCACCGGAAAATTTAATGTGCTTCAGAGATAGTGCACTAATGGAGTCCTCTGTATCAAAGAATCATCAACTATGCATTCTTTATATTTATTTTTATATATCTGCTTGCATATGCTAGGCACAAGCAGGAGTACAGTGCCCACTTTTTCATTCATTTGCAACAGATAAATGTTTTTACATTCCCTTGTTCATAATTTAATCATATGAAAGACCAATATTTGCTGGAAACAGGAATAATCAGGAAAGTAGGTCAAGATCAGACAATAAGCAGTGAGCTTTGGATCGTGTTGACGTTTATAGGTGGCCTGGTACATGAGTAGGAGACAACAGTACAAGTGTAATTTCTCCTTGTGGGTCGTTAGACCATCTGTTTTTTCAACTCATTTCTGCATGTGAGGAACTAATTAATCATAAAACAGAATGCTATGCAGGAGTAATTGTGTTAAGTGTTTAGTTGCCAGTGCCATTCAAAAAAGAAAAACAAGAAATTTATAGTGACACCTGTGCTGGTTTTGCATTAATTGACATTTGGTGAGAAGAGAAGAAGCCACCAGGAAATTATTTTTCTGGGAGGTGCTGCTAAGAGCTTCCTCCATGCGTAACAAAAACCAATAGCTGGCTAGCTCTGAGAATTGACAACTTATTGAACCATTTAAAAAGCTAGATCCACCTGTGTGAGATTCACATTTTAAAGACGGGCAAGCTTGGGAAATCTCTCTCTTGGCTTCTGGCATTTGAAGAGGTGTCTGGGAGCTGGTCAGGCTGGGCCCACATGGCCTGTGAGGCTGGGCCAGGCTGGCCCCAGGTGGCCCAGCTGAGATTTTGTGTCCCTGAGGGGAGGTGAGCGGGGCTGCCGAGCCCCTCACCGGGGAGCCCATCGGGCCCATCCCGGCAGGCAGCCGGGACCCCTTCCCAGCTTCCCAGCAGAGCCCACCAGCCCTTCTTCCAGCAGCCAGGCCATGCCAGCCAAAGGCTCCATTGGTGCTGGGAGTGGCCCCGAGGCCAGGAGTGGCCAGGGGCCAGGAGTGGCCACCATCAGCCTGGTCCAGGAGCGGCCACATGGCCGGGACTGCAGGGCCAAAAAATCGGCGCAACCGGGACAGCGGCACACGGCCATGGCTGTCTCGGCATGGCTGACAATGAACTTTGTTTGTTTAGCTGCTTTGAGCCAGCTGTGCTGCAGAGAGAAGGACAAAAACGACAGCAGCAGCTTTTCTTGTTTTCGGTGCTCTGCATGAAGAAAAGCACTGAGTGGAGCTGGCGGCCGGCACGGCTCACACGGTGCTGCAGAGACATCGTGACCAACAGCAAGAGACAAGGCAAGGGATCTCCCTGATGCACAGCCTGGATGAGATCAACCTTTCAGCACTGCAGAACTCTGTAGAAACTGTTTCAGCTTAAAAAGCTTGAGAACAAATGAACCTATGAACACCAATTCTCTCCTGAATCAGGAAAAAGAAATTGTGAAGAAACAAGGAAAATAACACAGGACACTGATATCAGCAAAGAAGGAGTCAAATTCTAGTTAGGAGGGGATTGAGGGAATGCCTTGGTCTTGGGTTGAAATTCTCTTTGTAATTCTATGGAGAAGTTATATTTTTGATATATCATACTGGTTTTTTTCCCAGTAATTCATGAAGTGTGTGGGGGGATGCAGCATCCACCTGCAGCCCATGAGAAAAGGGCACTCATGCTGGAGCGTGTGGATGCTGAAAAGGTGTAATCCAATGAGAAACTTGAACAGAGAGATGAGAAACTTTGCCCCAGGGACAGAAGAAGAAAAGCCTCTGATCCCAGAGATAGAATAAGAGAACTTTTCATTTTTTTATGCTAGAACAGCTCATTGTTAAAACAATACCCCATAAGTTGACATGGCCCATAAAAGCAGCTTTGGGAAAGCTGCAAGGCATGGGAGGAACTTTCACATGGCAAACAGATTTTTCTTTCCTGGGTGGCTGATTCACCGTGACATTGAAGCCACAAGAGAACAGTGTCTTGTGGAGAAGTCTCCATGGCATGGTGAGAGAAGTTCCTCTCCCTACAAGAACTGATGAAAGACTATTGCAGAGGAGGTAATTGATTGAAAATCACAGGTTTTGTCTCTATGTTGTCAGAGGGAATGAAAAGAGGTTGTGGTGAGGGGACAAGATGTGTTCTGAAAGTTTTATTCTGATTGTTATTATTCTTTTAGTTCTGTTAATAAAGTCTTCTTTATACCTTTTAAGTTTTGAGCCTGCTTTGCCTTCTTCCTAATTCATATCTCACAGCAGTAAATGAGTAAATAATTCTAGTAGGTTCACTGGTGATTTTAGCGGATGCTAAACCCACCACTATGCCAAACTTAGGATCAAAACATAAAGAATGTCTTCTTTTGGCTATATGAGCATTTACAAGAACATTGAAGGTGTTCAGTGAGTTTTTTCATGGTTTTCTTTTTTTTACATTCTAAACACCAAATTGTTTCTTTTATAGAGATAGACTATAAAATACCAGACTTTGAAGGGATCTTTGAAAGTTGGTTCCAAATTTTTCATTCCCAAGACCCTTTAAACCAGATGTTTATATAGCTGCTTAAATGTCCTGTGTGCTCTTGCCAGCTCTATAATTGGGAGATTGTGACCTTAGAGACAAATTAAAACATTAGGTTTCATCAGTGCTCTAGTAACTTTACTTTTCACAAGTCAGAACTCTTACTTGACTCAATATAGCAAGGTAAAACTGTAATGAATAATTTCCTGTAATGTGCCAATAAGGTAAAGACCACAGTGATTCCCACTTAATGATGAAACATTAACTGACTTGAGCAAATTGTATCTTTTACATAAAAAAAAAATGGAAAATTAAATGAATTCTGGGTATCATCAGCACAAAAGAACACAGATCCAAAGGTTTTAAATATAAAACTATGACAATTTGCAATCCTGGCCTCATTGTTATGCTCGTGGGCACAGAGAGGTCAGCATAAAGAGCATGGAAATGTCTGTCTCTTGTGAAGAAATATTGTCTGGGGATGTCATTGGAAGGTATATGATTGCAGAGGAAGAAACCCAACAGCATGCTGTTAAGAAATAAAATTAAAGTATGAATGTATGCTTTCCTGTATGCTTTTCAAATTTCTAAAAAATAATAAGCCATTATCCTGTTTTATCAAGGGTTCTTTTTCTTCTCTGTGCTTCTTTGTGGGTGCAAAATTTTGTTCACACAGGATGTTGTGAATTGATCTGCCGTCAGTTATATTCAAAATGGCCAAATGTTAAGAATTCAGATAGTCCTATTCTTTCAATGTGTCTATGCCTACAACTGGAGTATTAACTAGGGTTTACTGAAGGTGGGATGGAGTACAGAAATGTGTGACTGGTAGTTCCTGTTGGAGTCTGAGATGCACAGTGTGTGCCCTTGTTTCTGATACCTAGCTCTGAGATCCAGACAAACACTGAATTTCATATAACATGAAATTCATGAGCATGTTTTCATGGTGATACATGAAAACATTTGTTAAAGTTAGACAGAAAAGCTTAAAGTGTGAGTGTGTAAATTAGAGAGTTTTCTTAAGTCACTGGGTGAAAAAGTTAAAGTTTAGAGTTTAAAACCATTTAGGAAGCAGAGGGCAAGATGGAGGATTTAGAATGTTGCTTCTTTTCTTTCTTCTTTCTTCTTCATATTTTTCTAGGAGTTTTTGGGTAATAGTAAGTGATTGGACAGAAAATGCTGCAGAGCAGTACACAAGTGATGGGTCATTGGGTCATTAAGAAAAATAATACACGTATCTATTGTTAATTGGGTAAGAATAAATATAAAGATAAAAGAACTGTGTGGTTCGGGGCCATTTTGTGCTTTCAAAGCCAAAGTGAGCCACAAAGCCATTTTGTACTATCAGAACAAAATGAACCAGATTGTAGAATTGAACTTGTGCAGAAAGTCTGGAGAGACCTGCCAAGTTTTGTGATAACATCCTAATAAACACGAGAAACAAGATCCTAACAGGCTTTGGAGTTTTTGTCCTAACCCAGAGGACTGTGATAAGTGGGATTCCCCATGAGGGAATATCCCCAAGGAGCTCAGCTCAGAGAAGCTGAGAAATCCAGGAGTGAAGAGAAGGGCAGAAGCACAGCAACAGAATCAAGAGAGAGAAAAAAAAGAAACAAAAAAGAATTTAAAAAAAGTTACAGTTCCAACCTAGCTTCATGCAGGGATGCTGAATAGACTCTGGGAAGTTTATTCTTGAAGAAGCATAATGATAGTGACTGTGGAATGTTGAAGAAAATCAAAAAGAAGAACAGAGAAATAAAATAAGTGAACATGGATTGTGGAGGAGAGGTTACATCTTGAGCTGTGCCCTTCACTGCTAAACTCCAGCAACATGTGCATGGGAAAATAGTCCTTTTTCTAAGATAAAAGCACGAGTGTGCTAGTTTTATTTTATCATTATTTTGTTTTATTTCTAAGCAGATAAAAGATAGTAGATAACAGTCAGACAGCAACTGCAGACAGAGCAGAGTCCATGTAGGTGGTGCCAGTAGATCACTGAGCTGTTTTGAATTTGTACAAAGCATCTTGAACCTGAAAATGGCTTAGCTGCATAGGTAAGCTTCTACAAGGTAAGAAGCTTTTCAATCTGACTTATAATTGTCATATACCTTGCACATATAACTTATTCTCCTTCAAGATACCTAAAAAGCAGTGAACTTTTTTCTATTTTCATTGAATTACAGGTTTTTGTACTCTTTCAAGTGAACTGCTCTGAAAATACTGGCTTTTGAACTGTGCCTAATCCATATTGCTGCTTCTCTGTTTGGTTACAATCTGGACAATTGTTCTGTTTCAAATTTTACCCCTTGTCATCCATCCACATTTAGCTTGCTTGCCTGCTCCCTCCCGTTCTGCACTAGTGCAGGTGTGATAATGCCATGGTGTGAGGTCTGAGACTGTAAGAGGTCAGTGCTAAAAGCTTTGCAACCTTTTCCTTTCATGTTTAGCAGACTGTGAACTTCCTCCTGCAGTTCAGCTGGAGAATTTGATTTTTCCATCAAGCTGACAGAAGCTATTGATGGTTTGTGTGCGTGCTATTCCACTGTCTCTTTGAAGAGCTTTAAGTTGAATAAAATAACTGGTGATGTTTTGTGCACCATTAATAATTTTGGGGGGTTTCTGTCTCACCTGAAAATAGTAGATAGATGAATGATTACAGTAGCAGATGTGAATTGTGACGTCGATGCTATTTCTGGCCCACTTAATGGAATAATCTATCAGAGGGAGGGTGTAATGACAGGCAAGTGATGTATGAGCAAACAACTCTGTGATGTCAATCCAAGTTCTCTTGGTCTGTACCAGGTAAAGGTTACCGTGTCAATGAATGAGTCACTTCTGTCCTGTCATTAGCCTCATTCAGTAGTGGCTTCTTGAGTAATTTCCACCAGCATAGATAGTCCTGGTTGTCTTCTCAGATCTTGTACTTTATTACTTTATGCTTGTGGGAAATTGTGTGATTCATACCATAATATGTTGAGAGGGACTTCTAAGCTCTACCTGCAATTCCTCTAGAATAAGAAGTCTGAGGGTATCTTGCATGATGTATCCCTCCTGCAGGTAATTTTTTTTTTTTTTTTTAATGTTTTAGTTGAAGTTTCAGGCAGCCACATGTGGGTTAGGCTTGTTTTCCTTAATTAGATGTTGTAGCAAGCAGCTTTAGCTTTTTTTTACCCTGTTTCCATAAGTTCTTGTATTCCATACAGCTGCTTTTACATCAACATCTATTTGGATGCCTGGTGAAGAGCTTTCCTATCTTCAGCATCTAGTTTGTACCTCAGACATGCAAGTTAAAATAATTCAAGTGACCACCACTGAATATCACTGCTTTCATGCAAGTACACTCTTATATCAATGGCTAATTCAAGTCTGCATAGTACAAAGTTGAAGCAGAGAAGGCCAGTGTATGGAAGAAACAATGGGAGGTCTTTGATGGCCTCATGTCACATAACATTGACAAATTTTCACCATTAAGTTCTTTATCATGTATGTGGTGCCTATTATGGCTTGCTTTAAGTCCATTAAATTACCACAGGCATTGGCATGCAAGTGATGCCTTTCTGTACTGTGGATTTCTGTGGCTGGAATGACGATAATCCTTAAAATTCCCCATTTTATTATTGCTTATTAATATAGATAGCATTTTGAAGAAGACGTTTAAGATAAATCAGATAAGATGCCCAAAAAAGATCCCATTTATCTCTTCTGTTTACAAGGAAAATCCAATGTAAATATACTTACATGACAAATGTTTTAAGTAATATAAAGTGAGCCTTGTTTTGCAGGTCATTTCCATTAATCTGTGGTGACTAGCACTGAAACCTGATCAGAGGAACATACCTATCTCATTACTGACATTCTAGGTTAGATTTTCAGCTCCTGGTCACTCAGCTTCTCTCAGTGAAAATGGCTGGTGGTTTACATCAGCTCAGGTTTCATTATCACAGGTTTTTCACCCTTCTAAGGGGTGTTCTGTCATTTGAAGGTCTGAAATGGGAGGGTACAGGGCAGCAATTTGCTCAGTGTCTGAGGAGTGTGACCTCCTTGAATGTCCCCTTCAGCAAACATGACTCTGCCTGGCACAGTGACATGTGCCATGCAGGCTTCAGCAGGTATGAATGTCAAATTCACACAGATGTGACCAAATAGAAAAACTGGATTCTGCTGTAACAGACAGCACAACCATAACCATTTGACATTGTTCTGTTTGGCTTTAATGGATCTACTTTTTACTATGTTGAAATAAAGAAAAAAGTATAGTACCAAGAGTAAGCCAGAAAGGAAGAATATTTTCTCTTATCACTGGCACTGCTTAACCACTCTGACTGTAGAAAACATTGCAACAACTTAAAACAATCACATTTTCAGTTTATTAATATTTAATGTATGAATCAGAATATATTCAGACTTCAAACTGGTGGTCAGAACCATCTCAAATAACTTGAGGCACTCAGCTGAGCAATGCAAGCTGTTTCTTTATGCTTTTTCTACATCTGTTCATAAGGAAGAAAGAAAATACAGATGGAAACTTGGATAAAGTTAAAAGTTTGTCTTAGCTCATGGTCTATCTATTTTGATTATAAAAAAAACCTGTGATCCATGTTGTGATTTATCATCTGAGCCTCTGTATTTGTGGCACTAATTATTTAATTCTTGTCTTCAGCCAGAGCCTTTGACACACAGCAACAGGGTAAGTCTTAACACCAGGTATCAGGACAGGACAGGACAGGACAGGACAGGACAGGAAAGGCATAAAACACTGAAAAAATGTACCAGTAGTTGCTGTCAAAGCACTTTGAATTCAAATCTGCTTATTCTTTTGTCTGGTGGCTATAAATAATAAAGTCCAGACTCATGCATTAAATATTTTGCCTTGATCTTTTCATTGACCTTTTCTGGCCTCACCATTTGATATTAAATGCTGCAGATGCAAATTATTTTTAAGGTTCTCTTAAAAACCCAATGACTGTATGTGTACTTGCCTTTAGCACAAAAAGTTCAGTGATCACTTTTGTCTACACTGGACAAGACCTCCTCGGCTTTAATGTGCTTCCTACTTTGGGTCCATGACTTCATCTCCTTTGTAGGTACTAGTCAAGGGGGAAATATTATGTCAGGTCACATCCAGAATTTCTGCAACACATAGTAGATAGGGTGTAGAAAACATGTGCATTCAAACAGAAAATTCCATATCAGGCTGCTGCTCCTGATTTAAGCATGAGTTTTGTGATGCCTTATAAAGTAAAAAAGTCTTCTGAAGTTACATGTGTTGATTTCAACATCCACATGTGTCAGTTATCCCTAATTAAAATAGTATTGTTCATCCTATCAGCCCATACTGATTTTACAACCTTGGTCAGTCTTCTGTCAGTTTTGACAAAAAATTCTAGGATAAAGAGTATAATAGAGGTGCTGTGCATGTGCTGTAAACAACACAGCCTGAGATCATGAAATAAGAGGAAGAACAGTAACACTAAAACTTCTCTGCAATGCTGGAGTGATGGCACATCTTGTGTCTCTATAAAATGTCCTTTTGCAATGTTTCATGTCAAAAAAATGTTCTTTTGTAATGTTTCATATCCCTAAAAAATGTTCTTTTGTAATGCTTCTCCTCCGAGATGGAAGGTGTGGAAATCGTATCACAGTCACCAGACACCTTCCTGCCCAGATCCACCAGAACTGAGGAGCAACATCTTCAGAAGGACATTCAGAGGTGTTCCCATGCACAGAGATGATGGTCTGGCCTTAAACCACACTTGTAAACAACTTCAGCCTTGCAGAGAGAGCAGTTGCATCCAAGTTTTGCTGCATCCACTGAGATCTCTCTGTGGTATATTCTAAATCTCAAATATACCAGGAAATTCTTCAGGATTATACCAGTCAACATAAGCCAAAGCTCTGTTAAGGAGTGCACTACTTTTTAGAAAATAATATAGATAAATAATCTTAGATACTGTTTAATGTTCTAGTGCAGATCTCTTCAGACAATTCTGTATTCATCTGGCAGCAGACAAGGCTGCTTTCAACATGAATGCCTGTATTTTCAGTACTGATTAATAAACTAACATATTAAAATCTTATAAGAAGATTGTAACCCGTTCTCTTGGTGTCTCTGATTCATAAAGGGAAATTATAATAACCCCACCTCTACCCGCTTCCTGAGGTTATGCAATCATTGACCAGGGATTTGAGAGGCAGCAGGCAGAAAATTCTTGGCCCTGATGTTGAGGCCTTTCGATCATATTAATTTGTGTTACATAAATAGAGTAATTTTCCCTCTCCTTAATATCTTCAGAGTTACAGAGTGCTCTTCAACCCAAAAAAAAACCCCTATGATATAAAAATTTATTTATTTCAAAATATCCACTTTTAGAAGAATTGAAAACCCAGCTGATTAAACTAAATTTTGATAGTGTATTAAAAATAATTCACTTATTTACATTTACCTCTCTATTTCTAAAGGCTGAACCTTAATATTTTTTAAAGTATTACATTTAAACATATATGGGTTAGTTTGTTGTTTGTTTTTTTTCTAAAGAGAGTGTAAATGTTATTTAGAATTCAATGAAACACATCTTCCTCAGATCAATAGGGAGTAACAAACCTACATGGAATGCAAATATTTTTGCTGCACTGACTCATTTGCGAAACCTTCACAGACCATAATGAATATTCATGTTAAAAGTTAAAAATTCTCTTTGTTTGACTTTTTGGAAAAGGAAGGCCTTGCTATTATGAAAACATGCACTTACTTAATTTCAGTGCTTGTTTTTGTTTTTATATTTCCTTGATTCCTTCAGTGCTACTCCTCTTAGACATTGTGGTGAGTGGGCATTGGATTCCTATGGAGAAAATGTCAGCATTTTTTTAAAGAGGGTGAGATATTTCTGTTTAAATCTTCCTTCACCTGCTCTACTACCAATTACTAGACATGTTTGGAATAGCCACAGGACATGGTGAAAAGCTGGCTTCATCCTCTTCTTCACTGCTCCATTTTCCTGTCATCTCTAAGTCATGCTACTTTTCAGCAGCACATTCCAAGTTCTCATGCTTCAGATACTCTGTGAAATGAAAACAAAAATAAAGTAATTCTGCAGTGTTTACAAGGGTCCTAAAAAATATCAGGAAATTGGAAGTTCCCATGTGAATAGTCAGGGAAAAAAAATTCAAGAAAGACCTTTCCATTACATGAGCCATTCAATTATGTTGTTCATTGACTCTAAATGGATTACTGCCGTGATGTGGTAAATAGAAACTGCATAAAGTATTTATATTTTATTCAAATGTCAGTTACTTAATTTATTTTCTCATTATACATTAAAGTAATGATCATCCTGTTTATTAGGGTTACATATTTCATGGGGCTCACAACACTGTGTAACTTAGAACAAATGAATAGAGGTCACTGTTACCCATCGTGTGAGGTGTCATCAGCAGCAGTGACACAGAGAGAAAACAGGAGTGAAATCATCATGGAAAAGAGAGGCCAGGATGGTATATAATCACTCAATCCCTCTGAGGAATCACTGTGCTATACCTCAGTTGCCCATTTAAAAAAAAAAAAAAAAAAGCAGGAATTGTACCATAATGATTATGATTTAATATTTATATACCATACATCTAGAAATGTCTTAAAGCCATTTCCAAATGTATTTTCAACCTGTATGCAGAATGAAAAAAAAAAAAAACTAGCAAAATACACATAACTCTGTGATGAAATGTGATTGCAGTTTGAATAAATACGAATGCTATAAAGCAGTTTAGGAAAGCACAGTGATCTATAATGCAATATCACAAAGAAATATAGTCAGAATTTTTAAAATCCTAATTAAATTTGAGCTGAGATTGATAAAAAATAGTGAGGTAGGAAGCTAATATACAGACACAAGTAACTAACCCAAATCAAGATTAGCTCAGATTTTCCAGAAATTCCTGCTTCAGGCAAATAAGATTTGCCCAAGATATTTCAAATACAGTACTGAATTTTCAAGACCCAAAATCTTTCCAATAATTCTTTCAACTAGTTCAAGATGGAAACTGAAAAAGAGAAAAACACGACCAAAAAAAAAACCCACACAAAATTTGTGAAGCACTTGCTGAAATGTCAGTGGTCACTAGCACTGTTGTAACAGGGTATATTTTGTATGTGACTGAGACACAAACAAGCCTTGATATGAACAGCTATTTTTATAAAATTAATTAGGAAAAAAATATTGAGATATGTACACTGGTCTCCTGGAAGACATTGTTTTTCCTGAGTGCTCTTGAGGAGTTACCCACTCAATGCAAGCATTTAAACTGAAAGGGAACTCATAGGTTATTGATTTTAATTTCCTATTGCTACATGGTATCCCAGTGTTTGCCCTTTTTTATACACTTGTTCCAAGGCTGTTTTTAAAATACATATGTTTTCTGGGTGATTAGCTTTGTTTTTTCGCCTCCAGCATTTCAGTCACTCATACAGGAAAGCTACTATCATGGAGAAATAGGAATGAATAAAGACCCAAATGCCGCTGTTTTAGTGACTGTGGAAATTTGGGGTGACACAAAAATTTTAATATTCACTCCAAATTACATTACCCTTAAGAGAGTTTCAATTTCAAGAATAAAAACACAAATAAAGCTTTATGTCTGATATCATCTGCTGTTGTCTTGGAAAGCTGGAGAAGGGGGTGAGTTAAAAAGTAGTAACTCAGCACAAAGAGAAGGGAACATGCAGCAGATCCTTTCTCACAAGTTATGAGCTGATCTCTCCAAGATCTCCCTGTGTCTCTGCACGCTCTCTTCCCAGAGCTCTTCACTTTTTTCTGTCTCTTAAAATGAGGAGTGATAATCACTGCACTCTTTGTTTCCCTGCACTCAGTTCCTCCTCACCTATTTCGTCCTCTTCACTCTAATGTCAGGGAAGAACTCACAAAAAGTAATAGAATTCAAATTGGGATTCAACAAAGTCCTCTCAAATTTGTTTCGGTGTGATACACCAAATAAGACCAGCAAAGGGGATATTGGAAGAATTTCCTAGCTGAACAGCAGAAAAAGAGAAAAAAATTGAGTGAATATTAGAAATGCAAAGGAAATTGGCTCCCATTCTGATGAATTGTTTTGTTTCTTCAGCATTGTGCAGGTGGAGCACAGCAGTCAGCAACAGTAGAAAATCTTGGTATTGCATCCCCAAACATCCTTTAAAGTCTGACTCAGACCTTGGAAGCAACTTGTACACCTTACCTTTTTCTCCTCTGAGTATCTGTAGGTCGTGTAGTAAAAAGTGACCAAAACAAAGAGTCCCCTCAGCACAGGAGAGACACCGAGGGGCTGGAGCGTGTCCAGGGCAGGGAACGGAGCTGGGGAAGGGGCTGGAGCCCCAGGAGCGGCTGAGGGAGCTGGGAAAGGGGCTCAGCCTGGAGAAAAGGAGGCTCAGGGGGCCCTTGTGGCTCTGCACAAGTCCCTGCCAGGAGGGGACAGCCGGGGGGGTCGGGCTGTGCTGCCAGGGAACAGGGACAGGAGGAGAGGGAACGGCCTCAGGCTGGGCCAGGGGAAGTTAGATTGGATATTAGGGAAAATTTCTTCACTCAAAGGGTGGTCAGGCATTGAAATAGGCTGCCCAGAGAGCTGGTGGAATCACCATCCCTGAAAGTGTTAAAAAAAAACTTGCAGATGTAGCACATGGGGACACGGTTTAGTGTTGGACCTAGCAGTGTTAGGTCAGTGTTTGGACTCAGTGATGTGGGACCTCTTTTCCAGACTTAGTCATTCTATAATTCTGAGATTCTGAATTATAAAGTGACAAAATCCCTGTTTTTTGGCCAACTGTGCAACTAAAAGGTGTACCAGGACTCCAACTAGGGACTTCAGACTTTGGTTGTATCCAAGGCAAGTTGAGTAAAGCACAGCTGTTTGAAATGGAAAAGAAATGGCATCTAACATGCTGTTGTAAATATTTTCTCAGTGGAAAACATCACAGTTATAGCTGATGTGTCTGATAAATATAAGCAGGAGTTTGTGCAGGCCTGCAGAGTTTGCTTAGTGTGGATTACGGTGTTCAGAGTGCCACTTCATTTGTACACCAGGTCCTTTTCAAAGCCATTTAACTGATTAGATTTTCAGTCATGGCCACCCTTAATACAAATCTGATGTGACAAGGTAAAATGGGAAACATGTCTAAAGGATCTTTTGCATTTTTCCCAGCTTAGAGTATTACTGCAATTTTTTTTTTTCTTAATTTTTTTTTAAATAGATTCACCAGATGAAAAAGTCTTACTTGTTTCTGTTTTGAGAGCAGAGTAATGGTCTTTGCTACTAAACTTCAAGCTGAGAACTCGCAAGCCTTGCGTTTGGGCTCCTGAAAGGATGTGTCAGTTTTTAGCAGGGATTCTTCTGCACAAAGCTTGTTGTGTAAACACCTGGTGAGTTTCAGATGTCATCTACAGGAGATGAGATGAATCATACTTTAGATTATAAAGGGAGCCTGGGTGGCTGTTCCAGGCTTCAATAACTGTGCTGCTGTCACAGTTTACTCGATTTCACACACATATTTCATTTCATACACCACGGCCTCTGTGCTGCTGCACAGCCAAGGGAGCACAGCCAGCTCGTTCTGATTATTTGGAACATGAGTTTCATGGGCTGCTTGAGCTGCATTTGTTGCACAGAATTTATTTATTGCCTGCAAAACAAGGGCAATCTCATCCCCTTAGAAAACAGCTCTCTTCCCATGTATCAAGATCCTTTGATACTATTTTAATTGTCTAGTACACTTTAAGCAGCACAAATAAATTTAATACAAGATACTGGAATGGATATTTTAAATTTCAAATGTTAAGGTACTGTCCTGCCAGCTAAAGTAGAATTATTTATTTTTTTTTTACTGTAGGCACTGATGATTTTATCCATATTCTAGTTATAAAAATAGATTAAATAAACTAATTAACTGAAGTAATAAACCAATAAACTTTAATGGATTTTACCAGATGTCATCTCCTGATAACTCTGTTTCTTATACAGATTGGGAGAAAGATCTTTACCCTGGAAAATTCTCACAGGTACTTTAAGTTATCTTTCTTTGTAATTCAGTGTCAAGTGAATTTTGCATAGATGGAGATGAGCTGTCTGAAAATGGTGATAATTTGATAATTTTACATAAGAAAACTTTTCCCTTTGGTGTTTAGATGTCATTGGGCATTTCTAGCTGTCAGTGGTAATTTCCACTGAGGTATTTAATGCACTGGAGTATCAGTCCCTTACAAAACAATCAGATTTTAACAGGATTGAAACACATGTTCTGAGAACACTGAATATTCCTGGTTCTGCTTTATGCCCATTTCCAATTTTAAGGTAATAACAAGCCTGTGAAAAATTTTAAAAAATGAAAAAGTAACAGCAATGACAAGAAATACCATTAAAGAAAAAGAGGTTTTATTTGGCTTAGTTTTAACAGGAAAAACAACAGCAGCTAAATAGAATGGTGCTATGCTTTGACACTGGTAATGGGGTAAACAAATTATATTATGTCCCCACTAATTCCAAACATGTTGAATGGTTAACTACAGCAGTGATAAAATAAGCAGTTTTTTTAAACGTACAGAATGGTTTACTATGCACTGTCATTAGCAAGCAGGAACTTGGCATCCCCTCTCATCCATCACATTCCTGTCAGAAGTTATGAATGGCTGTTTGTGAGTACCTGCTGTAAACACCCCAGGACAAATTAACTCTTAATTGGTTTTCATTTACATTCTAATATTAGAAACAACAAAAGCCCACAGTTTTTACCTGACTAGCTAGCATGATTCTTCTTTTCAGTTTTGGTATCATTCTGAAACCAATATTGCTATCCTAAAAGACAACATTTTCTTTCTCTGTAGCTTGCTTTTGATGTAAAATAATCTCCTTCCTTCCTTCCCACAGACTATAACAGGTATGACCAGAAAAGACAGCATTTCCTTTGGAAAATGATCTGTTTCAGTTACTGCTGTCTTTGCTTGCATTGTAAAGGATTCAAAGCTGCTGGGTATGATTTTAGGAAACAGAAGACGCATTCAGTGTGCCAAACATAACCAAGTTCTGTCTGATTGTTGGTCTGGTCTTTTTCAGGAGCTCACAACGCTGAAAATGTGCTACACACCTCTTTTACACACCTCTGTGAAAGATTGTCTCATTTAAATTTTTACAGGCTTAAGAGCCAGGGCAGCTGTGCGCGGCTTAGCAGAGCCAGTTCATCCCACTGCCAGATCTCATCCGCTTGATGCTGGCCAGGTGTCTCTTCAGTGTCACCTGAAACCTCTTCTTTTCGCATTTCAGAGGCTGTGGCTGACAGTTTGGCTTGCTGCTGGCAGGAGGAAGCTGGCTGCTGCAGACGGACTCCCATGAAACCGCCTGCCTGGTCTTAAAAGGGTTGACTGAAGGTTTTGTGGTCTCAACGCTCTGTTGAATTTCACTGAAAGGGCTGGACAAGCTCCTTGCAAGAGATGTGGTCTTCTTCCTTTGGGACAAGAGGACTCTGAGCTCTTCAGAATCATGCTGAAAAAAGAGAGACTCTTTTCTCCTGGTATTGGGACTTTCTCCCAGTGTGAGAAACCCATAGGGGGTAGTGATTTTGGAGAGGTGGGGCAAAGAGAAAGCAGCTCTGGTTGCCGGGTCACAGTGATCTGCAGCTCTCTCCAGGTCTTCAGGGAAAGTCATTTGGTCTGTAAAGCACAGGGTTCCTCTTCTGTCCAGACTCTCTCCTTTGCACATTGTTTCTTTCCTGATGTAGGATTCAGATTTGCTTCTAGTTGTTCTGCGCTTCTGAACAATTTCATCTGAGACTCCTTGCTTGGGAGGATTCTCTGTGCTGTCTTCCTCTGGCTCCTGCTGGAATGAAATATGCTCTATGTCCAGAGAAGGGATGAAAAATTTAGGGATGCGATCAGGAGTCATGACAATATTGAAGATGTCCTTGTTTTTCTGAGCAACCTTTTCTTCAGGAGGTGGCTTACTGATTTTGAGACTCGTCCAAGTTATCAAGCTTTCTATAACACTTTTCAGGGACTGCTGGGGTGCACCACCGGGCACCATGGTTTCAGCCAGCAGTGCTGTCTTGAAACACACACTGCTGCCTGCAGACTGAATTCTCACAGCACTGATTGCAGATGGGGGACTCATTCTGCTTATAAAACAAAGCAAATGACGTAATCTGATAGGTAGATGTCATTGGCATGGTAACCAAAGATAAGAAGGCTTTTACACTCCTACTTATATGCTTAAAGCCTGATTCATGCACCCTTGCATTAAACAAGCTTAAAAATTTGATTTAATTGTTTTTAAATGCCACGTTTGGTGCTAGCGGCTGTTTCAGGAAAATAATGGCTACAAACATACCTGTAACTTTTGGGCTGTTTGGAATATATTCTCTGTTTTCTTATCTTACAGGGAACATAATTAGCTTTTTTTTTGCTTTTTTTTTTCTTTTTTTTTCTTTTTTTTTCTTTTTTTTTCTTTTTTTCTTTTTTGTTGTTTTTGGGGTTTTTGGTTTTTTGGGGTTTTTTTTATGTGCCTGCAAATGTAAAAAACAGATCTCCCAAGTTCCCAACTTTCTCCAAGTTTTCATCAAATTTTGGGTGCATTTTGTGTTACAAATTGTGAGAGGAAAGGGTAGAAAATGAGATATCAAACAATTATTGGACTAGTACATATGTATGACTACCAAGGGGAATTATGAGAAAAACTGGGCAGCCCTTCAGAGACTGCTCAGATTGTGTTTCTGAGGTTAAAGGGACGGGCATACCCTTGGGTACACACAGGCAGCCTGCAACTGATGTGTGAATTCCTGCTGATCCTTGATTTGCTTCTCTGGCTTCTGATGAGAGCTGCCTCCCAGCACGCTGCTCTGCTGTTACTCGGTGCAGTTTGCAGCCAGAAAAAGAGCAGGAAACTTCTGACTGGCATGTGGGTGATTTCTCATGAGTTCCAGACCATAAAGTCCTTTATCCAGCTACACTATAATAACCATTCTCACATGCTGCTCAGCTCCTTTCCTACTTTGGTCACAATTTCTCCTCATCTCATATAGATGACTCAAGGAATAAAGACATGAATGAACATTTCATGTTTGTAGGCTGAGCAGTTCTGGGTTTGCTTCATGTTTAGGAACCTATGGACAGATATTGTGGTTGGTGACGTTGAAAGTGCCTGTGCTACTGGGTACTTTGAAAGTGTAAATCTTGCCTGTGTGAAGCCCCCAAAGTCTGCTTTTGCATTTCATTTATTTATTTATTTATTTTTAATTTTTTTTTTTTTTTTTTTTTTTTTGCATTTCATTTTATTTTGTTTTACACACGCCTACATTTTTCTCTGTTAATGTTTCCACTGCATGTATCTCCCTTTGCCTGTGTTTTAAAGATAGAAGCTCAGTTAGTTCAGCCAGAGATTAAATTTATTCAACAGTCATTGAATCAAAGAATAGTTTATGTTGAAAGAGATCTTCAAGACCATCTAGTTCCAAGCCCTGTGCCATAGGCAGGGACACCTTCCTTTAGGAGGTTTTGACTCCATAGAATCATATGACTTGTCTGCATTCAGTTCTCCATTCATTTCCCTCTGGCTTTGGCTGCAGAATTTTCATGCTGCTTGGTACACATCAGCATTTCAGAACAGCATATTTAATTTTTGCTTTACTGAAGATGAAAAATTTCAGTGAAAAATTTTCTTTGTTATTTTTGGCAGATATGGAATAAGTACCATACCCTTTTCAATGGGGTAGCTCTTGCCTATGGAAGATCAATCTCTACACACAGAAGTTGGGCAAAAAATAATTGCAGGAAAAACCCAAAGCAAACATTTCTGGTTTTGACTGGATTTTGTATGAACTGGAAAAGTCAAAAATACTCAGTTGACAGAGAAGCAATAATAAAAGCAAAGTGTCTTCAAATTACCCGTAAAATGGAGCACTTTTAGTTTTCTTCTGATTCTTTGTAGAAGAGTCAAAATGAGGGAAACAGCATTAATTGTTGGGAAGAAAATCCCCTGAGGCACTGACACTTTACAAATGCTTAGTGATTACATAGCACAATTGCTGCTTTGGCTGGAATACCTTCTAAAAAGTGCCATTTCTCCTGATTGAACCACACATTAGAAACAGGGAAAATTCACGAATTTCAAAGTCCTTTGAGAGTTCTTCAGTATGAGGATGGTTTGATACACGCCAAAATGGAATACAGAATTTACATCACCGTTATTTTAACCCCATTTTATCCACAATAAAACTAATATTTATTTATAAAGCTACTGAAAAAGAGTACATAGAGTACACGTTATTTTAATCCAAATAAAGAAAAGCATATAACTAAATTTGTTTGAGGGACTAATAAAAATCTTAATTCTTCCACTTGTTTTTGACTGCAATCATGCAGTCTGTCACCTAAATCCAGTACCTCTGAATAATTAGTTATAATTCTTATATTCACTAGGAAATATTTTCTATGGTTATACAGATTAAAAACTTTGAGAACAGTTGCTTACCTGGACTTACCTCCACAGCTCTTCATCCAATCCATTTCAAAAACAACAAACCCAAAAATCATTTGGAAAATTTGATAACAGAATTGCCTATACATTATGAGGCAGAACAAGGATTAGAGATTATGTCCCTTAGCTCTACGTTTATATTTAGAAACAAAGACATCCAGTTATGTTTTGTGGTTTTCTCACATTTTTAAGTACATTGAAGTTAAACTTTGATATCTTAAACATGCATACAAATATAAATGAAAAAGTATACATCTTTAAACCTAGCATATGTGTTTATGTCATACATCTCATGTACACTTATACATGTATACCAGCATGAACATACATATATATCTCTGTATGTGTATTTGTGTATATGTCTGAGCCTGACCTTGATATGTGTGTGTAAGTGTATATAAGCTTTATACATCTATATATATTTATTTAAGTGTATGCATATTCAATCTGCTGCCTTTTTCCTGATAATAGCCCAAATACCCACTCCAGAGTAATTTCTGAAACAATAATATATTGGAAGATACATTCTGAGTCCATTTATTTTTGCACTGACAAAAACAATTTTTATGTCATTACAGTATAAAATAAGTTTGATTTTATCTCCATCACTTCACACAGTAATATAGTTTAGTATCTATATTTTTTTAATTCTGTTGCTTCTCTTTGATCTGTGAGAAATGTTCAAATGCCCTCGTTTTGCTTCTGGCAAAATATAGTTTTAATCACGAACAACTGCAATGAGTAAAATGTTACAATACCTATACTAAGGTTACATCAAGACCTACTACACAAAATGAATAGTATGAAATAAGATAAATGGCAGCACCCTGGGGGAAAATATAAGGTATAAATATCTTAAATACTTTTTGGATTATAAACTCCAAGTAGAACATTTTCTTCCCCTCATTTCCACTATAATCTCACAAAAGAACATAAGTCGTATTTTTTTTTCTTCTCTCCTAGTGGAATCAGCAGGTTTTCAATGATTCCTTCATCCAGGCTCCAAAACAAAAATAGACTTTTGGATGTCTTATACAATATTTTCTCTAAATAGTTCAACTACTAAGAAGTAATTTTGCAGACTTTCTCTATAATAAGAGTTTCACCTCTGGAAATTGGATACAGCTAGAAAACCTTTTAATATTTCCTGTGGAGAATGCATATTTCTGTGTCTGTGAATACACAAATGCTTAGCCCTTACACTGAGCTTTCATCTTTGACATGCAATGAGAACATTAACTAATTAATCTTCACAACCCCCCGAGGGATAAGTAAGCATTATCCCTGTGATGTTTGCTGTGCACACAATGAGGAAAGAAGAATGAAAATTGCTTGTGTTCAAGTTCAGAAAAGAAAAAATAGTAATGGTAGAGATGGAGAACAAAATTCTGCACTTTTTTAAAGTGCAGAGTTACCTGTTTTAAAGAACCTACTCACTTTGTCTGGCCTTTTATTTGGCTTATTTTTATTTTGGTCCATCACTGCACTTTGTTCCCATGTACACCTTCAAAACAAGTCCATTGCAATATAGGCATGTGGGGTTTTTTTTTGTTTTTTGGGTGTTTTTTTTTTTTAACTAAATGCAGCAGGAAAAGAGACTTTTCAGCAGTGGATTTTATCTGGGTACCAGATGCTAGAGCTGTGAACATCTCAGATGCTGTTTTTCTTCTTTTAGTATTAAAGCTTATGTTCTGTTAGATAATACCTCTATTTTTCAGAACTTTCCTGGGTCTTAAATGCTTTCAGTTGCCTACAATTCTTTCCACAAATCATGGTTACAAACAAAAGCCACCCTCAGTGTCCAGCCTTGTTTGCTTTGAGACTAAGTAAGTGTAGCACTATTTATGGACAGCTCTTACTCTACCTCTCCAGACTTCAGTCCTTCATCTTCAGTTAATGACACCTCGTGGTAATTGCATATTTTTGACAATTTTACTGAGTTTAAAGTAAGACTCATTGAGTAAGACTCATTGTCTTGTCATTTGGGGATTTGCCACTGCTACCACCTTTAAAGTAAATTATTTTCACTTTACTTACCAACCACAGGGAACCGTAAAAACATAGAGCATCTCAAGCTGGAAGGGATCCATAAGAGTCATTGAGTCCAACTCCCTGAAATGCTCCCTAAATGCTTTCTTTGAGATCCTACATGGTTGATATAGTCTTTATGGTCCTGCTAGCCAAGAGCAGGGAAGGAGCATATTCCTGCTTACTCAATTTATTTGGGACTTAAGAGTCAGTTGGCAAGACATTTCCCAGACTGAGTGGCACAGTCTAGCAGAAAAGTAACTGGGGATGAGTCAGAGCCTTTGGCTAAAATTTCCAAGCTGTGTGTAACAACTGCATACATCTCAGCTGCCTACAGAGACAGGACTCCATCCAAGCTGGGGTAGCTGGTAAATGTTATGTAAAGACAGGAATACTACAGAAAAAAAAAGTTTAACACTTTTTTTAAAAAAAAGTTTAACTATAAAATTTTAATTAAAGGCTACCTGTTCCACTCCTCTCACAGAATTAGCCCTTGTTTCCTGGCAGAAGTGTCTGTAGCAAAAGACCACTGCCATATCCCATAGTGTGTGCATATCCAGTGAAGAAATCTATCTGGTAGAAATTTTTCAGAGCCAGGTCATGTGTACTTGAAATTGAGATTTCCCAAAGGACTGCAATCCAAAGTAATTAATTTCCTTTATTTTGTAAGACATAAATGTGAAAACTAGGGGGAAAAAGAATAATAAATTAATTTAAAGGTTGAATTCCAGAACCCTATGATAGAAAACCTTGGCTCACAGCTTGTTTTTTTACTACAGTAAGCATCATCAGCCAGTCACTTTTTTACAATAAACTTTTCTGCTTGTTGTTGGACAGAGGAGAGTTCTAACAGTAGGAGTAGATAAGTATCCAACCAAGCACTCAGGTTAGGTGCTAGAGAAACTGTTTTCTCCTGTAGCTAAGTTTAACAGCACACCCCAGCTCAAGAAAGAAGGCAAAGCTGTGCAAAGGTGCTATTTCAACAGCCTTTGCTTTGTTGCTCCCAGTCACTTTCAGTCATTTCCAACTCTATATTTAATAACAAGGAGACAGCAGACAGTAGCTTTCCTAAATTATTCATTTCAGCCCTGCAAATATCTCTCAAAATTTCAGTGCTTCTGTTTTGCGGTGTTAATAATTCAGAGCTGCTGGAGAAGCAAAGCTTGCCAATTTAGGGCTTATCTTTTGTTTCCTCAACAGTATTACACTTCTCAGTCTTGTCCTGATAGCTCATATGATCCAAACCTCAGCTTTCTCACATTCTTACCAAGAGAAATAGGTTATATTTGACACAGAGGAATTCTTGTTCACTTATACCCTTTTGGATTCAGCATCCACGGTGTTCCCCCATTTCCAAATATCTTGGAAAATAAATAAATACTACCCTCTGGTGTTTTCCATTTGTAAATATTGTTATGGTATCCACCTTTTGTGTTTATTTGACTTCCTTCCTAAGTGTTAAAAGCATTCACCTATTCCTGAGGATCATTGATTTTTATTCAATCTTGAAATAGAGGAGCAAGAACATAAAACAGAAACATGAATTGCAGTCTACTGAATGCAAAGCATCTCAAATTCACACAAAGAAACCCACCCCTACTAAATGCAATCATATTTCTAAACTTCTTTTAAACGTTGTGTGTAAATTATATATTTATTCTGCAGTAATAATATATTAATTCTGCCATATTTGACACGTGTAGCTTCCCCTGAAGCCACAGATATTGAAGGAATATGTTATGTGCTCCTGTTCTCTGGTTTGTCAAGTGTAACATATATTGGAACCTAATGCACTATTAAAAAAGAAAAAATCTGGCTCCCTTAGCACTACCCTATATAAATGTTGCATGAACCACTGAGAACAGTTCTCTAAAGAGTGGTTACCTAAGGGCTGGGTGATCAGACCTGAGCCTCAAACCACACCCTTCTAACTGTAAACAGAAAGAGGGGTTTGCACACCAGTGCCTGTACTGGAGTGTAACTGTTTTGTGTTACATTAAGGGGTATTCTTTTAAAATGTACAACATATAGTGACCTCTGTGCAGAGAGCTCTGAACTCATCAGCTGGTAAAATCCAGTAGGAGCTGCTGCTATGTCTTTTCCCAGCATTAGCAATGTGTACCTGATCTAAAGAATGTCTTTCCAATTGTGAAGTCTCACTCTAAAGACTCTGAGTGGAAACATCTGTATTCTTCTGTAAACAGTTAGTTCCACTTTTATTTGCCATCATGAGGAGGAATTTTTTTTTTTTTCCATTTTGATTGATGTCATTTTACCCTTCCAGCTTTTGAATTTCCCCTTTTTGTGAACATAACCATCAACAGAGATTTTTTTTTTCCTCCTGACAATCTTTTATATCATTGTAGTAGATATTTGACAGAATTAACATATTTAACAGAATTAGTATGTGATTGAGTTTTGATCATCGCACTGAGCACACAGAGGGAGACAAATGAAATGAGAAATGTAAAATAAAGCTAGTTAGAGTCTTGCTTGAGGTAGAATTTGATCAATATGTCAAAAATTTATTATGTCTTTTCCCAGTAGGAAATCTGGATTTTATATTCCACTGATGTGAAATTGTCTTTGTCTTACAAAATACAAAACATGAGCTTTATTTACATCATCTCAAAGATGAAACGTCAGAAATTCAGACAGATTCCTTAAAAAGTCTTGAGATCAGTTTGGAAAACAATGAGAAAAAGTTCAATTACGTTGTGTTTGCTTAACTTTCAGTTCCCAGATCCTCTATGTCCATCTCTTGAAGATTTTCTGGCTTTGCCATGGTATTGAATTTGTAAATTCCATGGAAAATACTAGTATTCTGAATTTCATTTTAAAGAAAAAATACAGAACATCATAAGATGCAAGGAAGCTACATAAGGACATTTTCCAAGCTTTCTCATGAAGCATGTGCTGAAGACAACTGGATTCATAATGACTTCAAATTAAAAAAAAAAAAAAAAGAAAATAAATTGAATAAAACTGAAGAATTTCCTTCCTCCAAACTAGACTATTTTTCCAAATTCTAATTTTAAAATTTTACGTGTCTTAAACCATATGTAAAATTAGATTAGACACATACACAGATATCTAGTTTTCTCACAGATTGCTTACATGTACAAAGCCTTTTTCATATGGTATAGCTGAAGTATGAAATTGTTTGCAGTACTATCACAACTAGACATAAGTACTAAAGATAGTCATGGGGAGTCATCAATTTTCCTCTCTCTTGATGTGTCTTGGTGACAGTTTTAGGCTACTAGATATATTTTAGGTAGATAAAATAAGATGGATGGCACTCCATGAGACTTCCCAAAAGGCAACAGGCTGGAAGCAGTGGCTGAGAAAGGCCTGGTTTCCCCAGCACTTTTCCTCTCATCCTGTCAGCTCACATCCGTGCCAGTGATATCTTCTGTCTGGGAAACCCTTGCTGTGGAGCTGGATGCTTCGTTAGGTTTCATATTGTCACCTAGGGAGAATGCAAATTTTGACAAGATGAAGAAAAAAGACCTGTGGAGAAGTAAATTCTGCTCCAACCTTTCATCGACAGCTGTTCAGTCGATCTCATTTCGGTAGTTTTCTCCCTCAGCTGTGCATCTGGTCTGGTGCCTCTAATTCATACTCCCCATGCTGTCCCAGTACCTCTTGGAGTCATGGAAAATATTCCCAGAAAATTTCCCCAGTGGGACTCTGCTGATATCAATGGGGCTGTGACACCCTGCATCTGAGGGGGTTTTGTTTCAGTGGAAGATGAGCAGCACACTGTAAAGGGCAAATTCATCTGTTGCCTTATTTCTCCTTTTAAATTTATCCATAACTTCAGGTTGTTTATTTGATGATATACAAAATTAACTGTGTTTTGAAGGCTTCAGCAGTGCACAAAAGGAAGGGAGTTTCCACTTTCACTCTGAATTTCTTTGTTGTCTTTGTGTTTTGCCTTTGCAGGAAAAAATATTTAAGGCATATTTCCAAAGACAGTATGAGAAATTCCAAACCCTCAAGCTGATAGTTCTGTGAGAAAATCCCCAGGAGGTGTGGCAACTGTAATCATTAATGTTTTCCTCATTCACTGAGTTATTTGAAAATGGAACTGTTTTAACTGGGTCTTCCACATGAACATAGAAGAACAAGGTAGTTTAATTCCCTTCAAAGTAGGAGAACCAAATTCTGAGTGAAGTGTCCAGAACCAAAAATCCTGGTCTGTATTCAGAGAGGGATTTTGGCTGTGGCAGTGACCTTATTTGTTCAGGATGCTCAGGTGATTCAGAAGGGTAAGGACTGACTTTTTCAAAGTCTCAATTTCTTTATTATTCAGAATATACCAATGTCCAGCATCATTTTCACCACCTCTTTCCATACTGACTTTCCAGATATGTCACCAACATTTTCCATTTTCCTTTATGGAGAAAAACTTTATGACAGACTTAGATTTCTGCATAAATTAACCAGAATATGCTTTATAACTGCCTAGTTTCCAGCAATTCTCCAAACAGAGCAATTCCTTTGCTTTCTGCCCCAAATGAAACTCAAACTGTATTTCAGAGTAGTTGAACATAAAGTCCCATATCCTTCTCAATACCAGAATATAATATTAAGGAAAGTTTTACAGAGAAAGGAAAGTTTTGTTTCCAGTCTGACAACCAAAATAAATGTGATACAGGTTGTACTAAATTGCAAAAATATGGAAGTTGTAGTAAAAATAATGTAAACTTGTAACTCATTAAATTTAATAAAATAAAATTGAATGACGTGATTATGAGACCAAAGGTAGAGAAACAGGGGAATTGTCTTAGTTTTTCTTTTTATTACAATTTTGGTGATGATTGAAAAGCAGACAAGCACACTGGAGTTTACTGTTCAGTGCTGGCAAAGCTCCCACACTCAAACATTCTGAGATCACACAAGAATGGATTTTAAGCTACAGAAAAATGTAGGTGGTGACAAGAAGGTTAATATAGAAGGAAGGGTGAAAACATAAGCCAAATTATGGTTGAAACAAGCAGTATTTCACAAGTATTAGAGCATAATTGTATAATAACATAATTAACCTGTGTAACTCCCCACCAAAAAGAAATAGGATTAATTGCATCCAAATAGTAATAGCTGGCATAATTTCACAGAAGAACAAACACATAGATTTAAATCACAAATAGGTTGAAGAACTCAGTAGGCACTAGATGAGATAATGAAGGAATTTCTGTCTTATTATGACAGAACATCTAGATAGACATTAATAAGAGAAAGGCTGTTGTAAAGAACTTGACAAAGAAATTAATTTAACCCTCCTTACAGAAAGATAAACAACTTGTAAACAGTTGTGTGGACCAGACTGAAATGACTGGACTTTGCAGAAAAATAGGGCAAATTGCAGTTAGAAATTTCTTTGTTGCAACCAAGCTGTACTGTGGGTATGACGCTCACTGGAGTGAGGACTGTGCTTGCTGAAGTTGAAAATAAAAATAAAGACATGGCATTTTTATAACTGTAAATTTAGACTCTTTGTAAGACCTAGTTTTAGTTAAGTGTACTGTACAAGTTTCAACAGTAATATGACTATTGCCATAAAATAATGAGTGCTGAAATATGTAGAAAAAAAGGCATTTTAATAGGTCAGAAGAATTGCATTCTAATATATTGACCAGAGGTTCCTAGAAAACTTTTATGTAAAGTGGATTAAAGAGCACACACATTTTTATAGAAAGTTTCCTCTGTTTGGATAATGGTTTACTGCATCCCTACGAGTCCATGCTAAACTAAGCATTTCTATAACCATTGCAGAATAACTTTATCTCATAGTTCTCCTTAGTGAAGCCTGGGAATTTATCTCTTTGGTGTGGCTGATCCTGACAGGAAAGGTAAGAAGTGTTAATTGGGCACTATCTAATCTGCTGATCTAGATGCAGGATGTTTTACAAAAATACAGGCTGCAGGTAAAATATTCAAAAGAATTTACTGAAGTGTTTGATGTGAAAAATTAGGTGAGAGTCTTTGCAGGAAGATGTGTGAAGGGCAAGGAACAAAGTCCATGCTCTGCAGCACAGCCTGATGTCACATCACAGAAAATGGATGTTTTCATGGCATAAGGGCAGTGCTGTATTTCATAATTTTGAAAACAGCCCTTTCTCATAAAAGTGTCATGGTATTAAAAAAAAAAAAAAAAAAAAAAAAAAAGTTCCTATTTTAAAGCCTAAGCAGAAAAACTGGAACTCGAGGAATGTTGACTTCTCTGCCTCCCTATATCATTCCACAATTGCTGGCCGCAGGTTGCTGTGTGAACACAGCCAGTACAGCAGTACCAGCTTGTGTCTTTGGATGGCAGCAGCATCCTAAGGACTTGATTCAACCCGAAATGCCCCGGTCTGTACCAATTTCACACTGCCTGGCTGCCACTGGCCATGGTGCTGAGCTCGAGGCTGATTGAGAACAGACCCAGCTGATACTATGGTGATGTTTTGGAGGCCTGGCAGGAACATGGGGACCTCATTTCACAGGATTCAGGGGGACAAGGAGCCAAGTCTTGTCCAGTTATCAGTCCAATTCCCAGATCAACAAGACAGTTTTGTAGTGATTATCTTCAGCATCAACTTGCCAATTGTATTAGGCCCAAAACAATCAAAATTTTCTTACCACCTTCTGTTCTGCCTGGAGCATGAAATAAATGTTAATAATAAGAGATTAAAAAAAAAAAAAGAAAAAAGAAAATCAAAGTACTACAGCTACTGTTAAAAAAAACCCAAAAACCTAAAGTTATTGCTGAAGTGTTATTAAAACGATGTTTCTAACAATATTTTGTTTTTTGGTTTTGTTTTTTTTTGCTTTTTTTTCATTCTCTTGCTCAAATAATTGTTCTTGTATCTTGTCTCCTTCAGCTCAATTCAAATTATCATATTTCTCTACTTTCACTTCATTTCTTACCTGTAGTGTTACAGTAGCAGAGGTTTAAAAGGTCTTCACAAAATTAGTTGCAACCTGAGTCTAACAGGACAATAATGGTAAGCTTTTAACAGGCCTCAAGCAAACCTTGAAGAGACTTGTCCCCTTGTATTTGAACCCTAGGGTTTACAAGCTAGCTACTGATCTGAAAAAAAGCTCATTGTAAAATAAGCTTTAATGAAAAAGGCTTATTCCAACACCAGGAAAATCTGAAAGTTAAAACAATGTTTGAAAGGTCTGTTTACTTCAAATAATATATATATATATATATATATATATATACACACACACATATATATATATATGTATAATTTAATGTTTAATTGGAACTTTTATGAGCATTACATGATGGCAATGATCCTAAAGCCTGCATTTTTCAGAAGCTATTTTCTGAAGAAAGTATTTCAGTGTATCATTTTTATATAGCCAGAGTGTGTTGTGTCTCATTATGGCAGAATGGAGCTTTGCTTTCATGCATTTTTAAAAGAGCTTATAGTAAACATAAAGAAGTTACAATAATATTTGTATTGGCTCTCTAAATCAAAACCAGGGTCCATAAAACTAATTCAATTCTCTGCAGCCTTTGAAGCTCCTGCAGCCACTGAGCTAAAACTTCATGGCAAATTCTTGCTGTGTCCCACCACAGGCTGACTTGGTCAAGCAAACACAGATGCTGTAATCTCTAAGAAGGCTTATTTTATTCCTTTTAAGAACAAAATCACAGACCTTGCTACCAGTATTCCATCCACTATGTTAATACAGATCAGAAACAAGAAGGTCAAGATCTGAGGCATAAAGTCTCCCAGCAAAACAGGTTTAGAGCCCAGGGAAAAGTTGTCCCTCTGGCTCAGCCAAATGTCTCTTGGAAAATGTGCAACTTGCAGCAAGAGGGAGACTATGAGGAAACAGACACAAATTCCACTTTGAATAATGGTCAGCTATGATTGGGACGTTTCTTCTCACACATATATATAATATATATATATATATATATATGGCTGGCTATAGAATTTGCTGCTTTCTTACTGTAAAACAAACCTCATTTCCTCAATTTAGAAAAAACTGCAAAAAAAATAAATGCATTTAAACTTCAGATCACTGGTATACAGTAATTTCCCAGTTGCCATGGTGAGGAACAGATGACCTAAACAGATGAACAAGTGATGTCAGACAACAAGACTCAAGTGAGAATGCAGGAAATTGATAAAAGAATGCTGAAGGCATTACCAGGAATGTTTGTGTTCCAGTGTTAATCACTGAATCTTGAATGATTTAATTGGAAATAATAACTCCATTTTTTAACCAGATTTTGCAGAAAGTAATGTTTGCCTTTTGATCTTTCTTCTCAAAACAGCTGTGAGTCCACCCTTTTTAAAGCTGTTTGAATGCAATGCATGTCCACAGCTTTTACAAACCTGAGCTGATCAAGCTGACATGTTTAAGGTATATTAGGAGTCAGAGCTAGATTAGGATGCAAAGATAATCATCTTCTTGAGAGACAGACTTGGCTCGCAATAATTTAGTGGAGATACTGTTAATGCACACATAAATGTGTTGTGATTCTAAGGATATCATCCACCAGAGCTTGATTGAGCAGCCCCTGTGTAAAATTCCAGTGTGCTTTGAGAAAAGAAGTAACCCAGAAAATATTTGTGATTCCTCCAGAAGGAGGCAAGAAGGTTATCTGTTTACATCTCACTTCTGCTAGGTACACTGGACCATTTAAAATCATCTTGGAAGTCCCCACACCTTGGTAGGCAGATGCCCCAGCGCCTGTGGGATGTGGTGCGTGAAGAAGGGATGCAGAGTTCATTGTTCCTGGCCTTGTTGGGCTCCCAGTGTGCTGGCTGGGGACCAGTCACAGTGGAACAGGAACCCACCATCAGACACTGCCCAGAAGGAATATCGAGTCCAAGGTATCGGGACCCTCATTGCTCTGCCACCACCTCTCTGTAAGTTATGAATTTTTACAATAATTTAGGATGGAAAAGATATCTAAGATTGAGTCCAACCATTAACCCAGCACTGCCAAGCCCACCATCTAACTGGGTCCCCCAGGTGCCACAGCCACACATCTTTTAAATCCCTACAGGGATGGGGGATACACAGCTTCCCAGGACAGCCAGGGATTGACAACACTTTGGGTGAAGAAATTTTCCCTAATATCTAATATAAATCCCTTGTGAAACAACTTGAGGATATTTCCTCCTGTCCTATCCTTTTAAACAAATTGATGCCAGCCTGCATATTATAGAAAGGAAAATTTTTGATGTACATCTTTCTCTTTTCACACATGTACATGCATCCCTCAAAAAAAATTAAAAAGCAAACTAGCAAACAAACAAACAAACCCCTAAAACCAGACCTCATACTTAATTTTAGTCAGAGTCCCCTTCTTGTTCAGTTTTATGGTCATACTTATGAAATTTGGAATTGGAGGCCTTTTTTTTAGTTGTTTGGGGTTTTTTAAGAGCAATGATTTGTTTCCCTTGATCTTTTATTTATAAGAATTCCATCTGAAAGGTCCAACAGCAAATTAGACTGACAGTGCAACAATGTAACTCAATCTGTATGAAAATATGTCAAATATGTGAGGGGAGCAAACTGAAGAAATAGCTTTTTGAAAATTTATTTTGCCACTTGGGAGAAATCCATCACAGTTGCAGGTCCTTTAAACAGTGATGCAGAGTGTGGTTCAATAAAGCTTTCTGTTATCATAACGTTTACCATGCACTGATATTTAGTACACCTTTTTTTTCCCTATAGGCAAATTACTATCAATATGACAACATTGATATGGAAATAAACATCAGACGTGCAAATAAAGAAATATAAAAGTCTTCTTTTCAAAACCTTTCCAAAGGTGTCTTAATAAAAATATTTAATTTGCACACATCCATTTATAGCATAGCTTAAAAACCATTTAACAGGTGAAAGTTTTGGTGGGTAAGGTCCAATGAAATTCCTGTGTTATAAAAGTATAAATGTGCACTGTTAAGTTGGGGACATCAAATTATATCCTACATAACACTCTGTAACTTAAACATACCTCAAAACATCCTGATGTTAGAAATAGATTGTATTCAGGGTTAGTTCATTTCAATTTATTTGTAAATAGCAATCTTTTTCTCTGCTGACATCTGCCACAAGAGGGAGAGATGAACACAAAATAAGCCATTAAATCAGTTCTACAAATTTGAGGTCTCTAAAATAAATGTTGTGATAGACTTAATTATAGGACATGTTGCTGCTTTGAAAGACTGACATTCAAAAAAAAAAAAAGAAAATAAATACAACATTTTGTCTCTGCAATGTAATATTTTAAACCAGCCCAAGATGAGGATGTAAAACATTATCTGAACTTGCTGTGTCCCTCTAAAAAATGAAGTGCTTTTTCTGAGGGCATGATAATTGTATTCTCACAGGGTGCAGGATTTAACTCAAAGTCCTACCAGCACTGTTTGGATTACACTGCAGGAAACACAGAGGCAAATAAATTTCTTCTCTCTCTTTCTCTGGAAAATAAAGAAAGGACAGTTCATCATTTGAAGGGATGAAGCAAAATCTTAATTGACTGCATCTTGGAAGAGAGAAGGGATTTGTAATTGCTTAAATATACATACACTTGGAACACCAGGCTCTGCCACTAGATAGAACTTGAAATAAAATACTCTGAACTGCATGGTTTCAGACTTTCTGAGTTAAAAGTCTAGATAATGTGAGAAAAGGTATTGCTTTTGCCCAGGACAAATGAAAGAATAAAGACAATTTGTGAGAAGGTACAGTTCCATACTCTGCCCTCACCCTCACAGACCCATTTCATATTTAGTTTACTGCTGGGTAAGATCTTCTCTGGAGCTCCATGACTGAAAGGGGATGAAGTAGACTCCAGAGGAGTAGTCTTTTACAGAACATAACAAGAGTGAGCTAACAATAACTCAGGATCGTGAGAAATTTTCTGACAGAGACAACAGGAGAATCTGATAGAGAGGTTTGCCAGGTAAGGCCGTATTTCATGACCAGGCTCATGATATCTGTCCATTATAAAGCAATTTTATTCACATTTACTTGGTTTTCTCCTGGCATTGTGATTCTCACTCTACCTGTCTAAACCAAAGCTAGTCTTTTCTTCAGCTTTAGAGGACACTGGATTCAGGATCAAAAGATGGATGCTAATTGTTATTCCTTGTTATTAATTCTGCATTATAACAACCCTCAAAAGACATCCCATTCCAGGCTGAGAATACCACAAATAGTAAAAGGGAACACCTCCCAGGTTTTCTCATGAGGACTATCAGCATTCATGTAATTTGCCCAGAAATAATGCCATGCCCACACTCACTTTTTGCTGCAGTTATTGGTAAGCTCTTTCCTAATGTGACAAACACTGTATTAGAGAACAAAACCAGCTCCAAGTTCTGTCTTTCTAGTAAATTAATTAGTCCTGCTTTTCAGGCACAAAGAGAGAGGTCTGGAGTAATTTCTGTTGACCCCTCCAAACCCAAGGTTGGTGAAGTAAGTCATGGCAGCCACAAGGATGCTATCCTGCTATAGTGGTTCATCTGTGAGAGAGCAAACTGGGAGATGGACATAAAAAAGTTGTGATTTAGCCTCTCCTCCATCAGGCATCATGAAAAGTTCATTTTAAGGAAAAAAAAAAAAACTTTTTCCAGTTTCCTAATATCCTATTCCAATAATGGACACTTCCCTTTGTATTTTCTAGTCACAACAGCTCTACTTTTCATGGGCACTGATACTTCTTTCAAGGAACAGTCTTCCCAGTTTTTGTAATTTTAAAATATATTTTTTCCTAATGGGTCTACTTTTAACTGGTCTTCTGCAAAATAATTTTGATATTTTGAAAGCAAACCTCACACATATGTTTTCAAATTCTTGCTTGTTGCTCTCTGGCTTTTTTTTCATCATCTTCAAATATACATTTTGCCATTTGCAGATTTCCTCACATCGTCTTATACTGCCATGAGACAGAAACTTTGTTTCCCTTAGTATAATATTTTTTCTCTAGTAAAAATTTTCCATAATTGGCAACAGTAATTCAAGAGTCAACAACTAAGAAACTTTTTCACCATTTTAAATAATCTTCAGTTTGATTCAATACGGTTTTTTAAGTGGACTAAGCAAACAATAGTTCATAAGAATTGATATTCTTGTTAAAACCAGAATTACTTGAAACACCACATTTTTTTTGTCTATTCACAGCAGTTTCAATGTCAGTTTAAGACCTTCAGTATCTTGATAATTTCTATTCAGGACCTATCTTTAGATGTCTATGAGTTGTCCATATAAATATGGAAGAGTTTAGGTGAATTCTGACGGAAAAGGATTAAAAAATTGATTAAATGCAATGAATTATTTCTTTCCAAAGTGAATTATTCCTTTCTTTTTAATTAGAGTTAAATAAGTGCATTGTCTACTAGGAGAGTATATCATAATACAGGATCATAAAATCACAGAATATCTTGAGCTGGAAGAGATTCCCCAAGGATTCTTTCTCTTTTTGTTGTTTCACTACATGTTACTTCTTACTCTGAGCTTAAACCCCTCATTTTACAAAATGCAGTTTGGGGTAGCTCTCTGTTCAACTTTGTTTCAAATCAACATTTATTAGCAATATTTTTGCCCTTATTCATACAATAAAAAGACATGCATGAAACAAGTGAAAAACTATGTAATACAGCAGTTGGGATTAGAAGATCATATAAAGATAAATATAATTTGTATTATGGTTTACCCATGGGATTCATCTAAGCAGATGAGAAACAAGGCAGATTTTTTTTTTTTTTTTTAATGAGCAAAGGACTCTGTTTTATATGTAACCTTTATGTTTACTTTAAGCTACAATGAGCAATTTTATAGCTATAGAAAGATTTTTTTAATAAATAACTCAAAGTTTTAAATGAAGAAAAAGAAAAAAATAAATATATTGATAAAAATAAAGGCAAGAAGGGAAAACCTAAGACTTTTTTGGTGTTTTTTTTTTTTTTTTTGGTTTGTTGTTGTTGTATTTTTATAGGTTTAGAAAATTCATAACTTTAATTCATTGCAGCAAAATCAGCAGAAATTTCTCCTACAGTGAGCTAAAGACGTAGAAATGGATAAAGTAGGGTGGACAATATCAACTGAACATAAAGTCCTGGAACATTTCCCATAATACAACCATTTGTTTTATTTTTCATTGATGGTACCTGAGGAGTTTAGAAGCTGTCCCATGCCTGTGGCTGAGCAGAGATACTCAGAGTAATTCTGAGTAGAGATTCTCTACTCTCTGAGTAGAGAAGATTCTACTTTCTTTTGAAAGGCAGAAGCTGAGCAGCTGTGCCACAATGTGAGCTTACCACAAAGTTTGTTAATTGGTCCAATAACTCACAAAAAACCCTGCTTACTCAGACACCTTGACTTAGACTACATAGACACTTCCTTGAGCCACAGAAATAATATTAAAAAAAAATGCACGAAAAGAGCATCAAGCTGTAAAACATTCACTTTGAAGCAATGTATCTTATCTCTGCCAAATCTAAAGGTCTCACTTCAAAAAGGCAAAGTAGAGGTAAAGGGCAGCAGGGAGGGGGAAAATGTTTCCATGGAAGAATAACACTGTGCTGAAGGAAATTAAATGGATGATGGAATGTCATGAGGCACTGTGGCCCTGGAGGACAGCGCAGATCAATGTTTCCAGATGTAAACCAGAAATTTAGTTCCTAACATGCATGCATATCCAACTACAGTTTTGAGAATTGTCCTTTATTCCTTTCCTTTTTTTTCAAGTATTTGGGCAGCAGGGTGAGACGTGTGACGTGTTTTGAAATAACATCACTATGTGAAGTAAATTTCAGCTGTGATATTTGCATAATGGTTACTTTAAACATATTAATATGCCACAGAAATCAAACTGTCAAGTAAGAGAAAATATATCATACAGGTGACATAAAACAGTGAACACAGGAAGAGGAAAGATACTGAGATTTTCCCAACAAATTAATATTTAATAAGCTACTTACGTTGATTATGAATGAGCTGCATATCTATAATATCTATCTATATCTTCAGCACACTAGTCTTTTACCAAATACTCATCTTCCTGTATTTTCTTTGTTATAGATTGTGTAGAAAACTGCAGGAAATTCTTTCTGAAAGAGAAGTATGATTGCAATTGCTGTACATGGGCCTACAACATTTGTTACAAGAGCTTTAAAATGCTCACATAATTAGTGTTTGTAAATCATTTTAGTATAATCAGAATGTAATTATAGAATTGAAAAATGCTGTTATTACTATTATTATTATTAATATTATTATTATTATTATTATTATCACATCCATTAAAGGCATACAAGATCACATTGTAATTCAATATTAATCTTTTTGACATATGAACAAACCAATTCAGCTTTTTCTCTTGCAATTGATGATGAGAGCTGGGATGAACAATGAAAGACCTGGTGGAAGACTATTCTGTATATTTTTATGGAAAATTCTCACATATTGGGTAGAATAGTGGTTACGGTTTGTTCATGCACTCACCTGATAGAAAAAAATGGTGTTGTCTTCACAGTTTATGAAATAGAATTGTTATGCACACCTATTTTAGAAATCAAAAGCACAAGCACAATCTTATTATTCTCATATTATTTGTCTGTGTCCAGTTACATAAATTTGTAGTAGACTATTTAACTGTGGCATTCTTAAGAACACAGAAGTTTGATGTGAGTGCCATATCAGAAAACAGAGGAAAGAAGAGCTTTCTTTACAATCTGGGTCTGCATTTTCCAGTCCTTGATCTTGGAAAAAAGAGCTCCTTTTAAGAGATTATGTCCTTGGCCAAATTAAACTAATGGCAACAGCAATATTCCAGTGCATCTCTGTGGTCATCAGCAGTAAATGTAAACACAGTGGGATATACATGTATCAGTGCTTGAGGCGCAGAATTGATTGATATGATAGCTGTCCCCAGGGTATCCCCCTTCCCTAAGGCAAGAGTGGCTATTTCTACATCATTTTTGATGGATGTCCATCTAAGCTGTTCTTTAAGACACTTGTTGTTGCAAAATACAAAACCACTTTTTTATCTGGCAATCTATTCAGGATTCATTATCTACTTATGATGATCTCTCTAATTAAAAAAAAAATGTACTTAATACTTGAGCATATTTATCTTTGCTGTAATTTAAGCTACTACTTCTCAACACTAAAGGTTATTCTTAAATTAGAGTTTTATCTACAGAGCTGCTGTTTTAGTTAATCATGATCCATCTAGTGCATATGGTGTCTTCACCCCAACAGTCTTTATTGAACAGCATGGTGGGGTTTTGTGCATTGGTTTGGTAACTGAATTCCATTATTCTCTTCTGACAGTCTAACTTTTTAGCTCAGTGTGATCATAACTTTTATTATGCAAACTTTGTCAGAAGCATCAAGCATTTAAGCTTCCTGCACCCAAAGGGACCTTGAAGAATTCCTCAGAAGTAACATACATTGCTTTGACTTGCTTGTTTTTGATAAATCCTTGATGGATGCTGATTATCTCTCATTCCTTTATGCTTTTATATGTCACTGCTTATGTGCTCCATCATTTTTCTTAGAACTTAAATTACAGTGATTGACAATTCCCAGTCTACACATATAAGAAAAAATACATTCTTAAATAAATAGGGGTATTTGTATTTGTATTTCCAGACATTCTCAGACTCAATGACAGAAAGATTTCTTGCATACTGGCTTAAATATATTTGACTTGATTGAGTGCTTTAACTTTTTCAGTTCCTTGGATATTATTCCATTGATGCTCAAGAAATATTAGTCTTTCTTACCTTTTAATCAAATAACTGAGATTTTTCAGAGCATCACATTAAAACAGAATCACTAATATTGCAAAAGAACTTCAAGATTGTCAGGTCCAACCTCTGTCTGTCTCCACCTGGTCAACCTGACAAAAGCACTAAGTGGCATGTCCACTTCTTGGACACCTCTAAGGACGTGAGTCCATCAGCTCCCTGGGCAACCCCTTTCTAACCACAATCATTTCTGTGAAGAAACTCTCATTCTGTATAACCTGAGCTTCCCCTGCTGCAGCTTGATGCCATTTCTCTGCCAGGGAGCAGAGCCCAACCTCCACCTGGTGCACCCTTCTGTCAGGGAGTTGTGCAGAGCCAGAACGTCCCTCTGAGCCTCCTTTTCTCCAGGCCGAGTCCTCCCTTCTCCCTCATCCACTCCTTGCATCACTTGTTCTCTAGATCCTTCCCCAGCCACAGCCCCTCAACGTCTTTCAAAAGTGAGGGTGCAGAACTGAGCACAGGGTTTGAGGTGTAGCCTCACCAGTGTTGGCAGTAGAGGTTCAATCACTGCCTGGTCCTGCTGGACACGCTGTTTTGATAATGAGTCAGGAAGTCCTTGGCCTCTTGCCCACCTGGCCACCCCTGGGCTCCTGTCCAGCTGCTGGCACCAGCACCCCCAGGGCCTTTCCCAAGGGGCCCTTTCCAGCCCCTCTGCCCCAGCCTGGAGCTGCAGGGGTTGGGTGACCCAAGAGCAGGACCTGGCTCTTCTCCTTGGTGCCCCTCACACCACTGGCCTCAACCCATGGATCCAGCCTGTCCATACCCCTCTGCAGAGCCTTCCTGCCCTCCAGCAGACCCACACTCCCACCATGGTGTTGTCCATGAATTTCCTCTGGGCAGACTCAACCCCCTCATCCAGATCACCAATAAAGATTTTAAGCAGGGCTGGCCCCATCACTGATCCCTGGGGACACCACAGGGACCGGCTCCCAGCTGGATGTGGCACCATCCCCACCACCCTCTGGGCTGGGCCATCAGCCAGTTCTTAACCCAGAGAGGAGTGAAGCTGTCCAGACCCTGGGCTGCAGCTTTTCCAGGAGATGCCGTGGGAGATGGTGTCAAAAGCCAGGGTGGGTACCTGCTCATCAGGGATCAGGTTGGTAGGGCAGGACCTGCTTTTACTAAATGCATGTGAAGCTTTTTGGTGAACCTTTTTTTCAAGTATGACATAATTTCACCTTGGCTCTCTTCATCTATCTGTAATTTCTTCCCTTATCTGTTAAAAGACTTCTCATTGGCATACTGTTTGTAGCTCAATAATCAATTATTTTCTTTTGCTTTCATGTTTTAATTTATCTCCACACTGTCATGAAATACTTTCATATTTGTCTCAACTTTGTTTCTATTTTCTACATATTTCATTTATTCTTATTGTTACATAAGTTTACATCAGTAGATGAGCCAAATGTTTCAATATTTTAAATTATTCCTCAAATTTCATAGTAATAGCTGAATAAACATTAATTATTCTTTACAAAAGTCACCTTGCTTTAACATATTTTTTCTATTTCTATCAACCCTATTTACAAAGTTTAACAAAATCTCTCTTGAAAAAAGGAAAAAAAATCCATTTCCTCTTCTTTGTCTTTCCTACTATTATTCTCCTATTCTCCTATTCTACTTCAGGTACAAATGTTTTAAATCTTCTATTACCACTAAGTATTTGGATGTTCTTGCCCTTTACTTACAAAAGAAACTATGAATTCTTCTCTCTTTCTATTCAAATGGCACTCAGCAAGAGGACACTTGTGCTCCCGCTCTCCTTCAGTCGCTAGCAATAAAGCTTCTGCAGTCTGTCACTCTCCGTAGATGAAGCTCAGGAAAAGACATCTGCTACCCACAGATAAAGCAGTATGGTGTCTTTAATGACATGGTGGAAATAAGTGGCTCTGGAGTGTCTGCTCTCTTAAAGATGAGTATGACAAAAAGCTTATGAACATTTCAATCTAAGTTACGGTGTGACAGATCAGAAAGATAAAATAGGAAAATTCTTATTGCATATGGAAAAAATAATAAAGAAATATTCAGCCTTCCTTTTGCTGGACAGTTCAGTTCCTGTCCCTTTTATCCTCAGTTTACCTACTTGCAATGATATGCAGATTTGCCATGAATTTGAGTTTTTCTATACAATGTATTGTTCTGTAGACACTGATCCTTCTTACTTACGGATTGTCTTTAGCCCACATATTCTAGAAGGTGAACACAATGTGAAGAGTTTCTGTCTGCCTAATCTCAGCTGGTCTTAGGAAAAAAATAACTTTTTTTCTCCTTTTGAAGAGATGTATTCAACCACAGAATGCACCAGTGAAGGATAAGACAAACATTCACAGCCCTTCTAGCAAAAGAGGACAATGACAAATGTCAAGAATGAACAATGACGCAAGACCGGGATTTTAGTGACAACAGAAATTTAACTCCTGACTCTACTAGTCACTCTTCTAGAGATTCATTGTCACTTTTGAGCTGTGTAATGCCATTTTTAATATCATCAGCCAGTCACAGAAATGTTGATTTTATGTGATCCCTCCTGATGTCATCCCAACCTCCCACCTGAATCAGCACAAGCATTCAACAAGTTCTCTGAAAAACATATTTCAGTGACACACTGCCTACTGCTAGTCAGGAAAATATTCAACATGTTCATCTTGAGCTTATTAAGCCATACTTTAATGCTGTTAGATGTTGTTTTGCCATCTTTCCCAAAAGAGAGGGTTTGGTTCCACTGTCTCTGTAATTGCTTCTCGGCTGTCTGCAGGTTCCTGTACATGTTGGTTGTGACTCTGGAATGCATAACTTTTCTCTCTCTCATGGATACTGAGTCCTTAAAGGCAACCAGGACAATACTGTGAATTTGATCTCAAATTCCTGCCTCCTTAAGGCTGGAAATTATCACTGGAATATTCCTAGACCAGCTTCCTCTGTGTAGAGTGCTTAATTGCTTAATTCCTTTACTGATGTCACTCAAGAGAGTCTGGACTAGGCCACTCTGTGCTGCCGGAAGAAGCTAAGAGAGTCTAGCCATGGATGTAAGACAGGTATTTACCTTGTTTTCATGGCACACTAAAGATTATGATTCATTCTATTTACTAGCATATAGTCAAAAACGCCTGCTGAATCATTTTTGCAGAACATGCACATTGGTAAACATGAACGTGCTGAACATGGTTGGGAATTTAACATGCATTAAACCACCTTGAATGACAAAAAATGTTGCTGCCAGTCCAGATTCTCACAGTTCTAATTTTTACAATCTGAGCGTGTTCTGAACAAGATGGTCCTGTCAATCAACTGGTGTTTAGAGCAAATCAAGCTTAAAGCTTCATCAATATTAATTACAAAACTCTGGGGGCATTAACTGCGACTACTCCTTGGATGTGCGTGCAGCTTATATTTAAGATATTTCCCATATATGCTTGGGCAGACACACTAAAAATAGCTAGGCATCTTCCAGTGAAATTCCTAAATATACACTGTGATAAAATTAACAATTTAACTATATGTATTACTGGTTCCTGGTCACCCTTTTTCTTTATGGAAGCAAGATGACACAAAAGTGGAGTCCAGAGAAAGCTGGTGAAGTTTCTAGAGGGTAAATCCTGGGAGGAGCAGCTGAACCAGCTGGGGTTGTTCAATCTGGAGTAAAGGAGGCCCAGGGGGACTTTCTGGCTCTCCACAACTCCTCGAAAAAGGGCACAGCCAGGGGACATTTGGCTCTGCCCGCAGGGAACAAGGGGAGGGATGAGAGGACACAAACTCATTACACCAGGGGAGATTCAGGTTGGGCACCATGAGAAATTTATTCACAGAAAGGCTTGATAAACAAGGGAAGCCTCCCAGGGAGGTGGTGGAGCCCTCCCCTGGAAGTTTCCAGGGAATGGCTGGATCAGCCACTCGGTGCTCTGGCGTGGGTGACAAGATGGGGATCAGTCACAGGTTGGACTCAATGATCTTGGAGATTTTTTCCAACATAAATGATACTGTGATTCTGTGAAAAGTACAGCTTAGCCATCACTAATTATCAAGTCACAAAATAACAGTGTGATGTTCATTTTATATGTGTACATCAAAGACTCTTACAGAATTATTATCAGAAAGTCTAATAATTAATAAAACAGACATACCTTTATGGTGAAATAATGAGCCCTTTTACAGGCAAAATGATAATCTCTGTTAGCATTTATATCACTGAGATACGCTAATGACTAAACATTTCAGACAAAATAGTCTTTTATTTTCTCTTCTTCACAAAATCATGTTCCTATGAATTTAACAAGGACAAAATTCAAAGACAATGATTATATTGCTGGTATAGTCATATAGTCATTGATGCAGACACACACAATTGGGCAAGATAATGTAGAATAGAAAGAAAATTTGCTTATTAGTTTCTGCATCAGAAAAATAAATGAAGAGATACCATCCAATAAACATTATGTCTTCACAATGCATGGTTGATAAAATCATCTGTTTCTATGTGAATGTATTTTTCTTACTTTTAAAGATGAGAAAACAAAACAAATCAAAAAACTGAGATGGTAAGCTGTATAAGGAGTGAGATAAAACAAACAAACAAACAAACAAACAAACAAACCCAACCTGAAAGTTAAATACAGGAATTGTGTAAAAAAGATGGTATGTCAGTGGGGAAATTTAGATGTTAAATTCCAAAATCTTTATGGAATATAAACATCTACAAGGTCTGTATATACCATTAGGACATTTCTAATAGGAAAGGAATCATGATGTACTAGAAAAGTTAGTATTACACACTGCACTGGAGTGTTGAGTATGTTTTCTTTAAAAAAACCAAAATTTACCAAAAAGGCTAATCTTTAAACATAAATAAAAACTGGTCTGTCAATGTTTTTAAACTTGTGTTTATCATCTTCAAACCACTTGGTTCCACTGGAAATGAACCCAAGGGATTTTACTGGCGCAGTAGAAAAGTACATTTGCAATTGCAACAAGCTTACAACGCTCAGAGAATTTAATGGTTTAGAGGAGCACCAGGCTTGATCCAGCAGAAGCATTTTTCTCTCTTTAGGAAGCCTAGGTGTATATCTAAAAGCCAAATAAATACCTAGGAACAAAAGTTTGGTTCTTACCTCAGTCATCTCTTTGCAGTACACTTAGCAAACTGAACTGCTAAATACCTTTTAGACAAAGTATGTGTAAAATAGAGTGATAATTTTCTCAGTAGGAAATGAGAACACAAATTATTTTTTATTTGCAAGCTAATTAAAAATGTTTCAATGAAGTAATTATTGAAATAAAACTATCATGTTAAATGGAACACTAAACTAATTTTTTATTTATTCTTAATCAGTTTTCCAGTGTTGTACATAGAAATATTAAATTAATGAAATTTCATTTGCTTTTTTAATAAATTCATTAAATAAATAAAGGAGGAGAGCAGAATGATTTAACCTCAATAGACCTGGAGATTATGAAAAGACATGCAGAAATCAAATACTTTAAGTTAATTTTTATATTGGTACTATTAAATTGGCAGCAACCCATGTTCAGTCCTGTCATTTAATTTAAAAGTAATTTATTTTGCTAATCTGTTTCTAATTTGAAGAGGGAAACAAATAAAAACCTAGTTCTGCCAAACAAATTGAAAAGTTTGAATCAATACAATTTCTTTTGTTTGTAGAATCGTTGAATCATAAACTCATTTGGGTTGGAAGGGACCTCAAAGACCATCTCATTTCAGCCCCCCTCATTTCAGCTGCCATGGGCAGGGACATCTTTCACTATCCCTGGTTGTTCAGAGCCCCATCCAAACCTGGCCCTGAATTCTTCCAGGCACAGGGCAGCCACAGCTCCTCTGGACAATTTCTGTCAGTGCCTCACCATCCTCATCCCAGATTGCACCTGGATTATATTGGAGCAGAGTTCTCATATAAAGGAGCTCTTTTTGTGGGTTTGTGGCAGTGTGGGTTGCAGGCTGAAATAGTTTCTAGGGATTATTAACAATCTACACCACCACACTGTCCCTTATATCCAACAGAATGTGAAGGAACTTCCTTTCAGAGAACAGCATCATGTCTAGTAGTAGGCAAATACCTTACAAAAAAATTCCCCAGTTCCATCAAAAGGTGTAACACAAGCACATTTATTTTTTAGCTGATAAATACAGTATCTGAAGTAAAGATAGAGTGTTTGAAACAAATTCCAGTTGATTTTGATGTACAGCACAGCTTCAGAATGTTTCCATTTTTCTATATTTTCTAACAATTGTGATTTTTATTACAGGTAAGTGGACCTAACACTCATGAAATGTGTCAAATTTACAGCACTGGAAATGAGAAGCTTTCAGTTTAATGCAGAGAAAAGCTGGAGTGAGGGAAGAGGCAGAAAGAACATTTTTGATCCCTGAGGGATATATCTCTGCTTCTTTTGTTTCTGGAGAAAGAAGCTCAGCACTGGGGCAGCCTCCTCTCTACTACTTCAGTGGCCACATCAGACTGAATTCCATTGGATTTAAAAACTATGAGAAGAACAGCTATGCACACTCAGTTTCTGGTCTCTCCTTAAATATTTTCAAAGCTTTTGCTTTTCAAAGCAAAAATAAATCATGAAGTTGTGTATTTTTGCTGAAGTTTGTCCAGACTCTTTACATCAACACTACTAGTTTATATTCCAATTCACCAAGGGCTATTGACCAAATTAATAGAATGACACTGAGTTCTTCCCATGAAAACTTGTCTCTAGTTATATTCACCTCTCATAAAAAAATTCACAGATAGAGAAATATTTATGAAGTATCTATGGGAGAAAAATGTAAAATAAGTAAGAAGAGGAAACAGAAATTACATCATCATAAGTCTCATAACCTATTTTTAGTTAATTCTTCACTCACCATTTTAAATTACCATCTTTGTCTGAGGATACAATCATTCTAGGCTAAACTCAGAAGTGACATTTAAGGTTTTTAAGCTTATACAAACTCTTATGTAGAGCATAGCCAATACTGGGAAAGGTGGCAGCAGTGTGACTCATAATAAAATTTACTTTCAATATGTCATGATATTGGTAAGTGTCTGAGTCAGAATGTACAGATTTTAGTCTTTAGTTATTAACTAATAACCCAAAGGGTGATACAAGCAATACCAACTTCCTATTTATTCAGATTGCTGGTTCAGTTTGCCCCAATAATATAACCAGTTTGATCATCTCTGGAAGGTTGAATGTAGTTACGAGAAACAGAACTGTGTCAAGAAATCATCATAGATATAAAAATTATAATCTTCCTCTTTTAATAAAAACCTTATGAATCTCTCCAATAGTACTTTACTTAATAGAAACTGTATTTCTGGAAACCCCCATAGAGGCTAGCAGCAGTTGGACTGATGACTGTGTTGGGATCTAAAGTTTCATCAAATCATGGAACTGACCTCAAATATCATACAATTCCAACTCCTCTGCTGTGGTCAGTGGCACCTTCCACTATCCCAGGTTGCTCAGATCCCCATCCAACTTGGCCTTGGACACTGCCAAGGGCTGAGCAGCCACAGCTGCTCTGGGCACCCTGTGCTAGGCCCTCACCATCCTCACTGAGAACATTTTTTTCCTAATATCCAGTCTAAACCCTTCTCTTTCAGTTTGAAGCCATTCCCCCTTCTCCTGTCTCGGCGTGCCTTTTAAATAGTTTCTCTCCATCCTTCTCTTAGGCTCCCATCAAGTACAGGATGGACTGTGTTCATATAGTGTGGTGAAATTGTAATCCATTATTTCATGCTTTTCCTCTTATTTCTCAGTTTTTGTGATGGAAACATACCAGATTTGAAGAGCTGATCACTTCCCACTATATTTATATGTGTGTGTATATATATATATATATATATATATGTGTGTGTGTGTGTGTGTATTTGAAAATTAAAGAGAGCACAATTTCTGTTGAAGGGAAAAGCAGAACAGTTTATGTGCTGTCCTGGCTCAGTGATCTTAGACATCCTTCCCCACACAGATACTTCTATGATTGTATGAAATATGGCCAAATGGAGCCAGCAGAGTCCATGGAATCCTCAGGGGTGGAGTGACAGGAAGCATCACTCTTTCTGGTGCTGGGCAACCAAGCCTGCCCCCTCTCATCCTCAAATCATTCCCTGGAAATACCCCCTCCAAAATTAGCAGGAGTGGCACTGAGACCTGTGGAACTGTAGGGTGGTTACTCCCCTTGAGCTCTGGTTTCTCTTCTCCTTTCGGCCTCGTTGGGCAGTGACACCCCCAATCTGACAGGACAGATGGATGTTACCTTGGAGATGGGGTTCTTGGGAATGTTTTGCTGGAAGAGAAACTGTCCATGGTGCCACGTGCACTGCAGGGCAGTCAGGTTGGGAATCAGTTATGAGGGGCTTCAAATCACCTGTGTTCTTTAGGATACATACGAGCTTTATCTCCAGAAGGTATGTCGTCTTCCAGATTACATATTTACACCATTAATTAGAACACCAACAAAAACTCTCTTCTTTATTTATCTGTCTTGGGAGAAAGCATAGCAGGCAGAAGAGATGGAAACAGAATTCTCAGTAGCTTAAAAATAAAAAAATCAATATACAGTAATTGAATTTAAATAACTAAAACAACTCTATTGTGATTAGTTCACATATTTTGTGCCTTAATCTCTGTACTGCAGTATTCCTTTTGTTTCTTTGTTGGTAATTTTCCCCGTCAGGTACTTAAATTATACTTGATTCTTTCTGTACTAGACTCTCAAAGCATAAATAGAAGAACACACCACCTCTGTTGTTCAGGGAAGTATCAGTCACATCAATTTTGTCAGAAAGTAAGAAAAAGCAAAGCCTTCATAGGAATTGTCCAAGGACTTCAAGCAAATTAAATAAACCCTTATTAAATTAATAATTGTTACTTGTCACAGCAACAACTTCTTATTCTGAAGCATAAGTATTCTGAAACAAAAGTTATCTAATCATGGTGTCAGTAGAATTCTGCCACCTCCAGGATGTAAAATCTTTCAATAAATTACCAGGAGTAATTACACTAGACTGTAGCATGCTATTAATGTATGAAGATAAAGTTACATATTATAGATAATTTATTTTAAAATCCTTATATTTACTTATTTTTATGAATATAAAATGAAAAGTTTAAAAAAAGGAATTAAAATTTTGAACTAACTCTCTGGAGTGAAGGCTCTAAGCTGCTTGTTGCAGAACTAAACAGCAATAATCTCATTGTAGAAGTTAGCCTTCTAATTCTGACTACAATGTCTGTTTCTAACAATTCAAGTCAAGTTATTTTTGATACTTCATTGTCTGTTTGAATTCTCTGCCATGCTTAAAATGAGTTCTGAAAAGAAGGTGATAGGGAAGTAGCCATATGGAAATAGATATGTACTGCAAACAGAAGTACAAAATGGTACAGGATGGAGCTCAGGAACAAATGGGAGTTTGGGGATCAGAGCAGACCAGGTTTCTGATATCATTAAGTAGACCTCTTTCTATACATGCTGTTTGTATTCCTTACAGTGCAGCTGTAGTTGAAACAGAATTGATCAAAACAGAGAGATTGTGATATCAGATTTGTTAGGAGCAGACAAACAGCGGCACGGCTCCATGGTAACAGATGGATGATACCTGTCCTATGTGTGTGAGGGAATGGATGAAGCTGGGTTAGGGGAAGGTCAGGTTGGAAATCAGGGCAAGGTTCTTCCCCCAAGGGATGCTGGCACCGCCCAGGCTCCCCAGGGAATGAGCACAGCCCCGAGGCTGCCAGAGCTCCAGAAGGGTTTGGACAGAGCTCTAGGGATGCCCAGGGTGGGGCTGTTGGGGTGTCTGTGCAGGGCCAGGAGCTGGTGATCTGTGTGGGTCCCTTCCAACTCAGGATAATCTCTGATTCTATGAAATACAAAATGGGGATGCATATTCACAGAATGCATCTCTTAATGGTGACTCCTTCCCAGCTGACCAGCTAGGTAAAAGACAAATAAAGCATATCCTTAGTCTTTCTCCTCAGTTCAACCTTTTATATTTTGGTTATTTACCACTCTATACTTATTGCAGTGGTTTTCTGTACAGTAATCTTGAAATGATGCAACTCTACAAAGATGTGTCATGGAGTGCTAAAACCCATTATTTAAATCACTGTCCCTGTAAGACCAATTTCCAAATGCAGCTATGAAGCAACCACTCCAGTGTTAACTGGAGCAGCAGGAGACACAAATTCAGAAGTGATTTTAGCATTTCCTCTCAGGGGGCTAAGGGACTTTGCTGTTCCAAGGGCCTGAGCATCATTTTTGTGTGCAACGTGAGTCACGGGTCTGTAAAGGTTACCTGTTTGCCAATCTCCACACAGAAACAAACACACCAGATTTGCAGCTGACACCATTCTCTGTAGTTCTTTCAATAAAAGACATTTCAGAAAAGTCACACCTCTTTTAAGATGAAGTTTAATCTGATTATAGACTCTACAGAATGTACCCTCATTATCTAAATACATCCCTCACTAGAGATCAGAACAAAGTTTATTCACGTCTTTTGAGCTTCAGAGGCTATAATTTTAACTAAAGCTAAACACAAGGGTGATTTTTATCTCCCACATTCATTTAATTAAACATGGTTCATAAACTGCCATCATTAATACTAAATCACCATGAAAAATCTCTGTAACATTAAATTAACCTTTGATTCTACATTTTTCCTTTTATGTCATATTTGATAAATCTTGCAAAGGGATTTATGGATATTATTTAACAAGAGACAAACAGCTGTATGCAAAGTACAACAGGAAATACGATTTCTTGTTGTATGAGTCAGAAAATAGAATTACAAATAAAATGCAGCTGCAGGCAGGAAGATGATTGTAAGATGTATATTGAGTTTCTCATGTCTTATGCTGTTTTCTGATGCTTAAATAAAGGAATGTTATGACAAATTCTAGTTCAAATTAAGTAAACACCTCAGTATGCAGCTATGGATCATTTCATCTGACTTTCTGTTTATCTCTGACCTATTCATTCTATGTCAACCATGTTGTCCTTCATCATTGATCACTAATGATCACTGATCCTTGTTTCCCTTCAAGATGGAGATTAGTCTCAGTTTTCAGAGTGAAATTCACCCTTTTTTTTCCCTTAATCAGTATTCCTTGTTATGACTGTGACAAAGAAGAAAAAATGGCTGTTTAGCACCATTGTCTCTGGACAGACTTACAAAATGTAGATGTCACAATAAACCTTATTTTAATAAAACAATTCACCTAGACACTTACAATTTCCATTCTAAGGTGTATTTGGTGAATGCTAAAGCAGTCAGTTCCTTATTTGTTTTATCACCAGTTTCCAGGGTCCTCTGTAAGGGACAAACACATGAGATCCATGCAATATTCCATATCCTGTTCCAATACTGCCACACCCAGTCCTAAAAATCCCACTTATCTACTTACTTCTCCCCTTCATTATTGTCAGAAATTTTTGCCACAAGCTAACAAATAAAATGAGAGACAGAATTTTTCCTTTTGTCTGTTCCTCTTAGTACCTGGTGCAAGTGCAGCTCGCTAATTAACCAACTCTGAATGCTCTGGTAGATAACCTGACCCTTACCACAGAATCATAGAATTATGGAATTTTTAGTTTTGATAAGAAATTTAAGATCATATAGTCCAACCAATAAACCAGCTCTGATAACTCCACCCCTAAACCACACCCCTAGGTATCAGATTTATGTCTTTTAAATATTTCCTTGCATGGTAACTCCACCACTGCTCTGGGCAGCCAGTTTCAATTCCTAGATACTCCACAGGTAGCGAAATTTTCTCTATTATGCAATCTACCCCCTCCCTCACACAATCTGAGGCCATTTCCCCTCATTCTTTTCTTTGATATCTGGAAGAAGGAACACAACCCCCACTTTACTGCAACCTCCTAGCAGGGAATTGTGGAGAGCAAGGTCTTCCCTCTTCATGTGCCATACCATCTTTCCTAGGAGTTTTTCTTTTTCCTGTAGCAATTCCTTTTTGAAAGAGTGAACAGAAAATAGGTATATTGATTGTTAGTGTATCCAGTGATTATTTTCCGTTAGCAAATGTTTAAAAGCTTTTCATTAGCAAATTCAGAAACTATTTAATATGAAGCCTATAGATACATGTAATTTTTTTTTTTTAAATCACTTCCTCCTCTGATGCAAGTCAAATACCACACTAAAATGTACATGTATTATATATAAGGAACTACCTTTATCAAGTAAATTTGTAGTCTTATCAAATAATGAAATCTAAACTATTTGACAAAACCTATTTTACATAAAACCACATTGACTAGTGTGAATTAGAGTCCCTCTCTCTGATTCTCTATTAATGGAAAATCATATTGACTTTTTCATTATATTGTCTGAGTTTGATGTCTGGGTAACTGGCCTATAATTACTAGGACTTTTTAGGTGATTCTTTTTGAATATCAGTAGTGCAGTGACACATTTTAAGAAATCCAGATTTACCTAAAACTAATTTTTTTTTTTCTGAAGAGTGACTATTTATTTGTTTTTATTTTAGTGGTCCGCTCGAATGTTCCTGAATGCAATTCATCTTACTATGCAGAGTTTATATATTTTTATTTTGGATAGATTATGAAAATAGTAATCAGGCTTTCATGACACAGATATGTCATTCTCTTCAGTGATGATGCTGAGAAAAAATTTTTGGTTGTCTATTTTTATTTGTTATTTTTATTTCATGGTTTTGAGTTTTGTGTCCACTATCATTAAAACAGGATGGCTCTGTAAATGAGTGTTAACATTTTTCTTCATAGGGAAGTTCACATTTCCTAAATATCATTTTAATAAATATTTTTCTTTCTATACTTTTTCTCGTCATCAATTTCATATGCAACCTTCCACTTTATTTTTGTGTGTATGTCCATTCAATGCTAAATAAGGTAATAGAGGTAAAATTTTGGTTGTTGGGTGGAACATTCTGAATTCTAGATATTCTTGCCAAGTGCTGCATATGATAAACTGCAAACTGATATTTCTGTGATCATCTTGGAGCCAGTATTTTTAATTTCATCATTAGTCTTCAAGGGGAGAAAAGCTATTCATGGGATGAATTAGGAAATAGAAGTAAGCATCCTGATGAAATTAGATGGAGAAAGGCCATGCCACAGTACTTGCATTTCTGTATAATTTTATTCAGGGAATTTGTCTAAATTGTGATGAGGAAATACAGATGTAAAACTTCTTCACATTAGATCTCATCTAATCTCAGTGTAAATGCACAGTTCATCTCTGAAAGCTCTCGTAATTGTCTCCTCCTTTTCTTGAAAGAAGAATAATTTATCTCATGTTTGTTAAATGGAAACACTGCATAAGTATGCAGTTACTATAACAACAACTGCCTCATAATTTCATACCCTGATTTACCCTAGCAAGGTGCTTAATAGCCATCTTTTGTTACAGTAGACTGGAGATTATGGCTGAATTTTCAGATGCCCGGAATGTGTGTATTCCCAGACCATGCATGGGGCTATGCAGGGACACTGTACCTGCATTTGAAAGGGAGTAAGTTTGAGACTTTTCCTCCACTCTCCTTCACTGCTTCCTGCAGAGAGAGCTTCCTGCCCCACCATCTGCCCTTTTCCATACCAAGAATCTCTCACCATGTCAGAATCCAGAGTGCTCACCACTGTGTTTGACAGCTGGTTTGTCACACTCATATACCATTAGCTTTATTTTTCCTCATGGACCACTCACAACAGCCCTGTGCCTCTTCCTCACCTGCACAGCTGGGCTGTAGGGCTTTGTTTTTCCCAGACCATTCTGGCCACACCCTTGTTCTTCACTGTCTCCATGTTGGTGCTATCTCCATTTTCCCCTCTCAGACTTCCTTTCTCCTGGATCTCCTTTTCACCCTGAGCCTTGGCACTCTGCAAGAGGAAGGAACACTGTCTACTGCAGAGTTCTCCTGGAAAGGAGAAGGCTTTCAACAGAGGAGCTTGACAATCTTCACCACAAAATATCCTAAATATCAGGCACTTGCATTTTAAGGAGTAGCAACTCTGGTCTTTCTTTTCCAATGTCACCCTGTCCTAGATGCATCCCAGCATCCCAGCAAATCAGGCTCAGCATCTGCATCCACCTGGAGTGGGTCCAGAGGCAGGGGAGACAAGTCTTTAAGACAAGGCTTCTTCTGAGGCAACCTAAGGTGGGAATGAGAGGGAAGCATGGGAACATTTATTTCATTTATTTTAACATGGTTTCATCTTCTCTACCCAGACAGATATTTTTGGAAGCTCTTACTTTTGAAGATTTGATTTAAGCTGTCGAGTTATATGAATATAAGGGGGAAAATTTTAGTCTTATTATTTCGAAAGGATCTTAGGTCAGCAGGGTAGTTGATACAGTAAGTGAGACACTGTAGGGAGCAGCGCTGTTCACTCTTGATCCAAGCACTCTGAGCAGAGAAAAAAAAGTTGTCCAGAAAGCCCTGCCAAATTTTGTTTTCACTCAGTCTGTCATGCACACCCAAATGCCATTCCCAGGGCCCAATCTTGTTTCTCACTTCTTTGTATTTATTCTTCACCCCCACACTATGGAGCTCCTTCTCCTCTGACACAGTTTGTCACTTCACAGTCCACCCTCTCATTTTCTGCTGTTCAGTCTCCCACCCCTCTCTCAGAAATTATATACATTATTTCTCTGTTTTAACACTTCAGTTGTGCTGATTTCCTGGTGTGCTCATAGTACAGCTCCCCAAAACAGGAATCCTCTTCCTCTGACAGAGGTGAATTGTCACAAACAAGTGATACAGCTGAGATGTAACTCACAAACCTTCTCCTGTCTGGCTTGAAAATAAACTCACATACTCAGACAATCTTTGCCTACATACTCTTTGTTTGCAAACCAAATCCTTATTTTTAGTTTCACTTTCCCCAAAGGATAGGAAATATACACATAGCAGTAATAGTCAACAGTAATAATGAGGATTGCTCCTTGAAGTATGAATCATGGGCAGTATAAGGATTCAAAGTGTGAATCAGATCTGGGCAAGGACAAGTAGTCTGTCAACATTTTTAAACACTCTTTCAAGGGGAGGATAAAATCTTGGCATCTGGACTATTATTCATACTCATTTCCCCTTTCTACAAAAAACTCAAACAAGCATTTTGATTTTGATGTTTTTGGTAGAAAATTGTTCTGAGTTTCCATTGCAGTTATGGATGGAAGCTATATTTACCTAAGATTACTAGTCATGTTACAACCACACATATTGAGGCCTGGAATTATCTCAGCACGGGGAAAAAGGAGAAAACTTACCTGATATTTTTAAAAATTCTGAAGTTGCTATAATATGGATTAGATCACAAACCAAATCTCACATAGTATTCTAATTCTGCAGAGTGTTTACAATCAGCATGGTAAACTTCCCTCTAATCACTGATTTCAGGCTGCTATAAATGATTAATTGTTCAACTCTTACTGAAATTGTAGTATCTTACACATAAACATGTGTATGTTTCTCAGCAGTTCTGTTTAAAGTTAAGGCTGAGTGAAGAAATGGGTAAGATTGCTCCCCACAATCCTTTCTGCTGGTATTGGCCCTTGTTTTGGTGTCTTTGCTCATTAACTTTGTCAGTACTGGGGGGGGGAAAAAGACCAAAGGACATTATGAAGGGACACTGATTGCATTTACGTGGTTAAACTCCCTATCCAACTACCCTATCCCCAAAAAGAAAATAATCAACCAGTATAACTTCTGGGGAAAATCTATGCCCCTTTTTATTTCATAAACTGCCTGAGCACTGGCTGCAAAAGTACAAACAAGCACAGATTAAAACCATGCTGGTGTGGTGGCAATTTTTAGTTTATATCCCTGAAGCATAAACACAAAGATCTTCACATGTAGATCCACCGGTAAAGAACAATTACTTTGGAAAAAATGGCATTAATGTGATTTTGCTGGAAAAATTAGCAGTTATTTAATCTGTCAGTCAAGTCCCAGCCAGGGTCATTGACCTTACTTGGTATCAGTGGGCTCCATGGTTTTTTAAGTTGCTTAGCATTTTCAAGTGATGTTAATTAGACATGGTTGAGCCCCTCATCCCCTTTTCCCCACTCTTAACAGTATTAATTCTGAGATTTACACATTTAAATGTCCTTTATCTTATGTAGAGGGTACTTTTCTCTCTCCCTGTTTAATTTGAGCATCCTTGAAAGATAATTTGAAAAATGTCTTAAATACCTTCAGGGTTGTGGAGAGTTCATGTTTTTCTGTTTTCCTAAATACCTGAACTCCATCAAATTCCATAGCTTTGGTTACTTATCCATTTTTCTTAGCCGGCTTTTACATTTCCACATCCTTTCATATTGCCATGATTTGACAATAGGCAATTATTTTATTTGCTTTGCATGCATATAAACCTGCAGGCAGCAGCTTTGCATGTAATAAATGATTCTGTCAAAGAGAGACTTGGACAAAACACAGTTTTCTGGTAATATTAATTTCATCTGAAAAAGAATTACACAGCAAACAGACATTTATTCCAGATCTAGCTGCCTATTCATATAGTTCAGCAGTCTGTCAGACTAACTGTAATGGTTTGTATCTTCTGGTGACTGAATAATACAAGTCTGTGCCCTCTCAGTGTTTCTTGCCTATTTTTTTTTAAGTGGCTGTAAGATGTGTGTCTGTGTTAGGTTTTGGAAGTGAGGGGTTGCAGGATTGACCTCTGTTAGAAGTTGAGCTTTCTCCCCTACCTAAATCTCTTTTAATTGGCAATAAAGTATGAAGCAATAAGGGCTTTACTAGGACCTAAAAAAAGATTGGTATATTTTCCCCAAGTAGAGTAATTTATGTCTGTGATGGTAAGTGGTAAGCTGTCCCTCTGCCTTTATAAGAAGATGTTTTGCCAATGAATCTGGATAGTTGGGCAAAATCTGGTTTGGTTTTGAGGGGCACTGTCAGAATGATTCACCTCTTTTGTAACTTAGTGATTCTGACACAGCTGGACTGGCCAACTTTATTTAATCTGGAAAAGGGACACAGTCTCCTCATCTTTTACCCCCATAACAAAGAGAGCAGTGATGTTTAGAAATAGCTCTTGAAAATTGTATTCCCTTGATACAGAGAAGTGAATTTAGTGAATAGTTCAGTTTAAAGTTAAGTACCTCCAGGCCAGACCTACATTTCCTAGTTATTTAACTGAAAAAGCAAACAGAGAAGTTCCTTATTTAAAGATACACATAGCTGTGTTAACTGCACACACACTTGAATAATACATATGGATTTCAAATGTGATGCTTTCTAAATGCAAGAGAATTTACCTTATAATTCTTAGACAGAACAAAAACTTAGCTCTTCAATGAAATGATTTAAAAGCAAAAGGTAACAATTTAGACAGACAAAGAAAGAACTGCCATACAACCTTTTACTGAATCAAAGAATCATGAAATAAAATAATTATTATGATTGGAAAAGACAATTCAGTTAATCAAATCCAACCATCAACCTGTCACCATTTTCATAACTCAGTCCTGTCCCCACATGTCATATTCAAACGTGTTTTCAACACTTCCAGAGTTGGTGGCTACACCACTTCCCTGGACAGCCTGTTCCAATGCTTTACAATCTTTTCCATGAAGAAATTTTCCGTAATATCCAACCTGACCCCCAGCCTGAGGCCGTTCCCTCTCCTCCTGTCCCTGTTCCCTGGCAGCACAGCCCGACCCCCCCGGCTGTCCCCTCCTGCCAGGGACTTGTGCAGAGCCACAAGGGCCCCCTGAGCCTCCTTTGCTCCAGGCTGAGCCCCTTTCCCAGCTCCCTCAGCCGCTCCTGGGGCTCCAGCCCCTTCCCCAGCTCCGTTCCCTGCCCTGGACACGCTCCAGCCCCTCCGTGTGTTCCATGTTATGAATAAGAGGAAAGAAAAAACAAAGTGCACAACAAATCTGACTAGCCCTCCCTAGTCTGTTCCACTGTGAACCTCCCCTTAAACTTATAATAATCCTTCTAATAATTTCTGTATGATTTGTCATTTATCATTTCTTCTTCAAATGAAAGGCAGAGGAAGCCAGTGCAAAAGCCTGTACACCACACAGACCCTAAACCAGAAGAGTAACCTAAACACAGAGAGTAAGTGGTTAACAGTGCTGGAGAAATCTTATCTTCAGTCCATAATAAAAATAAAAACATGTTATTAGCTTGACAGGAAACAAGTTTCACAAGAACACAAACAACTGAGGAGTTAAAGCTGCAATAGGTTTTAAATGAGATTTAACTTGTAAGTAAAGTTGTATGTCATTTATCTGTTAAAACATGTCCTAATCTGTATATTCAGATTAACCTAAGCAATTTGTGGATTCAAGACAATTTCAGCTAATTTCCTAAATGATAATAGAAGGAAGGAATGAATATTTCTTTACTGCTATTTCTAATTGGAAACAGTAGGCTTTTTTTAGCTCAAAATACTTTATTATTATGAAAGTAACTCAGAATAAAAAAAAATATCTCTTATTATCAGGTTAGCTTTTCCAATAACTTTCTTATAGTGTATACTTGGCTTTATACATTTACATTCTCTTTCTGACTGTGGACTAGGGACAAATTGGCTTTTGATTGAGAAAGTTCTCTTCTGTGTCTTTTATTTCCTTTTCACACTACTTATGTGAACCATAAACATTAACATAAATGCCATTTTAATTTTATCTAATGAAAAGGTAACACAGTTTTCTGGTTTGAATCTTATTGTACTTTTTATTTTCTCCTAGTGCCCAATTATTAAAAAAAAAATAAATATTTCAATTAAAAATCAGACAATTTATTTTGGAATTGAATTGTTGTGAACATTTATTTTAGATGTACACATCTAAAATAAATCTAAATAAACATTGTCCTAATGAAATCAGAAGAGTTTCCACTGGTTTTATTAGAACGATTCTGATTAAAACTGTTAAAAAGGCTTCAGTCTTTGGTTTCTAAATACAAGAATGATAGCTATTTATAGGAAAAGACAGTTTCTCAGCCTGCTGCAGATATGGAGTCTTATACATACATAAAACATAAAAACACACACCAGTGTGCCAGCAGGTTTTTAATTATTTATCACACTCAGAACACAGAGTGTGATAACATTTCTGAAGTCACTTTTTCGTTTGTTATAGCAGGTTTGCTTAATGAATGTTCAGCATTTGTTTGCAAACCATGAATGTAAAATGGAACAAAATAAGATCCTTGTCAAAGACCATTTAAATGGTAATGCCAGCATTGCAAAAGGTGATAGTCAGTGTCCCTTATATAGGATTTACTTCTACTACCCCTGCATAGTCTGCTTGCAAAGCTGACTGATTTACCACCCAGTGACTTGGACTGACTGAGATTTTTCTAAATGTCTGTATATTTTAAGAGGCACATATATATTAAGGTGTGCTTGCACCAGGTGTGCAAGCAGGGATGGGGTCTTCTATAATTTAGGAACTCCATGGTGTTTTGTTCCCTTCCTTTCAGAGAAGATGACTTCAGTAATTTCACTTTTATTTATATCTATGGTACAGGACTCAGACTTTTCAAACCCAATGCATGTCATAAGTGACACTCATTCAAATACTTCTCTTTGGCACTTAGTGTCTGTTCAATCACCCAAAGTAACAAGTCTTTTCTGGAAATAAGATGCATAAAATTTTCTTGTTCAATAGATACAATATTATATAAAAAATTCATGTATGTTTATTGCCTGATTAGACTACAGAAGTACATCTACAGAGGAGCTAATATTTAAGGTACATTTTAAGTGCCTAAATATAAAAATTACCTTATTAAACTCACATTTGGTTGAAATCCCAGAGTACCTAAGGGGAATCACTTCTCCAATGCCCCTCAGCCATCAGTCCCTTAAGTTGTTGAACGCAACTGCAATGGTTATTGGGGAGTTTATATCAACTGTGTCTTTGAAATTATCAGGGAGAAAACAAATAATCTTATTTTGTTAGGGGTTTGGGATACAAAAAATCCTTTATGATCTGTGATTAAATAAATGTCAGTTAAATAATAAAGTTTATGATGAAACATCTTGATTAACAATTTTTTTTTGTTTTTTCTTGGTGACAAAACTCAGGGACCATCGGGACTTCAAATGTTGATTGCTGGTTACACACAGATTTTTTTCCTGGTAATAACAATGTTGTTTATGTGTTGTTGATTTAATTTTAGCTGTTAGAGGAGATGTTTACTGTAAATTAAAAATTACTGGAGTTTCTGGTACAACAGAGAGATAAAATTATTCTCTTAGAGAGGGCAAATAGCTCCTTTCAAGGGTCTGTGACCAAAAGTATGATACACCTTCCAGAAGAGTTTCTTAGCAGAAACACAGAAAGCTTACACTAATTTTAGATTTCAGAGTTAGGTGAAATGATCCATTAACTCCAGTGACTTTTTTGTACTTTAAGGCCTTTCTTGATCAAAAGGTACCAATATCCAAATACAAAACCACCTGTAACTAACAAAAAGATTGCTTTTCAAATCAGCTGTCTCACCTCATTCCTCGGTCAGAAACTTTTTCATTATATCTAGTTCTTGGTTTGTCCTCTGGCCTTTTGCTGCTTCTGAGAGCTCTTACCATGGTTCCATACTAGTTAACTGCATAGCTCAGTATTCATTTAATAAAGTTTTGAGTCTGTTCTCTGTATGTTGTCATGGTGTAGCTTTACCTTTAAGACAGCTTAGAAAGAGAGGAAGTTGGAGCTGCTGGTGGCTGATGGGAGTTTTTCCTCCTGACCAATTATCAGTCATTTCCAAGAATTGACAGCAGATCTGACCATTAAAAAGTGAATTCAACTTGTAAACACCCCCTTAAGAAGTACAGACAGAGGTCTCTTGTCCTCTCTGGTTTCCGGCTTTTGACAAGGTAACAAGGTGTGTCCTGGCCTCCTTCCCCCCCTCCAGGCCGACAAGGCCGCAGGGAGGGGCGGGGGAGAGAAGCAGAGTCGGTCAGCTGAGCTTGGTTTTCAGTTTCTGCTGCAAGACTGAAACCTGACACTAGGAACTCTTGCAGCTTTCTAAAGCTTTTGATTCTTTACTACTTGAATAGATGAACAGATTACTCCTTTTTCTCAGAAAAGACAGAGAACGAGAGAGACAATCAACATGCAAAAAACATCATAGAACCACTAAAAACAGTGAGAGAAAGAGTTAAGTTTAAATAAGAAGGAGAGAATAAGGAGAGGCGTACAGCTGAAATATCTTTTTGTAAAAGCTATGGAGATGGGTAACAGTAGTTTAAAAGACTCCTTTAATTCATGACTAGAGTATGGGAGGAATAGAGTCTTCAAAGTGTGGACTTTTTTAAAAAAAGAGTGATTGTGATACTGTGAGTTGCTGGAGATGGATAGAGTGAAGATTTTTTGAAGCCTTGAAGAGCAAAGCAAAAGCTGTTTTCCAGGAAGGCTCACAGAGACAGATGAAGAAGACTTCTGCCTTTGAATAACTCATCCTTAAAATAGTATCCCTAGACTCATTTGACCCATGCACACCTCGGAATAATGTGGAATGGGAGGAGTGAACTCTAAAAACTCCATAGATCGGCAAAAAGAGACTTCTGTTTCTCTACAAAGAATGAAAGAAAGACTCTAGCAAAAATTGAGACTGTTTTTGACCACCAAAGTTCTAAAGTTTTTTTGTCCCTATGTTATCATGTGTACAAAAGAATAGTTAAGTGGTGAGAGATAAAAGAGTTTTCTAGAAGTTTATTCCAGTGTTCTTATTCTTGTAGTTTGTTAATAAACTGTTTCTATTCCTTTTAAGTTTTAAGCCTGTTTTGCTCTTGTTCAAATCCATATCTCACAGAAAGAAATAGTAATTTTTTAGTTACTGGTTTTAAACCACAACAATGTATAATGTGCAATACAGAGCTTGCAGACAGCTCACAACCAAATATTTTCAAGCAAAAGGTTTTCACAAGGAGCACAGGAAAGAATGTTATTATTAGAAGAAGAATGGTTCTCAAATCCGCAATAAAAATTCTACTGATTCCTGTCTGAGAGATAGATACACCTCTCCTAGAATACTTTTTTTCTTATGGATAGATTATATCTGCATTCTGAGTTCCTTTTTGTGATAATGTTGGTTCTTAGTTTAGTTGCTGCTTTATTCCTTTGCAATTGCCCTTTTCCTCCTGACATTCAGTAAATTCTTCACTGAATACACTGAGACTATTTTAGCTCTGTATTTCCAAACCAATGTCAAAGTTATGGCTGGCTCAAGTACTGACAAGGCGACTGAATCCACCATCTAATCACAAGGTGAACAGAACCACTGCAGTTTATTGTTTATTGTAGCTGCCTCTCATTAGATTTGTTTTCAAGTCCACTCCTACATTCAGCTTCCTCTCTAGAGGCCAGTCTTCATGAAGCATGTTCTGTGCTGTTTGAATGCTAAAAAGGGCCAGAAATACTTCTTTCTTCTCTCTGTTGTTGAGGATATTCTGGTTTTTTCTCTATCAAATGGAAAAACTCAGCTATCATTCCTTCACATTTCTGGTAGCTGCATGTAGAACATTCTTTTTTCACTTTTTCCAGGACATCAGCAGCAGTGCGTGCAGCAGCAATTCCTGAATTTACCCTCTCACCACATTTTTGAGTAATGACTCTGTTCTTTCTCCTACCTTGTAGCTTTTAAATTGTGAAATGTATAAACTGGACACATTTTGTGAATCCATTTCCTTTCTGCTTTTATGAAGCCTTTCCCTTTATCGCAACATTTTCTTTTCCATCTTTTCTGTATGAACTTAAAGAACAGAAGGAATAAATCTTAATTTATAATCAAGTTCATCAATTTTACACAAGCAAGATTATATGTCCTGTTTCTTTCTGTGCAATTTATTTCCAGAGGTTTGTCAGAGTCAGGAAGGTATCTCTCACTCCGAGCTAATCTTTGCCAAGATTTCAAAAATATTGCCTTATATTAACTCTGACATTGTGATTAAATAATTTCTTTCATTTTTTGCAGGAGTTTATGTAGTTGAAAATTGCTACCAGCTCTCTCTGCTGTTACTCCCCCAGCAAAGCATTTGCAAGCTGTTCAATCTCCTAGCAAATGTTTTCTGAATTTTTTCTTGCTTTCCTCTTGACTCCTTTTAGCTGTTCGAAATTTAGTTAGAAATTCAGGGGCACAAAAGGAATGTACTTGCCTTGCCTTCTTAAGTTCCCTGGTTTATTCCCAGGCTTGGATATCTCCACAAGAGAGATGATGCTGAAGTGCATTAACCCTGTCTGGGGTGAAGCTGAAAAGCTGTTTTTGAAGGCTGTCTCTTCTCTGATCTTCAGAATTGAAAATACTGTCCATACACCTCTAAAAGTTTGATTTCCTTTATGTTGGTAAAGGATGACTTCAGCTTCAGATTTCCTGTTACTTGTGCAAGAAACTCCTGAGATAGTTTTTTCCCTTTATGAATATTGTATTTCTTATTTTAGAAAATTTTAAGTTTTTTCTATAATTACCATGGAGTTTGAAACAATGATCTGTTTGTTTTCCATACTCAACTTTTAACCAAGTCAAAGTGAAGAAACAATTATTTATTTATGGAGGGAATCTTGAAAATACTGTTCAGAAGATAATCTGATGGCTCTTTGATATGTTTGTCTCAGATATTCAATATACTGTACAAAATGAAGTTCGTCAAAGTAGAATTTCTGGCTAATAGTCAGTTCAAATTTGAGATTTCCAGAATGAAGAGACAAGTATTATTCCTGTAGGGTCATAGGTGATTATTTCATTGTTTACCTCCAGCATAAATGTTAGAAGAATAACTTGTTTGTGGCTGATTCTGGATAGTATGTGTGTGTGATGAGAATATATTAGGAGTACTGCAGTTTGCGCTTTAGAAATTCAGCATACTGCTACGGAAGTGTGCTGGGCAAGCAGGAGCATAAGAGAATAAAGTATTTGGGAGAAAAGAAAGAATTTGGAGTCTCAGACTGAAGGAAAGAGAAGGGATAGGAAAAGGAAAATGAGAAAAACTTTGATGGTGAGATTTAAATTAGGCATCTTAGGCATCAATATGAATCTGTCATTGTATACACAACCCTTGAAGTTTTAGCTCTTGCATGAAACATGAGTTTGGGAATTCTTCTGTTTCTGAAGATGTCTAATTTCCTTATTTTCTGCACTGCCCCACAGTGCAGAATTCCAAATGGCTTTGGGGAAGCTTTCCCCTCTGAAAAGGCTCTGATTCTTCCTGTTCTTTCCCAGAGGAAAAAACTCACTTCTTTGGACTGAAACTTACTCCATGAAGAGTCTCAAATTCAGACTGGGGCAGAGGGAGGAGGACAAATGCAAGGTGCACATCCTTGGAACAAGAGCATTGATTCTTCTGTGGCAGCAATAATAGAACCAGCTCTGGTGACTGAAGCGGTTCAAACATTTAAAAGCTGCTGCTTCAGACTAGATTCATCTCCATGCTGTTTTCTCATTCAGCTGGGAACATTTCATGGAGACGAATTGGTCACTTCACACTTCTGTGAACCTCCTAAACTACAGATGGATGTGGAGAGCCCTTTGCTTTCATCCTTCTTTTTAAAAGTTCCTTTTTCAATACTGGCAATGTCGCTGTGAAAAAAGCAGTGTTTTGTGATTAATTTTATATCATAGTACAGTGGATAATAGACTTCCTAAAGTTAGGCTGAAGAATTTCTGTCTTACATGATCTTTGGAAGTATTTGGAAGTATTTTACAGTCTGGGTGAAGGGCAGGATTGTTAAACAATCAAGATGCAAGAAAAGTTAAGATTTTAGGGTAAAGATTTCTGAAGCAAAGTCCTCCCAAAAGTCAGAGATATATACTCTAATTTTACTTTGAGTGGGATGAAGTTCCAATTAGAGAGTATTTTTCTGTGTTCCATGTAGTGTAGTAAGACACATGGTTTGCTGTTTACTGCAGGCAGGCAGCACATGTGCCAACGCTGCACATTCCACATGTCTTTAAAGAAAGAGAACAAACATTATCAGAGAAAAACTGTTGATGCATTGCTAAAATCCATTCTAGATTTTATTCCTGGAAAATGCAAGAAGGTAAAAAATATAGGAAAGAAAGCAAAATGTGAAAAATTGTGTAGAAAAAAAGTGTGGAAAGGATTGATTTGACAAGGTGGGAGAGAAGGAAGCAAGGTTGCACTAATGTTTTTGTTGTTTACAGGAATTACACTAAGCAGAAATGGATATGAAGGAAGAGAAAATGTAAAAGTGCCAAGTGGGAGAAAGTGGAATAGGTTGGACAAGTTAGTCTTGGAAGAGAGATAATAGACCTGTTATGGATTTTAGAATGTGAGGGAAGCTTCTCAGCAGCACTTCCCTTTCACTTTTTAGGATCTCCAGCAATGTAAACAGGAAGTACAGCTAGGTGAGGAGAACTTCTAGAACTTCACAAGGAATTTCCAAAAGTCCAAAGGTGCTTCACACAACTTTATATCTCCTATCAGTGGAGACCCAGAACTTGGGCCAAGAGTGACTTTCAAGTGGGGCTGAAGATCCCAGGAAATGCATCTGTTGAGCAGAAAAGTAGAGGAAATATATTCTTCATGAACTCGAAAAGCAAAGCAAAAACGTTTTGGTGAACCAGGTGAATATCTTCTGTGTCACAGCCCAAGATAAAAAGCCAGGCCTAAAGACTTGGATGATGGTTGACTGGGATTTTTTTAACTGAAGATACATTATTTGCTTATAATTGAATAGCAGAAGGAACTGGTTTTGATTACTCTGAGCAGTGTAAATTTGCCACAGTGAAATTTTAACAAAAACCAGAAAGAGTATTAAATAAAGTAACAAATAAAAAAAGTCTCTTGTAATAAGTATGTAAATCATTTTATTGTCAGCTATTTCTGAAAGGTGAATCTTCCAAACCATAGCATTTAGAAGCATTCAGAAAGCATCTATTTTAGAAAAAAAAATTCAAGGAAAATCTTTGTATGTGGAAGCAACATGAGTATGGATTAAATTTTTATTTAATTGCTTAAAAAAATAAGTAAGTGTTTTTCATGGAATGTACATAAAAGTTGTAGGAGACCCAATAGCACATTTATTCTACTCCAGGAAACAGCACAATATGAGAATGATATACTGCAAGAAATAACTTGAAATTCTACTAATATGTTAAAGTTAAGTTTTGCTTGTTTGTTTGGTTTTTTTTTTATTAAAGTGTTTGTCATTCTTTGATTAATTTCTCTAAAAATGGCATAACCTCTAAAATGTGCAGAATACTGGAAATCATTTGTGCTACATGTTGATTTCCCAGGGTACATTTCTCAAGCTTTCATATGTGGACACTGTAACTTTTTTCTTTTTCTCCTCTCAACACAGAAATATCAGCTTTTTTATCCACCACATCTATCCTTAAGCTATTATGTGAAATAACCAATCTTTGCCCCCCTCAGCCGTCACAGAGAGAGAGAGAAGTGTAAAGCACAGGATTGCTCAGTGAGGGAATTGCCTTACATTTTAGAGCAGCATTGTTTGGTAGTTATAAGTTTAGGGCATGCAGGTTTTTGCTGCTGAAAAGAAAGGGTGCTTTCTCAAATCAATGTCTACAATTTCTATAATTCCTTTCCAAAGATACCCATGCATCCATTTATCTGAACTACATCTCTATCTGTCACAGCCCTGCTTACCACCCAAATCAACAAAGTTGTATCTCCTTTGTCTTGATGGAAGAGTGTTCTTTTCCTTTCTCTTCTTTTCCTGTGAATCATTAAAATATTTGACAGTTTTTTGACAAACTCTATGCAGAGACTTTGGACACTTCAGTTTTGTGGTGGTGACTCAATGCACAGGGACACTGAGAATTGTCTCCCTTCTACAGGGAGAAGAGCCCCACTGCTGATGTGGTTGCCACCACATAAATAGGTGCTTCAGATTCTGTGACTTCTAATGATGTAAGGGTAAACTCATCTTCTCTCTCCATTCCCCTCCCCATAAGAGTGAAAACCAGTACTTTCAGATTGAGAGTAGTTTCATTTATATTTCTTCTGGTAAGGTAGAACAACCTTGATTTCAACAGGAACAACACATATTTTATAGAATCATAAAATGGTTGGGGTTAAAAGGCACCACATGGATCACCCAGCTCCACCTCCTTCTATGGGCAGGGACACCTTCCACTATCCAAGGTTGCTCCAAACCCCATCCAACCTGGTCTTGGACATTTCTATGGGTGGGGCAGCCTCAGCTTCTCCAGGCATCCTGTGCCAGGGCCTCACCCTCTCACAGGGAGGATTTTCTTAGTATTTAACCTCAACAGTCTCTGTCAGTTTAAAGTCATTACCCCTTATTCTATCAATACATATCACTACATGCCCTTGCAAAAAGTCCCTCCCTATCTTTTTTATAGCCTTTTTGGGTACTGGAAGACCACCAGAAGCTTTTCCTGGAACATCCTCTTCTTCTGGCTCAACAACCCCAACCCTCTCAGCCTTTCTTAATAAGAGATCTGTTCCAGCCTTCTGATCACCTTTTTGACGTCACACTAATACTTATAGTTTTTGAATCAGACTAATAATTTTTCTTAGCTCTGACTGGAAGCCAGTGTCAGTTCATGAGTCATGATCCTTTACCTCTTTCCATCTTGATTACTTGAAAAAAGAGCTCTGTGCTGTTCTTGCTTTCCATGTAGTCTTATTTAAAGTAGTAATGTTTCTCTTTTTTCTTTCCACCTACTTGCCTACAAAGGAGAGTAATATAAAACAACAGCTTCTCAAAGCCTGACCTCTGTACCAATTTTCAGGGAGATTAAGCAAAATGATTAGTAAAACCAGCACAGGTGACAGTATGTCTCAGTGTATGAGGGATAAGAAACACTTTGGTATAAGCCCTAATCCTGGGTTTTAATGAATTTTAACAACCACTTCCAAACCTTGCCTAGACTCTCAAGATAACTCCTGTGTAATGAAAATTCTTACATGATGAGTGTTTCTGTATAATGCAGACTCATTATGGTGAGGAGCTAGATTCTCCTTGGAAGACACAGAAGATTTTTATCAGGTTATTTCTCTGGTGGGTTGACCCTGGATGGGCACAGGTGCCCAACCAGCCACTCCATCACTCCATTTCTCATCTGGACAGAGAGAAGAAAATACTTTGGAAAAAAAATATATGAGCCAAGATAAAGGCAGTTTAATAAAACAGAAGCTACATGTGAAACCAAAGGAGGACAAAAGATTTATTCTCTACTTCCCATCAGCAGGGAATGTCCAGACATTTCCCAGGATTCAGAGTGCATGGAAGCTGGTCCAGAAGACAAATGCTGTAAAAAGGGATGCATTCTTATTCTCTCTTAAGAGAAGAAACTTGTATTGCTGAGCTGACACCAGAAAGTCTGTTGGGTAAACATTCCTGGCTATGTCTTCTTCCAGGACCACCTCCAAGCTAGAGGTAGAGGGGGAATATTGGAGGGATATCACTGGGGCTGTGCCAACACTTGTCAGAGAAGCCAAAGCAATTGTGTGTCACCAATGCATTTCCAGCACTGGGAGGGCTGCTGTAGGGAAAATTAACTTTATCTCAGACTGACCAAAAGCAGCTTCTTAGCACTAGTGGTAAAACGTGATTTATTTTCTTGGTTCTAGTGGGGTTTCTTGGCCTGTTGTCCATGAGTACTCAAGGTAACTTTCTCAGAGCTGCTCAAAAGATGGAAAGAACAGACAACTTTTTGTTCATTCTCAAGGCGTCTGTGCCTCCCTGAGAATATTTGAGGATTGACAAACCTTCATAAAAATTTGATGGTCACTTCTTTAATTTATTAGATTCTAGTCAATATAGATGAATTATATCTCTAATTAATGATTTAAATCTTTCTGGTTTCATGACATTTTTTTAAAAGTGTGGCATTTTTTCAGTTAATTCATAGTTGAAAGGCAATGTAACCCTGTAATGTAATCATAGGCAATTTAGCTATGATGCAAGTTCTTTATTTAAGAGGTTTCCTTAGGTTTCAGTGCATACAGAATCAAAATCTCTTCACTTAAAATAGTATTTAACTTAGTTTGCAGTATTTGGCAATTTGCTCTTAAAAATTCACATTTAGCATTTACCAGAAAGCATTTGTGCTTTAATTCCCTAAATCTGAGACTCAAATTCCTACACATAATTAAAGTTTTAGCATTCACAAGACAGCATGAGTGAAAACAGAAAAGTAGTTAGGTATAATTTTCTGATTATGATTACATTAAGAAACCTGACCAACCGTACCCCTGTGCCACATCTGTTCCACACATAGATATATAAACCTATCAGGACTTCTAAAACGAGAGACACGTTCCGAAGCGTAGTTTAGAAACCACAGTACGAATTCATAGATTGCAAGGAATCAATATCTGATGCATTTACTTTGGTTCCAAATGAGACTCTGGATATGGCCTAGGCTGTGAAATTATTCCTGTCACCAGATGCTGTTTGTCTGCTTCTGTGCTCTAATTGCTATCAATAATTAAACACAGGTCTCTGATTCATATGCACAGAGGCAGAGATTCTTAAATTAAACATTTTAAAGTCATTATAGTACATTTTATATGTTCAGCTTAACACTGCACTCAGGCTGATTATGATTAAATATACTTATACCAAATTGCATATTGATTCTATAAATATCAACGGATAGCCAGAACAAATAAGATTCTTAGTAAATAGAAGGAACATTTTCATTTCAGATGACCAACAGAAAGTAGTTTATATTCATTTATATATGATATATTATGTTGCACATTGAGCAAAAGATGGCATCTCCGAGCTGACCTGCAGAAAACACAAAATAATTTCCATCCATTTGGAAAACAACAAATGAAAACAATGGAGTATACCCAAGTTTGTGTGAGAGCCACTTGAAAATCCAAGTTTTAATGCAAGTGAAGCTTACACTTGTTAATCAGTCTGTGGCAGGCATGGTCTTTTCCAAAACTGTGTCCCCAAGGTCATTCTCACTCTCTTTAAATAGAATACAGTCTTCAGTTAGTCTGGAGAAAAAAAAAAGTGCTCTTTGAAGCTATGTTTACCCTTTGGCAGGCTGTACAAGGTGATGACATACTTTCCTATGATTACTATTAGTCATGCTACCGTCCTGCACAAAGGTCTGGCATACTCTCAAACAGAGTTATGGTGATGATGATGATGATGAGCCATCTCTGGTGATTCACTCTTTCCACTCCAGCCACTGAGGTCACTGTAGTGTGACCACAAATACCACGTTTTCAAAGTGCAGTTCCTCTGAAGCCCCCGTTCAAACATTATCATCTGCTTGTTCCAGACCTTTGGGACTGTTTTCCTCTGTTTCCAGAATCCCATGAGCTTCTTTGTGTGACTACTGGTCAGCATGAGACTATTTCAAACCACTCAAATATCCTTTGGCTAGAGTATATTTCATTTGCAAGTCCAAGCTAGGTTGTCTTTTGAAATCTGCACCCAGAAGTTTTAAAATTTACATTAACTTTCTTTGTTTGCTTTGATAAGCTGCCACTGAATATTTCTGAGAAGGCACAAATTGGGAAGAGAGTCTTGTTGGACAGAGGTTACTGAAAGACAATGAGTTTCAATAGACTTTGAATGGCCCCATTCTGTTTGCAATACAGCTCTTAAAACTAGTTTATCTGTTGCTAATAGAATCCCAGAAGTGTTAGCTCTAGGCAAGTATTTGGAAAAACAGTGTGTGTCATAACATTTCATAGTGGCTTCACCACTGCACACTGTGAAAATCATGTGACTTCCAGTCTGAGACATTGGTAAAAAATCATTATAAAAATTACATAATTTAAAGTTCTCTTACTCAGCTCACATTTCCAATCACTTAGGCTCCCTTCCACTAGTTTTGTTATTAGAACAGAAAATTTCATCTTTAGAAAAATCAGTTCAGCTCCTAAGATGACCAGTGCAAATAAACAGTTGTTTCTACAGTCAACTGCATTTCTGAAAGGAGCTGTTGTTGCTCAGGATACTAGATAATTTAACTTTATTGCTTGACACAATATGGGTACTTAAACATAATTGTCAAATTGTCATTTGTCATTTTAGATGTATTAGGGGTTTATGTACCTATGCCTCCAGCTTCACTCCAAAAAAGCATAGGTCTCTTGTAAGTGCTGTGCATTTCTCAGATTTCTAGGATGTTGAAAATGACATTTATGTTGAAGCAAGCTGAGTCATTGACACATATTTACCTTGTTGCTTGTAGAGTCCCACAAGGGTTAATGCTCATGAAGTGCTTGGAAAAGGAAAGTGCCCAAAGTGTGGCATGTATCATCACACAGTCAACAAAACTAGAAATCTTCAATTAGCTGTTGTTTGCTGTTAGCTTGAATTTTTCTATTGCTTTGCAATAGCTCTACTCTACAAAAAAACAAATAAACAAAAAATTTTGCCAGAAGAAATTTTCCAAATTAATTGCCACATTTTCCAATAAGCTGATATTCTCCAGACCAGCTTAGTAACCTGCTAAAAGGTTCAATTGGCATTACTTATTTTAAGACCTTGCTTACAGCTGCTCACAATTTTACAAGCACATAATTCTGTGGACTAAAAAAGTTTAGGTACATATGGTTCTTTGTGCATGGACTGTACACATAACTAGACCACACAAAATATTATAGAAATTTTTTAGCCAAAACAGCTCAAATAGCTCCTATTATAAGCAAGCTAGAGAAACAATATTCAGTTTTGTTCCCAGAAAACTCACAGTTAAAACCATAATAATGCAATAATTTTCTTTTCACAGCTGTGAGTTGTAATGCAGGCTGTGCATTTGGCAGGGATGTGGCCTTAGTAAACCAACTGAGCCACTTTAATTCAGTCCCTCCCTGGGAATTACTTAATGATCATATTATGTATGTGGGTTCCCTATCAGTTCCAAGAAAACTGATGTATACTAGGGATCAGGCTCATGGAATAATGCAGACTGTTGTTAGTAGGATTCCAGCTCAAATGCTGAAAGGTGGATAGTAAACAAAGTTGTAGACTGGGAAGGAAAAAATACAATGATAACTTAATGCAGTCCTGTTTGCAAAGAGAACTCACACATTTGTAGACCTACAGAAAAACAGAAGGAAGAGATACCATGAAAGCTTTGATGAACAGATTTAATGCATATTGGAAATATTCTTAGCGGTCAAAAATACACTTGGGGACAAATTCTTTTCCTAATGTGCAATGAAGCATAAAATCTTTACCCTTCCTCCTCCTGTGCTTAGGACCTCTCTAGTGACAGCAGACAGGTGAATTTTGTGATTTCTGAAAATGAGTATGTTTATCATCCAGTATTTTCCTCACTGAGATCCTCTGCCTGTTACCTCTCTCTGGCCACTCATTCTAGAGCTCCATTCTCATGAATTAAAAGATATGCCAAGCTAATAAAGATTTCTCCTTCAGAATACAAGGCAGAATTTTTGTCTATTCTTTCACAAAACCTTGGTCATTTCTTCCCTATGTATCCTACTTGCCAAAGACCATCTACTTCCTTCCCAAACTCTTTCCTAGAATTTTGCACGATCCTGTTTCTTTTTGGCCTGTCTGTTGGACAAGAGGCACTACAGGTAGTGCACTGAATGGGGTGATTGGTCATTTGCCTCTCAACTGCTGAGCTGGTCCAGCATAATGTGACATTGCTCAGCAGGCACATGTAATCCTTAGGCTGAATTTTGTACATCTCAGTTGTGAGTACTTTAATATATTTAAGATTTCTACTCGTCTGTCTGATATTAGCCAGAGGGATCCAGAGTTATTTTGAGAAAGAGGACCGACAGAAAGAATCAGTCACAGAGACAGAAGTGCTGCCATCACATCAGGTTCGCCCCCTTAGGAAATCAGACTAAAACGTTGGACACTTTTAGTATCAAGAAATTTGATTGCTGCCCAAGAGAATTTCCTCACTGAATCTGCCACAGCTTTCTCATATGATGGTGGACTCATCACTTCAATCATCTAAGTATGATTTCAAACACAAAATGCAGTGGACCTGTTCACTGGTAACCAGGCTGACATAACTAGGGCTTGTGCTTTAAAAATACATAAACTACAATACAGTACTAAGAACTCTGAAAACATGAGCCCTCTGGGACTAGTGTGGGACACTGAATTAGGGCAGACTTATGGTCTGAATTTTTCTTTCAGGCATTTAAGAAAATATTTGGGATCTTAAAGTAACATTTGGGTGAAATTCAGAAGCAGAGGTGTAGGAAGGCAGTTCTGAAAAAACATGTTTACTTTTAACTACTTGCTACCTTGGTGAAATGAGGGTCCTTGTAAGATATTAAGAATTAGCAGATTCTGATCATGTGTTTTTCTTTTTAATTTCCAAATTTAATTTACAAAAGCAAGTACTCAACTGGTCCTCAAAGAAAACCATCCCATAATTTGGTGGTGGGATGAAAATGGTGTCAGTAGTATCACAGTCAACCACAATGGTACCAGCTGGAGGTTGTGACTATCTGCTGGTGTAAAACTCACAACAATATCCTTTCTGTTCTTACCACACCCTACAGCCAAATTCCAAGCACAGCCTCACTCCTCTGTCTTCCTCATATTCCTTGTCATGATTTTCACTCCCATGACCTCCATAAAGTTAATTCTGTCCTGTATTTATATCATCTAGGAACAACAAAACATGGCCATCTGTTTGTATCTAAATTATTCTAAGAATATTTTTTGTTTCAAGTTTCTTTTGGACGCTCAAACCCTACATGCTGCTGTCACATCCATCTCTGAAAACAGATTTTAGATTAGATAATCATTCTGTCATTTTTCATTTATTTAACTTGATTTCCATTGGAAAGAGGAGATTGCTGAGGGAAAGTCTTCCATTATGTACTTCCAGGAAGTACATTTTTTGTGTCACATTGTTTTCCAGAAAGATAGAGACAACCCAATTTCTATGGAATTTCCTTAGGGAAAGCATGCCAAGCTAAATTCATGTACATATGGCCAATTAGACAGAGAACATGCTTCCATTACTTTAATTTGAAAGTGAAGTTTTCTACTAAAGAGCCAAGGAAGTAAGATGAGGCTGGAGGGCCAAGGTTGATCTGTGCTGATGTGTAATCTCCAATATGTGGATTATCCCCAATAATTACAGATTTTGATCGTTGTGTTGTGTATCATCATATTTTGTGCTTATAATAAAAATGTTTGTTGAGTTTTCTCAGATATGTCATTCCACTGAGATATTGGTCTCCTCTTAAAGTTTCAGTTTGTGGGACATCTTGCAACACCCATCAGAATGAGCTGAAGTTCCTGTGGGTTGATGTAATCTCATAAAGTATTTTGAAGGGTATAAATATGCACAAAACAACAAAATCCACTACACAGATAACCCAGACTCCGAAATGCCTGAATATTGAGTGCAGTAATGAGCAAGAGACTTTTGTGTACCTACTAGTTAAATTACAAGACAAGTATTAAGAATTTTCCTCACCAAATTCCTTTAATATGGAATTTCCTTGTAAGAATCCCATTGGAAAGAATACAGGGAACCTGGGTAAGCATACGAATATTTCCAATTCTTACAATATAATGAGAAAATTAAAAAATATTATTTGATTTGTTATATTTAATACTGAAAAATTTAGGAGAGTTTAAATCTCTCTATTCAGGATGTTAGTAACTGTGAGAAATGTAAAGCAGATCACCCACTGAAGCACTGGGCATCATTTGAAAGCATAACAGTGGAAGATAGTTTCTATCTGCTGCCTGTGGAAATGAAAAACAACAAAAAATGCATACATATTTTCTGCTACTTCTTACTAAATTAAATTAAATGTATTGTTCTTTTTTCTAACAATATGTCTTTACATCTGAGATAAATACCTTCTTAACCCAAAATCTTGTGAGAAAATATGAAAAGAAAACCAACTTTGATTATCATTTTCAGCAATTCAAACACTGTCTAGATTTCAACATAAAATGTGTGGAGCGTTGTTTTCCTATTTTGTCTTTTTTTTTTTTTTTTATTAATATTACAGCAGTTGGTTCCTTTAAACTTATCTGCATGACGTGAAAGCTATATCAAGCATTTTCATGTTCTCAAGAATCCCTAACAAAAGCAGCTCTCAAGATGTGATGCATACCATATTAAGCAGAAATTCAGTGGAGCAGAATTGTATTCGTAGATTCCTCTCTTGGATTGTCAGCCACTTGCATCACTACATTATTATTTTTTTTCATCCTTGCTGTCCTACAGAGCTGAACAACCTTTTTTAGTCCCCTTCTTTCCTTCTCCCTCCCTCCTTGTGTTCTGCTTTTGAATTATTTTACAGCCAAATTTGTCCAAATTCAGGTTTCAGATTTTATGATAATCACATTTTAGAGAATTCTACAGATGTATTGAAGAATAAATCTTCATTTCTATCTGTAACTGGTTAATATGTGAATGATTTGAACCCAACAGCATTCAGGATGTTTAGTGGGAAGAAACAGACATTAGAGAGGAAGGTACCCACTTTCTTCCAGCAATGAAGAATTGAACGCCTCACAATTTGGCAGATTTATATAGATTAAAAAACAAAGAGCTCCAAGATGATCACTTAAGCTCATATACTTCAATCTTCATAGCAGTGATGGAGAAAAAATTTGGCTCAGAAATCCTAATGCTATCTTTAGTTAAATGAAAAAGTTTCTCATAAATGTTTTTATCTGGATGGTGTACTTGGTTTTCATCTACAATTTCCATTTATTTCTGTAGTAGCTCCAGAAGCTCCACCACACCTTAAAAAATTTAGATTTTACTGATACTGTTTTTCAGTTTTGACTTGATGTGTTTCTCCTCCCCAAAGAGCACAGACCGAGTCAGGGAAACATCACGTGGAATTGAGAGAAATATGTAACAGTACGGTATCAGATTTTCAATGAATTTTGGGAGTACTGGGTCTTTAAAAACTAAGCTCCACACATTGTAATATTAATTTTTATGCTTAAATTGAGGTATGTTAGTCTTAAGAACTTCAGTCAGAGCTCTCACATTTGATGAAGACACACATTAAGTGCAGAATATTTAGGATCAAATATTTACTTGTAGATACAGAATTTTAAAGGGTTTTTATCTATAAAAACCCTCTTTATACTCCCCTTCCTCTCTTTTTTACTGTGACTCCGGTTTCCTCTGTCTTATGAGTGTTTCATCTGTGCAGAATAGTAAGTGTTGCAGCATTTCCACAACTGAACTCCGTAAATGTCCACAGTAATACCTTTGCTGAATTGTACCATGTAATCCTTGAAGTCGAGACAAAGAGCAGTCTTAAGAACTAAAGTGGTATGTATTGCATTAGTTACCCTTGCTAAATCCCCTCTGTAGTGCAGAGCCTTTAGTCTGAGTTTCAGAGAATTTCTCCAATGTTTGAGCCTTTAAACATTGAACCTCCTGCCGGAGAGAAGCATTTGCACATGTAATATTCAGCTTCCATTGGTACTATGGGAGAGAACTGCTTGGACTGGAGTTGAGAAAATGCATCTGCATCCTTAGAGGTTTGATCTAAGCCCTGTGTTCATCTTGCACATTTATTTTCTCACCCATTATTATTACATAATGTACAATATTATATTATGTATATTATTACATTGGAAAATTATCATTAGGTACATTTCTAATTTTAAAGAATTTTGTTTAGAATATTTCCACAAGAAATAGGAGCACAGGAAAGATTTGAACCTGGCTATGAACTTCCTGGTGGAATGCTCTAATCTCTGGTGTCCAAGAAGGAAATACGGCTCTCTAGATGCTTTTTTTCTGGTGCCTGCTCCATCAGTCATGTCTGAGGAATGGAAAAAAAGAGGTGCTAAGAAAGGAACTAATGACCTCAATTATTCACATACCAGGGCAAGCATTCTTGACCATGGCCAGAAAAGAAAACATCTTACAGGAAGTCCTTCTTATTGTTCTAAGGTTCCTCAAGAGGTTCACAGTCTTAAACATAAGTCCATGAGGGACTTGAAGGTTTAAATTTTATATTAAAGTTCATAAAACTGGAGTTAGGTGAGATTAAGCCTTAAACACCTGGGTTTGCATAGTTTTCAGCCCTTATATATATTAATTAAATAAACCATAAAAGACCTGTTTGTTAAATAAAGATTAAATTTCTAAATAAATCTGAATAAATTTGGTAAGAACTTAAAATTAATTTGAGGCTTCTAATACCATAATACTTCAAAATCTCAGCCTGTTCTTCTCTAATGAAACTTTTAATTTGTTATTTGACCCATACTTCAACTGCTAAGTAACAGGCAAAAGAGATCCATTACAAAAATAAGTTTCTGATTCTTCTTCCTGTTTTCAGCATTGTTGCTATCAAAACCTTTACTTGAAGAGGAAATGAAAATCTCTTTTCCTCTACAGGCAGAGGTTACTAATATGAAAGAGTATTCCATCTCCTGAGGTATTTATAGATCTGGCTGAAAGTGTGAGAGTTGTTCTGACTCACCTAGACTGAAGAGACTATAAAATAGGTATAGGCACAGTAATTTTATCAGCTCACACATGAACCTTAACACGTTAAAACCAGCACAATCTAGCTGTTAACAAAGTAAAACTGTCAAATGACATGATATATTGCCTGGAAAAAATTATCTTAAAAATTAAAAAAAAAAAAAAAAAGAAATGTCATAGAAGTTATTAGTAGCTGCTTCCTCTAAAACCAAGGTCTGCTTCTTGATACCTTGTAACACAAATGTGCCAGTAACTCCCAGAGACCTGATTTTCAGGCACTTTGGAAAGACTGTGAGTTCCAGTATGCATGGATTGAGATCAATCTGAAAAAAAAAATTAAGGGCAACAGTGAGTGCTTTTCTTTTTCCCTTTCTTCATCCACCATGTAGAAGTGAGGAGATATCTTAAAATTAATAAAGGAAAACAAAATAAATTTCATTGTATGCTCAGCAAAACATTGTGCAAGCTACCCCAATTCAGAAGGCATGGAAATACTGCATATCCTTGGAAGAACCTTGTCACCAATCAGACAACCAATCTTGATTCCTCAATATAAAAGTCACTGCTAAATGATTGAAATTATATCCTTCATTCAGTCTTACAATCCTATTTCCCATCAAGACACTTGTCTATGCAGTGACATCATAGAGAATAAAAATACCTGGTTTGTTTTTATCTAATGAGAAAATGCAACAGCAACTGACTCCTCACACAGCCTTAGGAATGAAGGTCAGACCTAAAACTACCATGTCAAACTTCATCCAACCTGGCTTTGAAGACTTCCAGGTTTGGTGTATCCACAGCTTCTCTGGGAAACTTGTTCCAGTGATCACTGGGGCATGACTGAATTTTATGTTGCAAGCATTAATGT